>NC_044907.1:67465900-68065900 GCF_001633185.2 Quercus lobata | reverse complement strand
TTTATAAAATAAGCTCATTTTAGCGCTTTATATGATTCCCTGCAGCATGAAGGAAAAGGTGTGCCTGAAGCATCATTGCCATTCCATCGTGCAATGCCAGGTATAACACATATGGCTTTGGTGGCTCTGGAGAAGGCTGGTATCTTGAAGTTTGTCATTAGCCAGGTTTTTTTTTTTTTTTTCCTTGTCTTTGTGACTCAATTTTCCTGCTTTTGAAACTAGATCATCCTAAACAATGCGCAAATAGTACTTGGCCAATGCAAGGGTGATTATATCTTAGCAAGTAGGAATGGTGGATTAAGGATATATCAAGTTACTCTCTTTTTCTCTATAGTCAAAGAATTCGACTCAAAATATGCTGTGTTTTTGTGTCATACTTGCACTTCCATTTATCAATTGCTTTCTGATCGAATGGAGTGCATGAACACTTTGTAAATTTTTTGAATAAGAAGCAACTTGGATATGGTTTTGCTGAATATGACAGCAGCCACTTTGAACCTTCTATTTATCCTACAAAGCAAAAATCTTAGATGGTTGATTTCTCACAGTCAGCCTTGTTTTCATCCAAATGGGTTATAGAGTGCTAGATCTTAGGATATCTTCTTGCCTTACTGATAGATGTCTTGTTATTGTACTTTCTAGAATGTGGATAGCCTCCATCTCCGATCAGGAATTCCCAGGGAAAAAATTGCCGAGTTGCATGGCAATTCATTCAGAGAACTTTGTCCTTCCTGTGGAGAAGAGTAAGAGTTATACTTGGGATGATTTCAGTGGAAAGTTCAATGTTATTATGAAATAAATTAAAATTTTAATTATGAAGGTATTTGCGAGATTTTGAGGTGGAGACTATAGGCATGAAGCAGACGTCACGGCATTGTAAGTGTGGGGCAAGACTAACGGACACTGTTCTTGATTGGGAGGTATGTATTTCCTTGTTTGCTTGGTTACATCAATTTTTAAGCTTAATAAGTTCCCTCCCCCCCCCCCCCCCCCAAAAAAAAAAGCTTAATAGGTGTATTGATTACTTGATTTGTTGCTTTGCTTGAATTCAGTCATCTGGTCAATCATAATAATATACATACATATTATAAGGGAAGGCACTGTCAAGGTTCTCCAAATAGTAAACCTCCATTAGGAGTAAATAAAAGACCTCCATTGTAGTGTTCGTATATTCTCTATCTGAATAAGTACCTACTTGCTTTGCTTGGCTGGTGAACATTAATGCTAACATGGATACAACTAACTGGGGCGTACCGTTAAGGAATAAGAATGACATAATTGATCTAACATTGTATTGTAGCCAAGAGCCTTTTTGTTGGCATGGTGGCACCTCCTGGTGTCTCTAACGGATACATCCTGGGTTCAAATCCCCTCCCCCAACTATTGAATATTGTGTGTGTGTGTGTGTGTGTGGGAAGCTTAAAAAACTGATTCCACAATTTTGTACTTTTATTAGTTGATGATTTGGTGCTTGAGATGAAGTGACAAATAAAGCAACAGAAACCATCTTCTGATTACAAAGTCTCTTGGTGGCTGGGTGCATATCATGATGCTTCATGACAATTGAACACCATGTGAAACTAATATCAAAGTATTCACATTTTTGTTTGCATAAACCTATATTAAACCATCTCAAGTAAACTGTGTCGTGTAGAAGTTCTATGTTATTTGGTGAGCCAAATTTGCAGCTGCATGACCTCTGACTATAGGCATGAGCATATTTTATTTATTTATTAATAATACACTATATTATCTAAAATTACTAAGCCGTATTTTCACTTTGCCTTATTCTGTACATATCCTGTTTTTCAACATCTGTTGTGTGTGCATATCGGTATTGTGCCAAACTCTGTACCAACTGCCGTTTTTAATTTCAGGAATGAATGGTGTGAAAGCCATACCGCGCTTTCATAGAATAACTGGCCTTGATTTCTTTATTTGAGTTTCTTTTCTTTTTCCTTTTTATTTTCAGTCAACCAGAATTTAATTTATAATCAACTTTACTGATGAAATTTTTACCAAGGAAAATTTTTATCTGGGTGTCTTGGAGGACAATGGCAGGCAAGAAAGTTGCAAAGATTGAGGGATTCTGCCTTTATGTTCCCCCCCCCCCCCCTTTCCAAATCCTTTGTTTTGTTATGCTGCTCTGTGGCCCTATCTCATTTAATAGTATATGGAGTTTAGGGTTTAGAGTTTAGTTAGAATGATTAAAATTTATCTAATTAAAATAGTCATGAGGTAAGAAAAGTTATGTTTTCTATTTTTTGAATTAATGTTGGACCATCTGAATTTCTTGATCATGACATCAGAATGCTTGATGTTGAATTGTTACATCTATTGGTGGCAAGGTATGGAAAGCACTATAAGATTAAAAGTTTTAAAAATAATCTTGGTCATAGATCAGCATAATTATGTTTGTGTCTGATAATTATTGTCAACTGTTAGAGAACGGGGTAATGATTCATAACGAATGGGTGTTTGAGAAGTAATTAGATGGTTTGAGAAGTTAAAGTTATGAAGTTGATAATGCTGATGCATGAGTCTAATTCTTTAATGTAGGATGAATTGCCCCTAAAGGAGCTGAATCCAGCTGTGGAACAGTGTAGGATGGCTGATGTTGTATTGTGCTTAGGGACCAGGTAGGCTTTTACCTGCATTGATGCTTTCGTTGATCACTTAAAAATTTTTGTTATGGAATTTTGTAGAAGTTAAATTTCCTTATACGATTAGCTCTTAGTTTTACAATGTTTTCAGTTTTAAAGGATCGGTGGGTCATATATGATCAACCTTTTCTTTGTTTATTACACTTATATTTGAAGTTCCTGTAACCTTTTTCTCCCATTTAATTATCTCCTCTGAATTGATTATTCTTATGCAAGTATCTGAGTGTTGTCAGAATTCAGTAGAAGATAAAACTGTAGTATTTGATTGAGCTAATATTATACTATCTATTGCTAGTCAACCTCATAAGATGTTTAAATTTATCATTGTATTCTATCTTTAGACTCTTGAGTGTTTCTTCCTTTTAAGTGCTAAGGTAAGAGATCAAAAGGGTTAAGGTGGTGCAGCCATAGAATATTATGGTGATTTGAATTACATTTTATTATTCTTGGGAAGTGTGCTTAGGGTTAATTTCTTTACACTAACACACATGCTTAGCGTTTTTGATAATAACATTACTACATTATTTCAAATTTACTCCTAATATAGTAAATACTACTTATAATAATCCCCATCAAGCTGGGCCACACGTCATATAAATCTGAGCTTGTTACATAGCTAATCTCGTCTAGCTTTGCATAAGGCTTTAGTAAATTCAATTTGAGTTCTTGTAGAAACATTGGGGTAGCAATAACTCTACTTCCCATATTTTACTGAACAAGATGGCAATTCAGCTTTATATGCTTAGTTTGCTCATGAAACAGGTTTCAAAGAAATATGTATTACTACTTACTTGTCATAATACATATCAATGGTAACTGCAGTGCACTTTTTTTTTTTTTTTGGATAAGTAACTAATGTTCATTAAGCAAAATACCCAGGTACACCAGGAGAACTTCAGTGCATATTAAGCCTTAATTCCTTAAATAGGTGCTTAATCTGCATAAGCTCACATGATGTAGGAACTATGGCTCGATACTCAGCTTTTGCACTTGAGCGGGACATGACACTCTGCCTTAATTTATCCAAGGAATCAAGTTTCCCCTTAGAAAGGTGCAATATCCGGTAGTTGATCCTTCTCTTTGAGGGTGAATCTTGCTCAATTGGAATATAAATGTTTCTAACCCTGAATAATCATTAGCCTTGTACAAAATTACATAATTGGGATATGCTTTCAGATACTTCTCAATTTGAAGAAAAACCACTCATTGTGGATGACTAGTACCTGCCATAAATTGACTCACAAAACTCTATGCCAAGATAAATCTGGACAAGTAATGGCAAGATAGTTTAATTTGCCAACTAGATGACAATATCCCTCAACATGTCCCATTTCATATGGACATTATATTGATGAGTTATTTTTGGAAAACCCTTTGGCACCCAAAGCTAATTTTTTTTGCTGCATACTATCCTCAAACATATGGTCAAACTGAGGTCATAAATAGGAGTGTTTAGAACCTATTAAGATGTCTTGTAAGTGAACATGCTATGAATTGGGATTTCATTCACTTCGGCTAAGTTTAAATGTCATGTAAACATGCTATGTCATGGTTTGTATCTGGCCCAAGCAGTTTCCCATAGGAACCATTAGGAAACTACAAGCTCGTGGTGTTGGACTATTCAAATTTTAATACGAGTTGGATCAAACCCATATGTCATTGATATCCCATCTGACTATGGTATTAGCTTAACTCTTAATATTGAGGCTTTGGTGCTTATAAAGGTCCAGCAGTCATACAAAATAAACCTTTTCACAAACCTTCCCCTAACCCAATCGCCAATCCTAGCCTTAATCTGGCCCCACTAAACCTTCCACCGACACATAAAGAATCTATTAATGTCCTTTGGATTAGCAGATTGTTTTCATTAGGGATGGAGGTGTTCAACTTTTTTTGGTTCTCTGGCGAGGATGGCCAGAGTTAGATTACCAAAGGAGGACCTGCAGCAGCTTGATCTTATCCTGTTAGGAGACCCACTCAATAGGGTTGAGTTCCTCCCACCCAGTGTCAATGCAGATACTGACCTTCGATCATGTGTGTATACCTTCATTGACATAGTCAAAGGAGCCACCCAGTGACATTGTGGTTAGATGGTGGAGGATTGTTTGTCACTAATTGACTGGTTTGAATGCTACCTAGAGCTATGCTTGATTGGATTGAGTCTCTCCCACCCTGGGGTAGTTGGTGTGGACACCAAATACTATACTGATTTGAACAAAATTTTGTAATTATTTGAATTTTGAGCTAGTTTGATTTTTGTTTTGATTGAGGATTTTATGGGGTTGTAGTTGTGGCATGGTCGTAGCTTTGCTTCTTAATGTAATCCTGGTGGGTATTAAAAAGAAGCTCTAGTATATGTTTGGGACATTGAATTTTGAACTTAAAATCCAGCCATAGGTGGTGAAGTCTAGGGTTTTTTCCCAGTTCCCTTTATTTTCCCTTCATTTTCTATTTGTGCTACTACTGATGCTGCATCATAGGTAATGGCTGAAGGTGAAAGATCTTGTGCATAAATTTCAGATTTAATATCTGAAGTCTCCGTACCATCTCTGTGTTGAATTATGGTTGTTAATGATTCTGACATTAAAGGAAAATGTTATTGATTACTGTCTTTCCTTTTAAACTGTTTTGTTCATTTAATTAGACATCAGGTGCTTAATATTATTGTGCAGTTTGCAGATAACTCCAGCATGTGACCTTCCTTTTCAAACTCTCCGTGGTGGGGGTAGGGTCATAATTGTAAATCTTCAGGTACTTCGATATTTTCCTCTAGGGCTTTTCTTTTCCTCTCTCTGTTACATCTACGTTTCTATACCATCCAAAGTGAAATCTAGAAATGTGACAGATTGCGAAGTTTTTGCTACTAATGCCTCTTGCAAGTAAGCAAGGTCTTATAGTAATGAAACTGGATGTTTCTCGTATTTTAGTCAATGTTTTTTCCACCCAGCATTTGAGCTTTATTGAAATTTTTTTCATTTTCTATAATTCAGGCAAGTGTATGGTCAGGACATCTGATGATCTTTTTTTTTTTTTTTTTTTTTTTTTGCTTTAAACCCATACATATACATTTTCCAAGACAGTTCAATGTTTATTTTGGTTCTCCATCCTATGATTTTTTTGCGGGAATAACATTTTTGCTTTCGTTGTCTATTGCTTACTCCATGCTGCTATTACAACAATATCTTTAGTGCAGGATACTCTGTATGTCTTGTTGACTTATTATGCAGCTACACCATCACCTCAATTGTTCCTCATAAATTTCATTTTGTATCTGCAGCAAACTCCAAAAGACAAGAAAGCAAGTTTGGTTATCCATGGTCAAGTTGATAAGGTATTATTAATTTGGATCAAAATAGTACTTTTGGCAAAATTTTTCCATCACATTATGGAATTTAAAAGCCCAGATGTTTAGAAAATTAATTTGGTAGAAAGTATCTGATTCTCTCTCTCATATCACAATAATCCTTCATAATGATTAAATTCAAAACTTCGTAACATCTTAAGCTTTTGGGGCAAGTGGTAGTTTATCATGATTTCAGACTAAGTGAGCTTTAGTTTAAATCATGTCTCTACTTTACATCCGATTTAAAAAATTTCATAATACTACTTTTTGAGCCCCAATTATTAAGGGGGAGTTTGGGTCCAAGCATGATAAGTGTTAAAATATGGTTAAATGATTAAATTCACCATTTTCTAACAACTTAAGATGTTTAGTGTATAGATTTTCTTGAAAGTATTTGTTTATCTCTCTGCCTTTCTCTTATCATATTACATAGTCCTTCATTACACTAGTTTTTGTGACTATTGAGTGCAGTTTAAAATTAAGAAAATGATTTTGAGTTATATTAAAATTGTTTTTTTTTTTTTTTTGGTAATTGTATGTACATTTGATACAGTACGCCTAGAACTAGGTAACTCAAGGTGGCTGAACTACTGAAATTTCATGTTGAAGTTTGGGGAGGCCCCTAAGATCCATTAGATCGGTAGGTCATTGATGGGGGAATACTTATCAGACAAAAAAGAAGAAAAATAAAAACCCTCTGTAGCTTGAAGTTTGGACCCTAAACAATTTGAAATATCATGCTTCTGGGGCACTGTACTTTGCAATGCTAGAGTTTTACATTCAAAAAAATGGGTTGTCAGTCATGTGGTACAATTGGTAGAAGTCCATTTTAAGGAGCATGGTTACAAATTTTGCATTGGAGATGGCCCTTTCAGTGAATTCGAAGTATTTATTTTCTACATTTCCTTATACATCAAGAAGATAATTACTGCTCATATGTATAAGACATTTGACTTGCTTTGCCCATTTTGTAACAAGCCTGTTACTAACTTGATCAAGAGCAGGTGATTGCAGGGCTTATGTATGATCTTAATTTACAGATTCCTCCATATGTCAGAGTTGATCTTTTCCAGATAAATCTTACTTATCGTCAGTTCCCCAGATTTTCAGGTAGCTTTGCTAGTTTTAAGCTTCCCTGTTTTTAATATTTGATGTAAATAGTCTTGGTGGGGTGGCTCTAGTCTTTTTCTTTTTATATCTGTATAAAAAAAGGATAAATAGAAATCTAAGGTGACATCCCAAGGAGTCCCATGCCTTTCTTGGTTGGACAAACCCAACTGGCAATTTCCATCTTCCTGAACTAAGGAAGCAGATTATCTGGTGCACCAGAAGAAGGACCAATTTTGCTTACACCATCCAATCATCTCATGCCTATTGAGAACAAATCAAATCAGGTGGTTCTATTTACCAATCTTTCTGACTCACGGATTAGTGCATTCTGCAGTGGTGGCCTGGACCAGTAAAAACAAAGTTTATCCTTTATGTTGAACCAATTAACCAAGGCAAATGTTTTAGTTTTTTCACTTACAGTTAAATTATTCTTCTAGTATCATCATGTGTGCCGTTAGCTACATAGATCCAATGATTTAATGTAGCTGGTTTGGATTCTGGTGCTTTACTTGCAATGCAGACAAAAAATATGTGAACTGGACTCTCAGGGTAACAAGCGAACATGGGAAGAATGCTCCATTGCAATTCATCAAATCAGTTGAGGTATAGTCTTCCTGTCAGTTTTAGTATTTTAATATTAATGTTTCTCATTGCCCTAACTGGTCAGAGCTGAAGACGCGCTTCTTCTATCATCCTATTTTTGATTTGACTGCTACACTTCTATTCAAATCTGTCTATCTACATTTTATTCCTTGGTAGATTTAATTCTGAGATTATTCATTTGCATGTTTAGGTTTCCTTCTTAGACAGGCCAAATCTCAGGACAGCTATCCTACTTAAGCAACCATTTTTGCTGAAAAGGTATCCTCTTTCAGATTAAGTACTGCAATTGCTGGTACATGGTGAAATTTTCTCTCTTATTCAGACGTAAAGTTACAGCTTCTTCATATTCAACCATTGTAAAAAAAATTTCACATTGGTAGGGAAATAATCTAAAACAGCATTAGACAAATCTGATTTTTCATTTCAGAAGTTCACCCACAGGCATTGAAATGTTGAATAACAATAATTTAATATTTTTTCTCTTGGCCTTTTTAAAATTGTTTTGGAGTAGACATGGTAGACTAGAAAGGAGGGTCACCTTCTTCAATTTTTAGAACCCTTCTTCAATGTTTTGGAATATCTTTTATAGAACATAGGGTTAGAATAATACCATTTGTTAGGCTTAGAACCAGAAACTTGAGCAAGTTGGACCTCTAAATCCTAAAATAAGGAAAAAATGGTTGATATATATAGCTTGGAAAGAAATTTTACTACATCCTCAAAACTACTGTGCAAAATATGAGGAATGAGAATATTAATAAAAAGAAGGGAGAAATTTTAAAATATTCATTGAACTGGAGATGAGCTTTCTTCTCTTTTCCTCCCTAATTAAAGAAATGAGATCCTGAATTCCAATTTAAGACTTGGATGTGTTGTTTAGAAAGAATAATTATCTAATGATAGTTGCTTGAATGACCAAATAATTGGTAAGCTTGTCCTGAGTTATATCATTTTGCTTGCCAAAAGCATTGAAACAAAAAATTTCACTGCTTGTGCAAAATCAATGGCTAAGGCTTGTAGAATTATGGTGCTGCTACTCTGCATTGGGACTGCCTAGTTTACCATTTAATGTAACTCTTATGTAATTTTAATATTTGCTTCATGTGACTATTTTTTATTTATTTTTGATAAGTAATTGATGTGACTATTTTTATACAGGCAATTAATTAGTACAAGACCATTTAAAATATCATTGAAGATCAATTTTAGTGATGGTTGTGGGTGTCAGAGCACAAAAGTTGAGTTCCCTGTCAACTTTCAGGTGCAAATTTCTTCTTTTTCTTTCCTTTTTGACTAGGCTTCAGGTAAAAAACTTAGTTCTTGATTTTGTATGCCTACCTTTTTCTCCCAGAAAAAATAGTGACGGTGGGGACAAAGCTCATAAGCTTATCCTTAAAGGACGTTGTTTATGTATATTTTACTTGCTTCTTCAGTTACCATTTCCCTTTTTTTTTTTCTTTTTTTCTTTTAGAGTTTGTAAGAAATTAATCTTGTTACTGCAAAGGATTCTGAGATAACTCTAGAGTTAGAAATTGTGCGGGCAATTTAACCTTTTAGACTTTGGTGATGCATAAAATTGGCAATATGTTTCCTGTAGATGTTCTGTTTAGTTGATTGTTTTGGCATCCTAATGTATTTTGTTTTTGGGTTGGGGAGTTCTGTTGTAGCATTTTACCTATTTGTGTTTATGTGTCAAGTTAAATATTCAGGAAAGGCTAAATCAGATTAGGATAAAACTTATTTGTTTTTTGTACCATACAGGTGTTAGCAGATAGCATCAACCATGATAAGGATGATGTGATTCAGAAACTGAAGAAGACAGCAATCCAAGATCAATGCTGTGGGCAAATTTCATTAGTTGAAAGAAAGAATCTTTTACCTCCCACAAAAGAAATCTCTATTTATGCCATTGCGACTGATTTTGTTGCATACAACACTTATTTGTCAAGCACTGGATTATCGGAAGATATTCCCAAGAGTAGTGGCTATATAATGAGAAGGCTCAAGGATAACATTAATACTGAAATGCCTCTCAAGAAACTAAAATGTTGTTGAGTTGATTATTTGTTCTCGTTTTCAGTTTTTTTGGGTGTAAATTTTACTTTTGGGAGCCAGTGCAACATGGGGAGAAGAATGGGGTCTAGATGATATATAGAGAAGTTAACCTTGCATATACGCTGTAGTGTCCAAGAAAACTTGTACTGGCATTGGGTCTCCATTGCTGTGAATCTGGAATTTTTTGTGGGGGAACATAATGAACCCATTCTGTAAAGGTTTAGGCAAAAAATTGAATGATGGAAATAGGGTTTCTCATGAGCTTTCAATCATCTGTGGGCTTGTATGTGTAGCTTTTTATGTTTAACTGAAGTTGATAGTATTTTTTGATATGGAGTAATGAATAATCTATTCTAGTCGCAACCCGTATCAAGTTCGGGAAAATTGAATGTGTATGATGAATTTTGACAATTTATACATGTCAATTTTTTACAAGTTACAAAACAAATGAAATTTTGTTCAACTTCCATTTCATCTCTAAGAATAAATCATCCCAGTTTAGTCCTTCAAAAATTTAAAAGGCATCAATTCAAAGATGAAATTATAATTTCTTAAATTTGGAGGATAAATATAAACTTAAACCAAATTAAAACTGCAAAAAAGAGGATCAAGGGGCTAGCACCAATTCTTCTTCTTATTTTTTTTAAAGGTAAAAGTACGGTTGATAAAAATGACCTCAAATAAAGTCCTTAAGGAATGAAAGTGGTAGATGGCCAAAGGACAGTTGACAACAACTAAACTTTCTTTTGAAGTGCATAGGAAGACATGATTGACAATGAAGCAGTGCACACAATCGCGAGGAGAAGGGAGCCAGCTGATACAAGTCCATTATTGTAATAGGTCGTACTTAATTTTCCAGCTGAAACAAATTCATCATTGTAATAGCTCATACTAAATTTTCCATCAACAAGATCTTTGAAATCTATGCTTGCACCAATTCCTACACCTGCCGCAGTGGCTAATAGGTATGATACAACCTGCCAAAACCACCATTAATGTCAAACTCCCAAGTAAAAATGTAACCAAGTTAATGTGAAAATATTGTGGATATATCATTTCTTTAATAAGTTAGAGATACTAAAAATATATTACTCCATAATACTTATAAATTGATGTGTCACTAATAATTTTATATATTCGACTGGTGATATTAGGGGTACTACAAAGCACCTCTCTAAGTTAGAGATACTATAAATATATTACTCCATAATACTTATAAATTGATGTGTCACTAATAATTTTATATATTCAACTAGTGATATTAGAGGTACTACAAATATACTATTGCTATATAACACGTATCACCAATTTTTTTTTTTTTTTTTTTTTAAATTATTAAACATTCATTTATGAAAAATGCTAGAATTACAAATTATTTTATAAATTGCCGATTTGAAAAGTAATTATTAATAAGTAAAAAAGTAATGTTAGTAGTGAACCCAAGTAAGAACAAATAATAATTAGTCACATTAACAAATTATAAGAATATTGTAATTTGTAAAGTAATTTGTGACCATAGCATTACTCTTCATTTATTAGGTTGAAATATTTTCCGGTAACTATATAGTAGATTTAATATTTTCCATTTTCAAATAAGAAGCTAGCATTTTCTGGTCTAGCTTCAAAATAATAATAATAATAATAAAAGCTCTGACTGGGGACCACTATACAAGGTTTTCAGACCCGGACCGTTCATTGAACCGTAAAAGGGAGAGGTTCAAGGGTTTTGAGGTTGGATCGAGGTCGAACTGGGGTCGAACCGTGATGACGTCATAATTAATTTAATAATTATTTTAAATATATATAAAAACATTAAATTAATAAAAAAAATAGAAAAATTAACTAAAATAGCCTAATTCATTTAGAAAAGCTTATTTCTAAAAAATACATAAAACTTACAAAAATACAGTACACAATTACACATTGTTACACACTAGACAAAAAAAACTCCTTCCCATCAAAAATGCATGAAAGAAACAAGTCACTAGACAAAAAAACTTTTCAAATGTAACATCCTTTCCACAAGTTAATTGAACCATAATACAAAAATTGATCCCTAAAACATCCTAATCCCACATTCACTTTTCCTTTTCAACTTTCCACAGAACCTACTCATTATGCAACAGACCCAAAAAAAAAAAATAATAATAAAACTAAATAATTAACTTGTATTGCTGGGAAAGCATAGGGTTTCTGAGAATAATGTCTTCTTATCTGGGAAAGCACAGGGTTTCTGCAAGTCATTGGTACTTTTATTACTGTTTTTGCTTCTTCTCATTTTGACTAGCTATTAGCTTACTTTTGTTTCACACTGTTTTTGCTTCTTCTCACTTTGACTAGCTATTAGCTTACTTTTGTTTCACATTTTGATTAGTCATTTCTTCTTCATTGTGCTTGTCAAGTATGTGAGACATTAGGGCCAATTGTTTTCAGGACACCATCATAAGAAAAAGCTAGTTAAGATACTATAAGGCGTCTGCCTGTTCTATCACTGAACTCATTTTGAAACAGGTCCATGGTCCACCTGTTCTATTCTTGAGGGTCATTTTTCTTCTTCTCTTTTTATTTTTTTATTAATATGTGGTCTGATAGCTGTAGTTAAGTAAATTTGAAATCTAGCATATTCAGATGCTATGTTAATTCTGGGATTTCAATTATGTTGAGATTGCTTTTAGTAATGGGGCAAATGATTTGAGAATAATGTAAATATTATTGAAACCAACAGCAATAAAAAATACAAAAAAAAAAAATAAAAAACATGCAGCAAGAAGTTGCAGACACAACAAAGTAATTTTGGCAGACAGAAACACCAATTGACCCAAATCAATTTTCACAATTACAATAATATCACAAGCCTTGTCTTCACATACACCAACACTTCAGATCTATATCATCATCCACAATCAATTTTCAATTGACCCAAATCAATTTACACACCAACACTTCAAATCTATATCATCATCTACAATCAACTTGCAAATATTAACAAAGAAAAAACAGATTAAAGTACCAACGACGGCGACGGCGATGGCGACGAGGCACAGAGTGAGCTGCGACAGGGACGAGGGAGAGAGGCAGAGATGAGCGTGAGAGAGTGAGCTGCGATCCGGGTTGAGCTGCGACGGCAACGAGGGAGAGAGGTAAAGACGAGAGAGTGATTGAGACTTTGAGAGAGTGAGGAAAAGATCTGGGCTGGGCTGCAACAGTGCGACGGCGACGAGGGAGAGAGTGATTGAGAGAGTGAGGATTGAGGAAGAAATCTGGGCTGAGCTGCGACAGTGCGACGGTGACGAGGGAGAGGTAGAGACGAGAGAGTGATTGAGACTTGAGAGAGTGAGGATTGAGAGTGATTTTTGAGAAAGGCAGAGACGAGTGAGGATTGAGAGTGATTGAGAGAGGGTTTTAGAGTGAGGCTAAGAGTGATTTTTGAGAGAGGGTTAAAAAAAAAAAAAGGTGGAACGACGCCGTATAGGGGAAAAAAAAAAAAAAAAAAAAAAAAAAGAGGCTGAAATTAGGGAACCGTCCAAACCGTGTGAACCGGTCACGGTTCACAGACCGCGGTCCGGACGGTTCCATGCTTTTTTCGCATGGAACGGTTCCTTACCTTAAATGGACCGTGAATCTGAACGGTTCCCGGATTTTCCGGTCGGACCGTACGGTCCGGTCCGGGTTTAATAACCTTGCCACTATATTGTCTAAGTTTCTTACTTAGAGGACAAGCCTTTCGATCAGGATATACAATGAGTCAGGCCGTTTTTATCAGTTGCAAACATGCAAATGTGAAAGTTTAATTAATTATTATTATTATTATTTTATTTTTTATTTTTTAAAAGGAAGCTATTAAACACAAAACTAAGCCTCAAATATCCTAGAGTGCCATGACAAAATGAAATAAAATAGGTAGAAATTAGTAGGAAATCAAAGATAATTTAAACAAAAGAAATTATATGATCGTTGTACCTTGTCACCATAAAATTCAAATAGAGTGAGGCCTTTATCATTGTTCATCACAATCCAGAACATTACAAATGCAATTGTTTGCAAGAGAGTATATCCAATGCCATCGACGCTAATACCAAGCATGTAGCTGCAGTTTACAAAAGTTTAACGTGAAACTAATGAAATACTTAGTAAAACAAAAACAATTAATAGAGAAAAGAAATATCAGCTTTTTTTTTTTTTTTTTTTTGGAGAGGGAGCTTGTTTAGACTTTAGAATGAAATAGAGATCACTTCTTCCTCAATATATATATATATATATGTGTGTGTGTGTGTGTGTGTATGTATGTATGTATGTATATAGATCACTTGCCATCAATGCCATAATGAAATACTTACCATTAAGTTTATGCACCTTAAAAAGAGATATTGCCAATAACAAAGAAGAAAGCATAGCCACTGTTAAAGGTTGAGAGTCAATTATCTGAGAATCAAGACTCAATTTCATGTTTTAACTAGCATTTTCATTGGTCAAGAAAGTAAATATAGATGATACTCTTTGTACATCTTAACTGGGGAAAAATAGAAGCATTTTATAGATTCACATATTAACCATGTATGCATAAGAAACTCACCTTATTTGGATCTTGAAATTCTTTAAAAGGGACAACTTCTAGTACTTAATTCATGACCATGACAATCATTAGATAAAGAGAAACAATTACATAATGCACAAACTCACAAGTTTACAACCATATAAGATCAATGAAAATTCTAACAGCCTATAATTCATTAGTTAAATTTCACTTTGTTGAGAGATCCTTTATTAAATTGCCTCCCTAAAAGGGGGTTCACTCTCCTTCTAGTACTTACAACAGCCCACAATTAACTAGTAAGAAAATGTAAAGTCACAGCCACACACACAAAAAAAATAATAATAAAAAAATAAAATCTGGGGAAAACAATGTTCTAATAATCAAACCTAGTTGTAGTGAGCTTTAATTCTAGTTGTAAAATGTGTACACTCTGGAAATACAATAGGTTCCACAAGTTTCCTACAAAAATGAATGAAAATCAAGATATTACTTTTGCTAATTCTTCCTTACAGCAATGAAAGGATTTTCGTCACTAATACTATCCACAGCAATACCGACAATGACGAAATATTTCGTCACTAAAAATTTTAACTTTTAGCGATGAAATATTTTGTCACTATAGATTAATTAAACTCGCGCCAAAGTTTCCCTCCACTGGTGCCCATTTTTCAAATCACAATAGCGACGAAATTTATTTTTCGTCGCTAAATGTTATAATTTTTTTCATTATTAGTGACGAAATATGGGTGCAGAGACAGCCAGGAGGTTTGCCTAGAAGCAGCCACCCTTGAAAGAGTGCGTAATAGCTCACTGATCGAGCGCTCTTAATTTTTTTCATTATTAGTGACGAAATTCATATTTCGTCACTAAAGCTGTATTTTTAGCGACGAACTCACTAATTTTTGTCATTAAAAATACATTTTGTTGTAGTGTGTTATAAAATATAATAAATTACATTGTTTCATGATAGAATATATTATTAAGGTTAATTATTGTTATACACAACTAGTAACACACAATCATACACACATGACACAATCTATGAAATCATGTCATTATAGTTGTGAAATAAACACGATTTCACAAAAACGCGATTTCAGTCTGTACATACACATTGTGTGCGATAATGATATGAGTAAAAATATTCTTAGCATGGAACCCTCCCCCCCCCCCCCCCCCCCAAAAAAAAAAAAAAAAAACAAACAAACAAACATAGTTATGCTTCTAAGAATAATTTCTGCACAAATACAGTAGCAATATTAGTGATGATGCATAGTAATTTTTCAGTGCCTACTGCATACCTGTAGCTATGAAGGTTGTTCAACATCACTATGATACCATCAGGTCCATTCACTGGGTGTTCGTATTAATAAGAACAATTATGAGTGATAGTAGTAGGAAAAGTAAAGAAAGGCCCCTCAAAGAAAGTATCACAATTTGAGATTTTGGTAGTGCCATCTTCACCAATTAAAGCCTAGCTAAGCTAACACTTTGCTAATTTATGATGTCTGTAAAATTGAGACAATCTATAGTGTAAGGACTGAATTTGGATTAGATCCAATATAGGATTTGGGTTTATCCTAACAACCCCAAATAGTGAATTTGTAGAGCGTGGGTGAAAGAGCTAAATCTACTCCAGTTGAAGAAAGACAATAAAAGTTGCTGATTTAAGATCATTAAACATAAATAAGATAAAAAAAAAAAATGTCCTCAGCATGGCCTGAGGAGCTTATGTTATAATGTCTTGTTGATGAACAAAGTTACAAGAGTTCGCAGTATTATTACAAAGATTTCTTGATTTTTTTCCCATCCTCCTCCTTTAGGCCACCTTCCCATGCTATATACTACAATCTTGGTATCATCCCTACCATACACATGTAGGTTAGATTCTAGGAACTCCTTCTTGTCTCATCTAACACCTCCCAGAACCATTAACTAGTAGCTGTAAGGCTGCTTGACCACTGTTCAGGTATCACCTCCATATTAATGCGGTCAGAAAGTTAGTTGGGAGACATTTAATGTGGATGTAGTAGCTTTTGAAGATATTTGTTGCTTCCTTTTGCTCATCCTTTATCCAATGTCCGACTCTTGGTTGTGATGCAACCTTGCAGGATGTCCGGGATGACAAGACATTCTTACTGACTTCAAATCTCTGTTTCTGAGATAACTTTTCTCCTCGAACGCATTTTGGACTATCACATACAATCTTTATTTTTTCTTCTTATACCATTCCTATTATAACCTTATTTGACCATCCTCGGATTGATTGATATCCTTGGATTGGGCCATAGGCCCAATTCATACAGTTTCAATAGTACCTTTTAGATAATTGGCCCCTATAATAGCCCTTCAAAATCCTGCTTTTCAACTCCTCGAGAGGAAAGGAGGATTTTGATATCCTTAACCCATCCCGTCTGTGGCTATGCCCTCTCGAACTCTCAAATGCCTTTTTACCTACTTAAGGCATGCTCTTGACGCTTCGGCATCTAGAGCATGCCATCATTAAATTTTGGCGGCTCCCTTGTCCCCCATGTTCAATGGCAGGATATAAATCCAACGGTGAAGGATTTTCCTAGGTTTACGTGAGGGAATTTTCCCGCTTTTAACTTCTGTGCCACTATAAATAGCTTTTCAAATCAATACATTTTCCTACTTTCAACAATCACATAGTCCTAGAACTCATACACTGAACATGTCACTTCCTACTTTCAACAATCACACAGTCCTAAAGCTCATACACTGAACCTGTCACACTCTCTCACCTCCCTATGCATCTACAAATACTAAAAATTTGTCCAAGGACCTTCTTTCCAAACCTATAAGTTGCCTTGAATCCTCTTAGTTTTCATTTCAAACTTGTTAATTTTTCTTCAAAACTTCTTAGAAAATGGGTAAGTTCAAGCATTTAGTTGAGTCCGAGGAGGGTATGAAAAGATTTAGGGCTAAGTATAGAACCCCACCAACAGTGGGCATGAGATACGCTGCCCAGGGAGGAATGGGTAGATGCTAGGAAAATAGGAGATGTGGTCATCCCCATGATCACCTTCATAAAGGGAGGGATGACCATTCCCATGGGCACTATCACTAGGAACTATCTTAGGTTCTTTAGACTATCTCCCACACAATGCGCCCCAAATATGTTTAGCGTATTAGGGAGTATAGAAGCTCTAAACAAGAGAATGAACCTAAATTTGACCCACCATGATGTGAATTGGGTATACAACTTACACCATCTAATGGGACAAAGATATTACCTTAAGTCTTGGTATCCCATAGTAATGTTAATCCACTGCCTCCCCACATTCAACAAAGGCTTAAAGGAAGACTTTTTAATCTTTTATGGGGAATGGCATGATGACCTACCCTGTTCGACTAAGGAGGGAGAACCAGGTGGGGGTATAGTCGTAGATTTATGTGTCTTGCCTTGTATTTCTCTTTTATTTTCCAATATCCTTGCTTCTGACAAAATTTTCTTTCATTTTAATGATTTTGTAGATAAGCATTCTACTAAAACCCTAGCTCAGCCTAGTCAACAAAGAGAGCTTAGATACAATTTTACGGTCTGAGGTATATGTAAACGAAGCCAATGGTCAACTGCGAGTGGCGCACCTAATTCTTGGGTACACACCCATTTCTCTCGCATTTCAGGCCCCTAAGTACATGATAAAAGCCAACGATCCTCGGTTCCATCGTATTAGTGCTGCCTACGAAGGATTTATTGTTCCAAAGGGTATTTCCATTCTTGAAGGTACACCCTTTACTCGGCCACTCTTCGAAGCCACCCCTTCAGTAGGAGCATCCTCGTCCCAATTCATTCTTGAAGAAGAAGAAGAGGAATAAGAAAAAGAGAAAGAAAAAGAAGAAGAAAAAAGTCCAGAGGGAATTGTAGATTTGTCAGATTCCTCAGTGGAATTTGAAGTGTTCAACCAAGCCTTATCTCCCGAGGGTATATCGGCTAACGTTGACTTCCAACATCAAGCAGAAGTCACCACTTCGGACGAGATGGGTATCTAGAGGAAATCCCAAAGAAGTTTGATGGAATTAATAGAATCCCAGCTAGGAAAAGGTGCACCGGGGAAATCTACCCAGCCAAAACTTCTTCCTCCTCCTCCCAAATCACCTCTTCCTCCTCCTCAGCTGTTTCTGTTATCCAGACCTGATCCTGCTGATCCAAAGAGGAAGAGAGAGCAGAAGAGAAAAGATGTAGTGGATGCTGGGAGGTCTCGTCCTACTCATAAGGATGAGACCCAGAGAGCTATAAAACAGTAAAGGACCAGCCAAACATCACAAAGAGGTATGGAGAAGGGGCATAATCAGCCCCCAGAGCCTCAAGCTTGGCCTCCAACACCCATGCTAAATGGCGAACCCCTGAGAGATGATGCATCACTTAAGGATTTCAATGGGGGTATTGGATGCCATGTTGCCTCAGCTTTGGAGGGGGCTCTATTACTCCCAAATGATATGGCCGAGTTGAGGAACATCAAGAAGAATGAGGTTTTCCTCAACCTTAAAAGATATTTGGGCATGGAATGATGCTATCCTTCTTTTTTTTTTTTTTTATTTATTTTAAATTTGGTATGTTACTAACCCTTTTCTTTTAGGCTATCCAAGCCACTTTCAAGATTAAGGAGATAACCAACTCTTGCTATCAGAAATTGGACGACAAGCAGAAAAGGCATTTAGCGGTTGTGCAGTCGTTTAACATTGCTAATCAAAGCAATGCAGACTTAAGGAAAAAGCTGGCCGAGGAGGAAAAGGCCTGAAGGAGTGTTTGACTCGGCTCTTGAGAGCGTTGAGAGACAGGCTAAGGATCAGAGGCAGCACCTTCGTGAGGCCAATGACCAGCTGGCTTCTTCCAAGGAGCAAATAACAGCCCTCAAAAAGAAATTAGAAGAAGCCCAGAAGCTCAAGGATCAGGCTAAAAACTTGAGAACTGAGACCGAGAAGGTAAAAATAGAGGCCATTAAGGCTAGGGACGAGGCTGAATAGCATGGTTACGACGTCGACGTAGCTGAGACCGAGGATACCCTCCGAGTAGAGGTCCCTACCGTATGTCAAACCTATTATGCTTAAACTTGGGAGGAAGCTCTCAACCAAGCCAGGGTTGAGGCTTCTTCTAAGTTGAGAAGGCCAGAAAACATCTACTTCCCACCAGCCATATGAGCCTTGGAGATTTCTTCCACTTAAGGGGAGGTGGCCTCTATAGTTGCTAACTCGGTCGAGGAAGCACAACCTCAGGATCCTCTTCCTCCTAACCAGTAGGAGCAGTCAAAGGAAATCTGAAGTTTCAAAGGAAACATCCTCGGACAAGGCCACAGAGGTTCCACAAGATAGGGCAGCTTCCCAAGATTTTGAACAGGTCTTAGCTTCAATTACTATGCCTGCCGAGGGGAAGGAGAAAGCAATTCCTACTGAAGCAGACAAACCAGCTAACAAAACCTCCAAGGACAAGCTTCAGATAAAATTGAAACATTGAATCTTGATTTTGTAATGTAATCATGATTTCTGTAATGGAATTTATTTTTTTCTAAGACATGTTTTAATGAAATATGCATTTTTACTTTTCAAATTTGTATGAGTTGTTATTTATTTTATCTTTATTTTATTTGTTTTATTGTTTATATTGTATTTCTCTTTTTAAGTAATTTTCATTTTGATTGTACTTTGTTTGAACATGATCATATGCCAGGAAAGTCCAAAGTTGCTTACACAAGAGAAAAACAAAGTTTACACATATTTTTAATTGGTAATCAGAGTGGATTGTAACCATTGAATCCATAGTAATATTAAGACATATTTTGAATCTACCAATTCTAACAAGTTTAACTTCAAGAAAATGTTCTAATGTTTGATCAAATAAAGCTAAGTCCAAGGCACTTCAGAATACTTTAAGTAATGCTTATGGGCTTATTGTGGTCTACATCTTTATTAGGTGATAACAAACCTTATGATCAAAAAAAGGGATCAGGGGTTTATTTCCTTCAAATACTTAAGTTCGTGTCAAACTAGCATTTTAATAGGTACCATAGTGCATTAATTTCCATTAAGTCTATGGTCTGAAGAGCCTAACATGACTTAATTTCTGTTTAATACTTCAATAGATGTCAAAGGGTATTAATTTTCACAAAGTCTGTGGTCCAAGGGACCTGACATGACTTAATTTCTGTTTAATACTTCAATAGATGTCAAAGGGTATTAATTTCCATTAAGTCTGTGGTCCGAGGAACCTGACATGACTTAGTTTCTGTTTAATACTTCAATAGATGTCAAAGGGTATTAATTTCCACTAAGTCTATGGTCCGAGGAACCTAACATGACTTAGTTTCTGTTTAATACTTCAATAGATGTCAAAGGGTATTAATTTCCACTAAGTCTGTGGATCGAGAAACCTGACGTGACTTAATTTCTGTTTAATACTTCAATAGATGTAAAAGAATATTAATTTCCACTAAGTTTATGGTCCAAGGAACCTGACATGACTTAGTTTCTGTTTAATACTTCAATAGATGTCAAAGGATATTAATTTCCACCAAGTTTGTAGTCCGAGTGTGATGCCCCGATTTGATTAATTGATTGTGTGATGTGTGTGAGTGTGTGATGAGTCTCACATCGAGTATTTACTGGGTTGAACTGGGCTTTATTAACAACTACAAGGAGCCTCAATCGTGACTAGTCCTTCTGAGGTATAGTGCAGATGTGGCTAGCGCTTTTCTTTGGGTCGTTATATATGGTATCAGAGCCGGCCCAGTAACTCCGTGTGGGCTCAGAGACACTACCCCACAAAGTGGGCCCTAACGAGGACGTTAGGGATTTAAGTGGGGGAGATTGTGATGCCTCGATTTGATTAATTGATTGTGTGATGTGTGTGGGTGTGTGATGAGTCCCACATCGGGTATTTACTGGGTTGAACTGGGCTTTATTAACAACTACAAGGAGCCTCAATTGTGACTAGTCCTTTTGAGGTATAGCGCAGATGTGGCTAGCGCTTTTCCTTAGGTCGTTACACCGAGGAACCTGACATGACATAGTTTCTGTTTAATACTTCAATAGATGTCAAAGGGTATTAATTTCCATTAAGTCTGTGGTCCGAGGAACCTGACATGACTTAGTTTCTGTTTAATACTTCAATAGATGTCAAAGGGTATTAATTTCCACTAAGTCTATGGTCCGAGGAACCTAACATGACTTAGTTTCTGTTTAATACTTCAATAGATGTCAAAGGGTATTAATTTCCTCTAAGTCTGTGGACCGAGAAACCTGATGTGACTTAATTTCTGTTTAATAATTCAATAGATGTAAAAGAATATTAATTTCCACTAAGTTTATGGTTCAAGGAACCTAACATAACTTAGTTTTTGTTTAATATTTCAATAGATGTCAATGGGTATTAATTTCCACTAAGTCTATGGTCTGAGGAACCTAACATGAATTACTTTCTGTTTAATACTTCAATAGATGTCAAAGGGTATTAATTTCTACTAAGTCTGTGGACCGAGAAACCTGACGTGACTTAATTTCTGTTTAATACTTCAATAGATGTAAAAGAATATTAATTTCCACTAAGTTTATGGTCCGAGGAACCTGACATGACTTAGTTTCTGTTTAAATTTCAATAGATGTCAAAGGGTATTAATTTCCACTAAGTTTGTAGTTCGAGAAACCTGACATGACTTAGTTTCTGTTTAATACTTCAATAGATGGAGGAACACATGATATATGATTGGGACAAATTAAAGAAGGACTAAACAAGGCTACTTTTATTAATAATAATACCTCTTTAGGTTGTTTACATTCCAAGGATGGAGTACAATATTTTTTGTCTAGATTATCCAAATAGTACACACCTATTCCTGCCACTGAGGTGATTCGATACGGCCCTTCCCAGTTAGGCCCCAATTTTCCCCAGGCTGGATTCTTGGTAGTCCCCAAAACTTTTCTCAACACCAAATCTCCTGAGGCCAACGGTCTTAACTTTACATTGGTATCATAACCTTGCTTGAGCTTGGGCTGGTAGTAGGCCAATTGGACCATTGCATTCTCTTTTCGCTCTTCGATCAAGTCTAGACTTTTTTCCAGCAACCCATCGTTACCATCAGAGGTAAATGCATTTGTTCTCAACATCGAGAAACCTATTTTCAGAGGGATTACAGACTTAGCCCCATATGTCATTGAGAAAGGGGTTTCTCCTGTTGACCGTTGAGGCGTTGTTCGATATGTCCAAAGGACATGTGGTAATTCCTCCACCCATTTTCCCTTTCCATCATCCAACCTCTTTTTAAGTCCATTCACTGTAACCTTGTTGACAGCTTCAACTTACCCATTTCCTTGCGGATAGGCTGGAGTAGAATATCTATTCTTTATCCCCAAATCAAAATCGTACTGCCTGAAGGCTTTGCTATCAAATTGAAGTCCATTATCCGAGATGAGGGTATGGGGAACCCCAAATCGAGTAACGATATTCTTCCAAATAAACCTTTTGACATCCACATCTCTGATATTAGCCAAAGGTTCAGCTTTGACTCACTTAGTAAAATAATATGTGCCGACCAGTAGATACTTTTTATTTCCTAGTGCTTTAGGGAAAGCGCTTACAATATCTAAACCACATTGAGCAAAAGGCCAAGGGCTGGAAAGAGGATTAAGAACTCCTCCAGACTGGTGAATATTTGGCGCGAATCTCTAACATTGATCACATTTTCTAACATATTCTTGTGCTTCCTTTTGCATGCCTGGCCACCAGTAGCCTTGAGTAATGGCCCGGTGAGATAAGGATCTTCCCCCTGTGTGACTTCCGCAGATTCCTTCATGTAGTTCTTCTAGGATTGACTCTGATGCCTCGGGATGTATACAAAGCAGATATGGTCTAGAAAAAGAACATGTGTACAACTTTTTATCCTCGGACAACCAAAATCGAGGAGCTTTCCTTTGTACTTTCTCAGCTTCTAACTTTTCTTCATGTAATGTATCCCTTTCAATGAATAGCAGTATAGGATCCATCCAGCTCGGCCCAACTTGATTTGATGGACCTGGAGCAAGTCTTTCTTTGTTGGGGTAGGGGTGCATAAGTCTTTGACAAGTATCACTCGGGGCAAATCCTGTGCTGAGGAAGTGGCAAGGATAGCCGAAGAGTCTGCATGGGTATTTCCACTTCTAGGGATATGCGATAAGGCAAAGAATTCAAATTTCGTTTGTATACACCTAACTTGAACCAAATATTCCTGCATTCTTGTATCCCGAGCTTTTAATTCCCTTTTTACTTGGCCTAAAACCAGTCTTGAATCTGAGAACATTTCCACTGCCTTTCCATCCATTTTCTGGACCATCACCATTCCTATCAATAAAGCTTCATATTTTGTTTTGTTGTTTATAGCCGAGAGCCCCAACCTCAAAGACTTTTCAATGGTGATCCTTTTAGGGTATACCAGAACCAGCCCCACTCTTGATCCCCACTGGTTTGCTGCTCCATCCACATATACTTTCCAAAGTGAGGGATATTGTGCAGAGATTAAGCCAACTGATTTTTCGTCCATGCCATGCTGCTTCACATCTATTTCTTCGGGAAATTCAGCAAATTCGGCTACTAAGTCAATGAGGACCTGGTCCTTTACAGAGGTACGTGGCATATACTTGATATCAAAAGCTCCTAGAATTGTGCCCCATTTGGAAATCCTTCCGGTATAATCCATGCTCCGAAGTATTGATTTGAGTGGAAACTGAGTTAGGACAACCACGGTTTGTACTTGGAAATAATGGGGGAGTTTTCATGTAGCATGCACTACTGCCAAGATGGCCTTTTCCAGTGGTAAATACCGCACTTCAATTTCATGAAGTGACTTGCTTACGTAATAGACTGGTTGTTGTATGCCACTGTCTACTCGTATCAAAACAAAGCTCATCGCATGAGAGGCTACCGCCAGGTAGGCAAACAGAACCTTATCCACCTCAGGACTGAACATGATGGGCGACCGAGATAGGTGCTCTTTAAGTTGTTGAAATGCTACAACACACTCCTCGGTCCATTCAAATCCTTTCCATTTATGCAGCAAAAGAAAAAAGGGTCTGCACTTATCTGCTGACCTGGAAATAAATAGATTCAAAGCAATAGTCATCCCGGTCAGTTTCTGGACCTCCTTGGGATTCCAAAGTGCTTGCAAGCCGTTAATGGCCTTAATCTGATTTAGGTTTTCCCCAATTCCCCTGTGAGTCATCATGTAACCCAAAAACTTTCCCAAACCTACACTAAACAAAAACTTGGATGCATTCAGACGCAACTTATGCTTCCTTAGAACTTCAAAAATGTTTGTGAGGTCTCCCACATGCTCAGACACCACCTTGCTCTTTACAACCATATCATCAATATAGACTTCAGTGGTCCTGACCAACTGTGGTTCGAACATTTTAGTCATCATTCATTGATAAGTAGACCCTGCATTTTTCAAACCAAAGGGCATCACTTTGTAATGATGGTTTCCAGTGGGGGTGACAAAAGTTTTCTTTTCCTGATCATCCAACGCTAATGGTATTTGGTGATACCCTTGAAAGGCATCCAAAAAACTCATCCGAGAATGGCCTACCGTCGCATCCACCAACTGATCTATCCAAGGCATAAGGAAAGGATCTTTGGGACAAGTCTTATTAAGGTCCGTGAAGTCCACACACACACACCATTTCCCAGTTTTCTTTTTTACCACCACTGTATTAGCTAACTACTGAGGATAGAAAACTTCCTTGATAGCCCCTGCCTGTTTGAGTTTTACTACCTCATTTCTGATAGCCTTGGCATGCTCTTTTAACGGACGCCAAGGTGGCTGTCTCTTTGGAGTGATGGAAGGGTTAACATTCAGATGATGACAAATAAAACTTAGATCTACACCCAAGGCTTTATACGCACTCCATGCGAACACATCAACATTTTTTCTAAGGAATTCAACCAATTGTTCCCTCTCCTATAGAGGTAATTGAGCTCCAACTTGAAAGAACTTCTCCGGATCATTGCCAGCAATTACCCTCTCTAGATATTCACATTTTGCTTCATCAGCTGGTCCATTGAAGGGCAACACCGGAGTTTCTGATTCCTGTAAACCATTATTTGCGCTGGCCGAGATTTCAGCCTCAAGCCGATGTTGGATGGCTGCTAGCAGGCATTGTCTGGCTGTAGATTGATTTCCTAATATTTCCAAAACCTAGCCTTTGGATGGGTATTTCATATTCTGGTGAAGAGTGAAGGAGATGAACCCCAGGGTATGAAGCCAGGGTCTGCCCATAATGGCCGTGTATGGAGAGAAAGCATCTACAACAATGAAGTCCACCTCCACCACATCCGAGCCGATTTGCACAGATAATTTGATCTGACCTTTCAGAACGACCATTTTACCTTCAAAACTCACCAGAGGAGAACTGTAGGCTATTAAGTTTTCAGGTTTCAAATTTAGCCCCTTCTATAAGTCAGGGTACATTATCTCAGCTTCACTGCCTTGGTCAATCATCACTCTTTTCACATCATACCCACCAATTCAAAGTGTAATAAAGCATCATCATGGGGCTATATGGTTCCAAGCTTGTCCCTGTTTGAAAAACCTAACACCAGTGGAATGCCCATCTTGACTCTCTTAGGCATTGAGCTGGATTCCTCAGTTGGGTAATGAGATACTGACAATTACTCTGGAAGGACAAGATCCGGTCCTCCCTAGGGCAGCAAAAATGACATTTATTGTGCCAAGAGGGACTCTTGAAGAAGCATCTCCCCGAAGCTCTGAACCCGTTTGGATTCCTCGACCACTAGAATGATGCAAGAGTTGCTTCAACTTCCTTTCCAGACTAGTTGGTCTAGACGGTCCCACAAGTTTCTACAATCCTCAGTAGTGTGTCCATGATCCTGATGACATTGGCAGTAAAGGTTTTGATTGCGCCTCATAGGATCTCCTGCCATCTTATTCAGCCACTTAAAGAACGGCTCGTTTTTAATCTTTTCCAGAACCTGTTGTACTAGTTCTCGAAATACGGCATTAACCACTTGGGTGTTGGCAGATCTTGACTGCCCAACAAAATCTTTCTAAAGTCGATTATTATTGTACCGGTTCGACTTGAAATCCCTCCTCTCTTAAGGGATCACCTTAGCCTTTCCTTTCCCTTGTATCTGGTCTTCCTTTACCCTTCTGTACTTGTCGATCTGATCCATAAGTTGGCACACACTAGTAATAGGCTTACCAATCAGAGATTTTCTCAAGTCATGCTCGGCTGGAAGGCTAGCCTTGAAGGTACTAATGGCCACATCGTCATAGTTTCCGTCTATTTCGCTAAACATCTCTTAGTATTTATCTGAATAGGCCTTTAGAGTTTCCCCCTCCCCCATGGACATAGATAATAAGGATCCCAAAGGCCAAGGAACTTTGCTGTAAGTGATAAAGCAAGCACCAAAAGCCCGGGTGAGTTTCTTAAAAGAGTCAATAGAATTCGCCCTTAAACCATTGAAACACCTCATTGCCACTGGGCCCAAGCTAGATGGAAAGAACTTGCACATCAAGGCCTCATCTTTAGAATGAATAGCCATCCTTTGATTGAAATAACTGATATGTTCCACTGACCATTATAAATGGTGAACGTAGGTTGATGGAATCATCGAGGAAGACTCACACCTTCTATGTTTCGCGTGAAGGGTGACTTGGAAACCTGACTCAACGCCTTGTTCATGGCATAATTCCTTAGACCTTTGCGAGACGGGCTCTTATATCTACGTCTATGGTGATACTCCTCGTCGTAGGAGAAAGTCTCACTGGGAGGAGTTCTGGATCTCCATTTATAACTAGCACCATTTGTCTCCTCAGAGGATAGCTCGGAGTTGGGCGATGAATGTCTTTGCCATGCGTGGTGCAATTCCCTATTCAATTTCTCGATTTCACGTTGCATGCCCCTATCATTCTTTGCATGGGAAACACGGCTCTTCCCTCGAAACTAGCTTTTAATAGTATGAGCTGTATGTACACTTCCCTCACGATCTCCTCTCTGTTCGGGGCTCCTACGTGGATTGTTATGTTGAGAACCCTTTGATTATGCTTGGTGTAGATTAGCATCCACCTGGTGTGGTCCTATCGCTGCCTGGTATAGACTCGCTTCTTCCATCTTAAAAGTTGTACCCGAATCTCTTTCAGAATAGATCAAGTCCTCTCCACAGATGGCATCAATTGTAAGGACTGAATTTGGATTAGACCCAGTATAGGATTGGGTTTTAGCCCAACAAGCCCAAACAATGAATTTGTAAAGCGTGGGTGAAAGAACTAGATCTACTTCAGAAGAAACACAATAAAAGTTGCTGATTTAAGATCATTAAACACAAATATGATAAGAAAATATGTCTTCGGCATGGCCTAAGGAGCTTATGTTATAATATCTTGTTGATGAATAAAGTTACAAGAGTTCATAGTATTATTACAAAGATTTCTTGATTTTTTCCAATCCTCCTCCTTTAGGCCACCTTCCCATGCTATATACTACAATCTTGGTATCATTCCTACCATACACGTGTAGGTTAGATTTTAGGAACTTCTTCTTGTGCCATCCAACACCTCTCGAAACCATCAACTAGTAGCTGTAAGGTTGCTTGACCACTGTTCAGGTACCACCTCCACATTAATGCGGCCAAAGAGTTAGTTGGGAGGCATTTAATGTGGAGGTAGTAGTTTTTGAAGATATTTGTTGCTTCCTTTTGCTCATCCCTTATCCAATGTCTGCCTCTTGGTTGTGATGCAACCTTGAAGGATGTCCGAGATGACAAGACATTCTTACTGACCTCGGATCTCCGTTTCCGAGATGATTTTTCTCCTCGAACACATTTTGGACTATCAGATACAATCTTTATTTCTTCTTCTTATACCATTCCCATTGTAACCTTATTTGACTATCCTTGGATTGGTTGATATCCTCGGATTGGGTCGTAGGCCCAATTCATATAGTTTCAATAGTACCTTCTAGATAATTAGCCCCCACATATAGCTATTTATAATATATCCAGTTATTGGTTGTTCCGTCGACTTCTACCTTATTAGCTGTAATTGACCTTTGATATATATCAAGGCCCCTCAAGTATATAATTAGAAACCATTGAGAAAGACAATTTTCAAGTGCCAAAGCCGAAACTCAATATGATCCAATTGAATTCAATGTTAAAAAAATAGTTCTATCTTTAAGTTTGTGGCTCATTTTCTCTCCAAATATTCATGCTTTTACTGCTATATTGGTTACATCTTTTTGGATAATGTCATCCACCTGCATTTTGTTCAATTTTCCTATTTGGAACTATCTGTTGGACTGTTAAAATTAGAGAGTGCTATTTTAAGAATTGAGACAAAATGTTCAATTAGAACAGTCATAGCAACGTGTATTATTGACTTTCAGCATTGAGACGTATCTGCAAGGTAGCTGACAAAAAAATAGCTTTCAAATTTTGTCCACTGGTCAACTCAACTTAAGAGTAACCATCAAAAGGGTGCATGCAAGCCTAGGACTAGGAGAGATCAATCGGAACTGGACAGCCAACTGGCCAAGCAACCTATCTGCTGAATACACAATGCCTCACATAATAAGCTCATGTAACTAGGGATGTGCATGCAACCTGCCAACCAAGGAAATCAATTCGACCTAATTAACCCAACCCAACCAATGCTTCAGGTTGGTTTTTGTAGTTTGTCGATTATATTTTTATATTAAGCCTTAGGTGGGATTAAGTTTAGTTTGATAGTTTTCTCAACCCACCAACCAAACCCCATCCAACTCATCTAATGAGCGTGTTGAGGTTGGGATTTTCTTAAATCATTAGGGTTGAGTTAGATTGAAAAAAATCCCACCGGGCTCTTTTTTCTGATTCAGCCAAACCTAGGTCCAATTATAGATACTGAAACTGAGGCCTACTAGGGCTTATATAGATGCTAAGAGAATAGAGAGTTGGGCTTGGTCCCACCACAACCAAATGATGACATTTTACCGGTCCAATCTGTGCACAAGCAAGCAATCCAACAACCATCAAATATACGCAAGAACATGGGGAAAATGGCCCATTAGCATCAATTTTTGAAATATTTAGCAACAGAGCACTTTTTCAGAAATAATTGGGGAAATACCACTTTTTGTGGTACTCGAGCTTGGTGAGCTCGAGTACCCCATTTTTCTGCTCCAGCGTGGCACTACAGTTTTGATCCATTTGCTTCTTTGGGTTGATGAGACTTTGAGAATTATTTAGCCAATGAAAACATACCACGTACTTATTTAGCTTATTTCACAAATGTTATCTTCTTCTTTGGATTTTCTTTCTCTCTCCGCTCCCTCTGTAACTCTCTCTTTTCACGTCTTTTTTTTTTTTTTTGACCTTTTCCATTGCTCTTCCCCGCACTGATCCATGCATCAACACAGTGGCAATGGGCATTAAATCTAAAAGTAAAAAGAGAGCCAGAAAACAAGCATAACAACCTCAAAAAGTAAAAGAAAAACTTAAAGGTGTGGAAATTCCTTGGGTTGCAAATGGGCATATTAACACTAACAACAAGCTCAAGTCCCGCAGAGAAGTCATTGATTGGTTCAACTCTGTCGTTTCAAGTACATATATATTTAATTAGGGAAAAAAATTATCTCTATTCTGTTCAATTTGTTTTCTGGGGTGAAGGGTTTTTGGGTTTGATAGATCTGAAGGTTTTTCTAATTTGAAATGAGTTTTTTTTTTTTTTTTTTTTTTTTTTTTTTTTTTTTTTTTTTTTTTCCATTTGAATTTTTTTTTTCTTCTTGTAGAATCAGAATAGAGGGATGAATAGCAACTGGGTTAAGAAACTGGTTTGCAAAGATCCAATTAGTAGACACGGCTTTTTCATCCGTAGCAATTTCTTTCTTCTTTTTTTTTTTTTTAATTTTATTTTTCGGTAGAACTTCATGGTTCTGTTTTGGCTTTTGTTCTCTTTGTTCTATTTCCTTAATCTATACAAAAACAGATCTGAAATTTCACGTGAGGTGTGGAAATTTTATTGAGCGGAAAAATGACAAACTTTTGCGGTTTTTGGTTCTGTTCTCTTTTTCTTTTTTGGTTGATTTTTCAATTCAGAGGCTCTCATGGGAAAAAAACGTAGGAGATAATATCAACTTATTACGGTTTTCTTGGTCCTTTTTCTCTTGCTCTTTCTTGTTGATTTCTTTTATCGATTCAGAGGCTTTTCGCTAATCTAGGGGAAAAAAAATTAAGATCCGTAAAGGTGTGGAAATTCCTTGTGTTTTGCATGTTTGAACATAGACTATCAAATTTATACGGTTCTCTACTATTCCTCTCTGTTCACTTGCCCTATTTTCATTGATTTTTTTTTTTAATAATATGGTAAAAAAATGCCCAGATAGTGGGCCATCTTAGGCAGATTGGTACCTGAGTTTCCTGGGCTCGGGTACCAGTCTACATAACTTCGAAATCAACAGGAGTGGCCCAGCTTAATTTTGATGTCATGCAAATTGGTACCCGAGTCCAAGAAACTCAGGTACCAATCTGCCTAAGTTCATGATCATGCAGGTACTAGGCCAACGTTAAGTTCAAATTAGGCAGATTGGTACCCGAGTTACATGGGCTCGGGTACCAATCTGCGTAATTTCAAAATTACGCTGGCTTAAATACCTGGGTGATTATGAAATTAGGCAGATTGGTACCTGAGCTTCCTGGGCTCGGGTACCAATCTGCCTATATTAAAAAAAAAGGCATAGTACCTTGGATTTTTTTTGGTTTAATTTTTTCCCCAAGCAGATTGGTACTCGAGGTCACTAAACTCGGGTACTAATCTGCCATTTTTTTTTTAAAAAAGGGGCTGAAAACATTCATTAAGAATCTATGCAACAACACAAAGGAAAGCAAGAACTGAAGTCACAGCAAAATTTGCCACAACATGAGAACACAGGTGCTTTGCACCTTCTACTGAGAATTGTCTTCCATCAATATATAGAGTGCACAGACAAATCAAAAAGGAAAAAAACCACCACACCCTCAACAACAATGGAAAAAAGTTCATCTCATTTTTTTTTTCATAATAGCTCAGTGCTAAGCAAGATTACATAATACTCACCAAATAATACATGGGCTAAGTTATTATTTTCCATGTACTGATAGACTAACAATAATTGCTCCCCTTCAATACAACATCCATAAAGCTTCACCAGATTTGGGTGTTGCAAACAAGAAATCATGCCTATTTCATTTAATTATTCACAATTTCCTTGCTTTGATTTAGATGAGAGTTGCTTAACTGCTATGACAGTACCATCAGGTAGTTCACCCTGCACCGAACCTTATCGGATAAGCAGGAAAATCAATACTCAATGGGATCAGCCATGTAAGAGTAATACCTTTTTTTTTTTTTTTTGCTAAACATTTGCTAAACGAGTAATACCTCGTACACAGGACCAAAATCACCTTCTCAAATTTTGTTGGAAGAATAGCAATCATTAGTGGCTGCTTTTATTTTTTTTGAAGGTAAAAGTTCTTCTCTGCAAATTTAGTCCTGTAATATCTGTTCCAGGAGGCATATATGAAGCCGTATGATAAGGAATTGTCAGTTTTCTTTGTAATTACTTTCATGATTCACACTTAAGGAAAGATGATATGCTCATATGAAAATTATATGCTCAGGTGCATAAAAATTGTAAATTTTCATTGTAACTGCATAGAAACTAATCATTACTTGAATAAGAAATGGAGAATTCAATTTAGTAAAAAAGAAATCAACCCTAACAATTTAACACGACAAAATTTTGAAGAAAAAAAAAATTCTAAGAAGTTTCATATACTCTGATAAATTACATATTGTCCCAAAAACTTAAATTATTTGGAAATGGTGAATTAATCACTTAACCATAAATCCAACAATCGCTCTCATATAGACCCAAAATGCCCCTTAATAAGTGTGGTCCAACACATGGGATATTTAACATTTTAAATAGGAGCTGGTTCTCACAGTTTCTGCATACAAACCCTAAGTAGAAACTGCAGACTCAGATTAAAGAAAAGCCAAGCTGCTACTAAATGTGCCATGCCCCTTAATAAGTGTGCTCCTAAGTTAAGGGCTCTCATTTTTTTCCCCTATGTACAGAGAACAATGGTGACTGGTGATGCCAAAGAGAGTGATAGATGATTTATTTGGTTTTTATAGCTGGTCTAGCAAACATAGAAGCTCTCTTACTTATAATGGCACCACCTTTGTTTAATGTGGACCATATGGAGGGAAAAGGAAGTGAATGTTTAATGAAAAGGAGTCAACAGTTCTAGAGATAAAATCTAGCTTCTTAAGATCATTGTTCGAGTGGTCCCGATCATAGGAAATAATGAGTAAATTTCTATTCTTAGATTTCATTGATTCACTCTCTATTCATAGGCAATGATTAGTGTTTTCATTTTTTATGAGTATCTTCTACACACATCCAGTGTGCATAGAGTATCTCCCCTTTCACAACTATTGTAGGTGGAAAATGGGGTTGAGGAGGTCATGTAGATGGTCCAAGTGAAGATGCAAAGTTTTCAAACGATTTTGATCTGGTTTATATTGGAAGTAGCTGCTCTCTTTTGGTTATAGACAAAGGAAACTAGGCAATTCGAGAAATCCAACTTAATGATGATGACTGTTCTTACGACTATGATGGTAGTTTCCACCTAGGTATAACGAAAAAATCAACACTTCCCTATGTCATTTTTATTTCAAGATCACAAAGGTGTGTAAGATGTGTTTTGATATTGCAGGGATAGCAATGCTTGTTGCAGCTGCATTTTTTGGCTACATGCTAGCGTTGCTGCAGCAAAGGGTGCGAGCAATGTTTTCTTCCAAAGATGTAAGTTATCCTAGGATATGTGTTTTCAATCACTAGTTACTCCCTAAAGAATTTAAAAAAAAAAGGGTCGTACCTAGTGCACAACAAAGTCAGCCTTATTATAATGGATGGGATGGTGATAATCGTCAAGTTCAACAACAGCAGCAACATATTTAGCAACAACCACAACAACAACAGCAGCATCATTACAGGCACTTCTCATCTAGCCCTCAAACTTACTATGAGAAGAGCTGCGAAACAAATGAAATAGTCTTCGGAGTAGTTCGAGAACAGGATGGACGTCGTGAATTTTATTAGAGGGCACTACAATATGGAGTTCCTAGCTATAATCACTACAATATTCGGCATCGATTGAATTACATGGGTTATTCTCAGGCCTATTGATCATCCTACACCTACATTTTATTAGAGGGCAACAAAAGAAGCTTGTAAACTTTTAGTATGTGAGATATGAAGATGGGATGGTTAAAAGCGGATGTGAAAGGCAGGCATGACTGTTTCAGGGTTATCGTTTTTTTTTTTTCTCATAGGTAACGTCTTCCAAAATTTCCTTAGTAAAAGAAGTACATATATGTAATATATACATCTGTTGGATGTGTATTTTATTTTAACTAGAAATTAAGAGGACCAAATCAAAGCTAGTCTTTTAGCTTCTTTGAAATATCTTTTAGCTTCTTGAAAATTGTCTGATGACAGCATAAGACCTATTAAGCACTAAGATTGTGCGGAATTTACTAAAGCATCTTGCCATCTTCTACATGCAAGGCTAAAGGTATAAGTAAAATGTTAGCATTTATTTGCTCCTATATGTGTATGTAAGAACAGTGTGTGTCCATAACCATTCAAATAGCATTTGATAGAACTTAAATGCATTCATTGTAGTTAAATGTTTATATCAACTAACCATGAACTGTTAACTATGATTTTTCATAGTTGTAAAGTTTAATTAGAAAATAAAATTAGAAAATGTTTATAGCACTTACTGCACTGCAATTCTCATCTCCCCTAAACTCATTTTACCTAATAATTAGAAAATAAAAAACCCAAAAGACAAGCACAACCAGACCAACATTCTAGTAATCACCAACAAATATATATTAACTAACTAACCAAATTGATCAAAACCCAGAATCAAATTAATTTCGGATCAAAACCCAGAATCAAACTATGCATAAAAATAACAAATTTACAAACAAAAATACCCACAAGCTGAACATGCAAGCTGAGCGAGACATACCTTGTGAGAGGGAGACCGAGAGCGAGAGGGAGACGGAGACTGAGAGCGAGACGGAGACGGAGAATGAAGCAGATCGCGAGATTGAGAGGGAGAATGAGAGTATTTGCGAGATTGAGAGGCAGAATGAGAGTATTTGTGTGGAAATAGCTTTAGATTGAGAGGGAGATAGCGAGATTGAGAGGTTTGGTTTGTGGGTATGTTTTGCTTTGGGTAACAGATGGTTTAAGCTCTGGGAACATATGGTTTAACTGTGGGGTAATAGGGAGACAACGTGGGTGAGCAGTACTCGAGCCTCCTGAGCTCAGGTACCAAGTTTATTTTTAAAATTTTTCTGTTCCAACATCATTCTGTTCCAACGTCAGGTGCCACGTTGGAACAAAAAAATGGGGTACTCGAGCTCTCCAAGCTCGAGTACTACCAAAAGTGGCACTTACCTATTTATTTCCCAAACAGTGTTTCGGGCCTAAATATTTCAAAAATTAATGCTAATGGGCCAAAATCGCCCAAGAACATAGTATAACATCAAACTATAAAGCAAAGTACTTAGCAAATGTTATTTATATCTAGCCATAGAACTGTTACAAATTTCCTTCAAAAAGGACCCAATCACAAGGCCTAGGGCCTAACTCTCACAATCTTTTATAATGGGCTTAGAGCTCTATAAAACTTGAAATTTGGGACTTCAGAACACATGGGTCCTTCATGCTTAACCAAGGCACATGCTTGGTTTGGGCTGGGGTTTTCTCTCAAATTTTGGGTATTAACAAACCTGCTAATCTGATCCATCCATATAGTAACACCACTTAACCTAAAAGATTAATTTATAAACTTAAACCCAACTTTGGTTGCTTAAATCATCCCTTCTATATATAGGTCAAGTTTCTTTCCTTTCCTCTTTTTTTTTTTTTTTTTTTTTTTTTTTTTTTTTTTTTTTTTGTAGTGATAGCAATGGAATGGTGAACAAAGTAGTGGAAAAATGGAATAGACTCACATGACAACGGTTTGCATCTATGCTCTCTCTCTCTCTCTCTCTCTCTCTCTCTCACACACACACACACACATATATATATATATATGACATATATATGACCTACACCAATTGAAAAAAAAAAATCTCCTAGAAGCAAACTACCTCCAAACTAATCTGATAGAACTTGAATAAATCCTATCCTAATCTAATCCTAAGCCTAAATTTATTCATATAAGCATAACCCTACAATCAACTAAGAATAAAGTTAAACTAATCAATATATATATATATATATATATATGAAAGCAGAGATCTCATGCGGGAGTGTATGAAGTCTTGCCAAGTGGCACTCTAGCTTTGCATTTAGCATTTTTTTACCTCTTTCATGGTCTCAAGCATGTTCACTTTTCAGTTTTTTATTAAAAAGTGGGAATACACAATTTGATCGATTCACCAATATTTCTTACTTTTTTTTTCTTTTTTGATGAAGTTTCATACTTTTCTCAGAACTCATAATTTTGAGAAAATTTTGTATTCTATAAATTTTCTTAGCACAATCCCTCAGACAGTTCCATTATTTTTTCAAAGAAGACCTCTCTTTTGAAGAAATTGTTTAATGTAATCCTTCTATATACAACTCTCTCTTCTTCCCTTTCCCTTCCCTTCCCTTACTTTTTCCTCCCTTCTTTCCTTTTCATCTCCCTTACAACCAAACAAGATATTAGTTTCCAAATTCAACTAATAAAAAAAGTGGTTTGAGGATATTAATAAAAAGAGTTTGAATTTGGTAAGAATTGGGTGTAAAATTCATGTTTTACACCATCTAATAAGAGATGTTACATCAGTTATTTACTTAAAACTCAGTGCATCATACCACAATTGATAACATCTTAATAAACTCCCAATTTGGTTGAATTTTTAGATGAGCATTATAATTGATTGAGTGTGGTTGTTCTTATTCTTTAATATATGATAAGATGATGTGGCATGTTGAAATTGGAGGATGTAAAATTTGGGTTTTAAACCACATCCTTATAGAATTTAATCTTTAATAAAAATATGTAAAAAACATGTTTAATTACCATTTTAGTCTTTAACACTTGTACTATGTATCAAAATGGTTTTTAACATCTTAAATGTGTCAATTTTGTATCTAAACTTTTGGTATTGTGTCAAAATAATCTTTATTATTAAGTGGTACATGAAAAGAATTGATGTATCTAACATTAATATCAAAATAACATTTTTATACCATCTAAGCTATCCTTTGAATTATCACGTGTCCTTATTTAGAAAATAAAATAAAATATTTGAAAATATATTAATTGCATCTCCATAAGTTAATGAGATGTCATTTTATTAGCAGAAATTGAAAATTTCTTTTCTTTTCTTTTCCATTGCTTTCTCGGCAACCAAATGGGGTCTAAGTCTTGACATTTTAGTTAAAGTGCTCATGAAAATCACCTAAAAAAAACATACTATTTACCTAATTTTAAAATGAAAATTAAAAAAAAAAAAAAAAAAAAAAAAAAAAAAAAAAAAAAAGCCAAATGTCAATTTTTTACATTGTCATTTTTTTAAGAAGATAAAATTATTACCAATTATATTATAAAAATCTTGTAAACTAACATGGTAATGAATATAATTAGTGTCATGTCAACAAGGTAAGAAATCAATTTCCTAATTATTTTTCTATTTTGAATTTAAAAATTGATACATGCATTTAATAAAAGTAGTGTGTAACCCTGTGCATATGCACATGTACATTTAAAAACAATCATAATTATATATATATATTTAGAATCTAATTGGATCTAGACTCTTCTGTTTTTGTACAAAATAATTCACTTGCTATAAAAATTAAAATATTAGACGGGATACATGGGGTCAAATTGAACTCCAATTAAAATTCAATTTAGAATTTAATTGAATTTAGACTCACAAATTTAAAAATTAGATGAGACACATGGTGCAAAATTAGACTCCAATTTAGAATTTAATTAAATTTTCTCTCAATTTTAGCTCTGTGTGTGTGTATAGCAATCTACCATCAGTCTATTTTAAATTACATGTTGTTCATAAAATCACAGTGCCATATATGGCCCCTTTTTTAGGAGCCATTATCTCATAAAAAAAACTATCTCATAAATTTTTTTTTTTTTTTTTTTTTTTTTTTTTTTTTTTTTTTTTTTTAAAGTTAGTATATTGCAATGTATTTGGAATGGTGAGTCTATTGGTATTTGGAATCAATTTTTTTTTTTTTTTTTAAAAAAAACCTTAAATTGGACACATGACACAAAATTAAACAATAATTGAAATCTAATTGAATTTTCTCTCAGTTTTGGCTTTAATTATATATATAGACTGGTTATTGGCCTGTGCGTTGCACGATTGTTTTTGGTAAATATTATGACTGGAGAACATTTTTTTGGGAAAAAAACTTCTTTTATTTTTATGTAGTGATTTTAAAAAATACAATGAAGGGTTTTATGATAAATTTTTTTAATTTTATGAAATATATTTATATAAAATAAAACTCATAAAATGCATAAGATATACGTAAAGGTATACTTCATGACTACACATGAAAGCTATTGTTATTTCTTAATTTCTATTAGCTAGATCACATTTCTTAAATAAACTAAAAAAACCATTTCATCACCCCGTTATACATGTAATGATTGGAATGTTGTTAGTACATGATTGCTTGATAAAAAATATTGAGTAAAAATTATTTTAATACTATTTAAGAAATTTTTTGTGAAATTTTCATTTTCATGTCCATTTTTTTAACCTAATAGATTTAATTTTTCACGTTAGTTTGATTTAATAGTATTGTGTTTATACTTTTTTTTAACTACAATTGATAATTCACAAAATGAGTAAACAACTTATTGAGTATTGCAAAAAATACAAATATGAACATCAATATGAGCATGAACATGAAGGGAGATTTCTATTCATTTTCTTGAAGAAAAAATTTACTTATAGAAAATTCCAAACTTTATTTGGTAAAGAAGAATCAAAGTTATAGATAGCAAAATCAATAAACCAAAAAAATTAGGAGCCCAAGAGGAGCCATTACTCATTTGAAACAATCCAAAATACTCAAGGACTAACTTCCATCACAACTGCTTTAACTCAAGGAAAACAATATATATCTCTATATCTTTCTTTTTTTTTTTCTTTTTCTTTTTTAGAAATTATTACAATATGCTGCTAACCTCGCAATTTGAACCTTTTTTCCCTAACTCCTGCAATTTAAATCTTTTCTCCCTTAAACCCCAGACACTTTATGTATGGGAAGGTCCAATTCAGCTACATGGCCCTCGACATATATATATATATATATATATCTCATTTAATAGATATAAAATTTCTTTAAAAAATAATTAACATGTTTATCATAATTAAGGGAAATCCTAACGGGTACTTCAGTTGAGCATATGTGAAAATGGCATATATATACCACAAATGGTAAAGGAGAAAGAAAAAGTTGCTAATCCCTTTTAATATGGTTAATTGCTTTACCTCAATCAGTCACCCAAACAGCATACCGTTTATTCATACCACAACCATAAATGACAATGTAGCACTAGCCATCTGTAATTGCTAATCTGAAAGAATAGATTTCTTTAATAGCTCTATCTTCATTTCTTTTGGTTAATATATCTTTATTGAGTCAAAATCAAGCCACAAAAATCATATAAAAATCACCAAATTAGAGTTTAAAATTATAATTAAATTTTTAAAAGAAATCTATGCACATTTGCACAAAAATTCCATGTAACTAAGTCACACTTAGGAATATTGGACCCTTTTTCCTTTTTATAAATAGGGGGGGTCTCTATGGGATGAGGGGGGTAACAATTTTCTCTCCAAAAAATTTATTGTAGGAACACAAAAGTTTTCCATTGTAGACTTTTCTTGATTAAAGAACATAACTTGCCAACTAATCAAACTAGAGTTTGTAGTACCTACAGCAATTTCACAACATCAAGAACAAACCCTATTGTATACAATGTCAAATTCCATGGTCTCTTGTTACATCAAATGAGTGTTTAATTTTTCTTGCAAAGTATTGAATAGTAAAGCTTTTGTGCCATAGTCTCAATTACAACTCTCAATCATGTTGGACTTGGATGGCATCTATCAACAACGTATCATTATGAGATGTAGAAAAAATTTGGAGTGTATACAACATTTAGTGTGAATGTGAAGAAATTTCATCCTATTCCAATTGCTTAGGTTAGTAAGGGACCTATTCCAATTTTAATGATTCTGGAATTTTGTATACAAGTAATAATCAAGGAAACTTCCACCTAAAATAACTCGGACTTTTGGCAAGAGAAAAAATTGATGTCTAGACAAATCAAGCTAAGGCTGACCAAAATGGACCATATTCTTAATTTCTTATCTCTATTTGTACCATGTAAAAGACTTATAGTCAATGCTTGGCGTATAAAAGTTGAACATCTTATTTAAAGTACATCCTCTAAAAGCTTGAGAAAAATTTCATTTAAACCAACACTATATATAAATTATAAAGAAATCAAGGAAAAATTGTCAAAAATAATGAAAATTTAATCTATGCTTAAATTCTTATTAGGATGAACACAACAGCAATATCCTTTTTAAAAAAAATAAAGATAAAAAAATCTACACTTATTTTGTACATATGATAAAGTCCTATAAAAAAGTTTTTTGAGACTCATGTTGATTAGTAATTAGAAGTTATAAATGAATAATCATCAATATATATATAAGTAGAGATCTCATGCGGGAGTGCATGAGGTCATACCAAGTGACGCTCTAATTTTGCATTTAACATTTTTTTACCTCTTTCATTAAATTTTTTTTTTCACCGTTACCCAAAAGTTTACATTAACTTATTTTACTATTATCTCATTAGTCTTTCATTAATTGCCTAAGCTTACATCACACATTTCTCTCTTTTTCATGTCTTTTAACTTACCTACCATTTTAATATTTTTTTTAAAAAGCAAAAAATAATAATAATTTAGGACTAATAGTAATAACTAACCAAATAAAGCCTTGGAGAGAGATAGAGAGACATAAAAATATTATGGATTGTTAAATAAAACGCATTGTTTCACTACAAAATCAAAACGCATTGTTTCACTATAAAAGACTTGAGACTAACAAAACATTTGAAAGAGAGAGAAAGAGAAATCTGAGGGGATGTCGCCTCCATCATATTGGCCTCCCACCACCATCAAGACACCGAAACCCCTACGGGTATTTTTTTATTTTATTTTTTAAGTTAGGGGATTAAATATGATTTAGGTTTGGGTAATTTGGTTGGATAGTTTTTGTTTTGAGTATATAACTAAAGAGAATATTTGGTATGCAATGTAAAGCCATATTCTACCATGGTTTTAAATCATTTATAAGACACGAGCATACAGACTTGCGTACACTATGTTTTAGTGTCGCACTATCAATGAGTGGAAGACAGTGAGAGAGTTGGACATACTTTTATTTCATAGTATTAAATATGTGAATGCAACACAAATTATTTGATTTTCACGGTTCTGTTACTCTTTTGCATTTATTGTTTGTTTCATGATTTAAAAAAAAAATAATAATCTTAACTCTTTTTTTAGGGGGAAAAATTAATCTTACCTTGAGAAGGCTATAAATATGCAGTGAAACAACAGTTATAAATTGTACACACATAACCATTATAATTATTCAGTTAAAGGAACGAGTAAAAAAAAAAAAAAAAATTGGAGGAATATTGTAGAATAAAAGTTGTTACAAAATTTCTCTCTCTCAGAAACCTCATGCGAGAGTGCATGAGGACCTGCCAAGTGGCACTCAAATTTTTCATTTAGCCTTTGTTTTTTTTTTACCTCTTTCATTAAGTTTTTTTTTTTTTTTTTTTTTTTTTTTTTTGGGTTACCCAAAAGTTCACATTATCTTATTTTATTATCTCATTAATGGCCTAATCTTACACCACACCTTTCACTATTCTTCATGTCTTTTAGCATACCCACTATTTTAGTATTAAAAAAAAAAAAAAAAAGTAAGGGCTAATAGTAATTACTAACGAAATAAGACTCTAGAGAGAGATAGAGAGACACAAAAATATTGTGGATTGTTAAATAGAATACACTATTTCACTATATATTACCAAAATAAAAGACCTGAGACTAACAAAACATTTGAAAGAGAGAGAAAGATGATTTTGAGGGGTCACCACCTCCGTTATACTGACCTCCCACCACCATCAAGACACTGAAACCCCTATGAGTAATCTTTTTTTCTTTTTAAATTAGGGGCTTAAATATGATTTAGGTTAGGTAATTTGGTTAGTTAGTTTTTGTTTTGGGTATATAGGTAGAGAGAATATTTGATGCACAATGTAAAGTCATATTCTTCCATGGTTTAATTTTAAATCATCTATAAGACACATACATACACACTTGCCCACACATGCATACAACACAAATTAGTTTATTTCATGGTCCTGTTACTTTTTTGCATTTACTTTTGGTTTCATGAATTAAAAATAATAATAATCTTACCTTAAAATGACTACAAATATGCAGGGAAACTACTAAACCAATTTTTAATATCTCAAAATTTATATGTTTCTTTACTTTAATTTAGTCTACTTTTTCTTTATAATTTATATACAACGTTATTCAAAACTATATTACATAAAATATCACAAAATTATCCGTGCATCGTATGGGCAACTTACTAGTCAAAGATAAAGATAGTGCTGAAGTATGAGTGAACTGGAAGAATTCTACAGCAATTAAGATTTTAGAAACCTAAGATTTCTTCGCTCACCTCTCTTTGAGCTCTATATAGTCTAGTTGGAAGGATGTAAGTTGCTAATAGATAGAGGCAAAAGCTACTCATTCTCTTCAGTCGCTCACTACAGAGGATAAGGAAGCTGGTTTGAGGATTCAACATCTACTTATGGGTCTTTGAAAAATACTTATTCTCATTAAATCACCTCCACATGTACTAAATATACCCTTAATGCTGTGTAGCATTACTACCCTAATGAGTTAAAATCTCTTCAAACAAGTTAGAAAACTTCAATTTAATTATTATATCATGGGATTGGTGCCCACATTGGCATTGCAAGTCAGGTTTCTAATCCATTTTTAAGTATATACACGCTGTAATTTTAAACCTTGTTAGTTTGGTTTACGTTTGGATGAACGATAGGGTGGCGGTGTATATATCTTGTAAACTCTTTTTAATTAACCAATAGAGTCGGGGAGGGGTTGGTGTATATCTTTTAAACCAATAGAGTTCATAAAGCAATAGGAGTCCCAACTCCAAGTGAACTAAGAGACGTGAGTCTCTAAGAATAAAGGCGGTTGCTTTTGTTATATAAATAGAGACATGCGTGTGAAATAATTAGAGGGAGAGAGTGCCGCTGGAATAAGGTAAAAGAAAAGAAAAGAAAGAAAAAACGCAGTGAGAAGAAAAAGATCCGTGTGTGAGAGCAAGGACCTGTTATACATGTTGATGGTTAAAGTATATATTTTTTGTCAGCTTTTGGTAATGTTGCTTTGTCCTTAATTAACATGATGGCTGCGTAGAATTGTAAGTATGTGATTTTTTATGTCTTTTTCTTTCTGGTCTATAATGGTCTTTGTCTTGCTTTGTGTTTTTGGAGAAACGTCTGATGGTCCTTGTTAATTATATATATATATATATATATATATATATATATGATTTCTTTTGTTCAGGCTAGTATCAAGAAAGCAAGTTTCGAAGTAGTAAATCGTGTTTGTTGGTAAGACTCTAATAATTTCTTCATATTTATGATGCATTAAAAGTCATGTTCATCATTGAACATTTAAGGTACGAATTTTATGATTTACAGGAAATTTGAATCTCAATTTGAATTGATGGACAAAGTACCAATTTTAGAATTATCGCATGTGTTGCAAATCTATATTTAAAGTGAGAAAATTTTAGAATGATAATTAATTTTCTATGTGGTTAAATGATTTGAATCTTTGTATAACCTATTTGGTATATGGAAGTATAATGATTTCTGAAAGTTCAATTAGTGAATAAAACACTATGAACGTTTAGACTTCTAATTTACAAATTACCAATTCATGCTTAATGTCAAACAATTAATGTGCGGAATATGAACATATTCTTAAAACAAAATTGATAAACAATCTAAACCAAATAAAATCACATCCACAGTAAAAGTTAAATGGAAAAGCTTAAGAGAAGAGAAATGCAAATACAAGGACAACACACGATGTGTTATCGAAGAGGAAATCAAAACTCTCAGCATGAAACCTCTCCGCCACCCTCCAAGCGGTAAACAATCTACTAAAGAATGTAGTTGGGATACATAAATAGCAGAAGACCCTCCAAGCCTAATCTACCCAATGTACCTAAGCTCTCCAAGCTCCTACTCCAACGAGGTTACGTCGAACATATTTCTTCTTTAGCTTACTGGATTCTGCTACTTGACCATAGCATCAACCAATATGAAATTGGTCCTTTCTTAACTGCATCCCAAACACCAAATGGCTTTCTCACATATATGGGTATGGTGAGAAAAGGTTTTGGTAATGTACCTTTTAAGGATTTGACAATAGAGAGGAAGAGAGTAGAGGAATTTGAAGAGTCTCTATGTGAAGATTGTGGATGAATCAATCTTGTTTTTCTCTAGGGTTTCTCTCTCAAAATTCTCTCTAAAAGCTCTTTACATTTTGTGGATATAAGGGTCTATATATAGTAGGGTTAGAAAGGAATGCGAAGAGTCAGTTTTTCCCAAACAGGTTGGTCTGGCAATTAAGCTAAGTCGTGAGTTCAAGCCACGAGCTAACGGCCTGGCCAGCCTAGAACTTTTGTCATGTAGTGCAACAGCTAGCATGACTCTTCAGCTCCCCTGCATGCTTCACACATGTGCCAACTTTGGAGGCTTGCCAGTTGTGAGTCACTTGCGAGCTCCAGCTGCGAGTCTTTGCATTCTTGTACAATCTTGAGCATTTCTTCACACTCTCTTACTCACTACCCTTACATAATTTCCACCTAAATACAGGGTTACTAATTGCTAAAATACAAGCAAATTTGGCACGGAATAAAGCCAACAAGATGGTTGATAAAATTCAACCTTACAATCTCCCCCTTTGGCTATTCCGTAACAAAATATTAAAACAAACTCTAGACTTAATATGTGAGTTGGAAATAGCTGAACAAAACTCACTCACACCTAACTCTAAAATTTAATAAGCTCTTGAATCATATGAACAAGTAAATCCTGAAACACAACAACACAATTTGATTATTGTATGCAGAAAACTTGTAAGGCATATGAGGCAAGTACAATGTGATTAAGCAAAATGGAATGAGAAATAAACCATGGCTTGACCAAACAGGCAATTACTATACAATAGTGACCACAATGCTCATTCACACTTGGAATGAACATACAGACATACAAACCAATAAGCTCAATGCAAATCACTTGCATGCCCAACACTCAGCCAATGCATAATACATAAATTATATGTATCTAGGAACAAAATCCTACAAGAGCACAAGAGTGAGAAAACTTAAAGAAAATGCATAACATTTAGCTAGAAGTATTAGACAACATAACATAAAGGCTGCAAAGCATGGTATAAACCATAAAAGCCTACAAATAGCACATGGAATCAACCTTAAAAGCTTACACAAGCAACATGGGCACAAAACAAGACATTTTAAATAGCTAAGCATAAATATGAACTATGAGCAAAGCAAAAACATAGTTAATATAACACAAAGTTCTTTCTCTATTTCTTCCCCTAACATATCACTCCCCTTATCATGAATTACAGGAGCTGTGATGAACTTGGAACATTTATACCTGTAACCTAAAACACTTGCACAAAACACATTAGACCTTCAAGGTATAGCAAGTAATAAAAGGACAAATATAATGAATTTCTTCCCCTACAAATGTGCACAAGAAATAGTATACTCCCCCTTTTTGACACGAATAGACAAAGGGGTCAATGAGAAAAGAGGACAAGAGATGAAGGTATGAATAGTGATAATGATGCATGAGGACAAATGAATGTGTTTGAAAACGACCTTGAAAATAACCCTCAATATGAAAAACATGCAATTTTTGCGTCTGAGCCAAGTCGCGTGAAAGTCACCAAAATAAGCAGCGAGAAACCTAGAAACCAAAAATTTGAAAATTTTTCTAACTGTTTTTCACAACTAGAAAAGTCTACCCACGAGAGAGTCGCAAGGTGGGCTGTGAAAATCTCTGTGTACCCCTCGCGACTAGACTTTCCACCTGCGAACAAGTTGCCATACTGAACTGCGAGAAACATAAAAACCCAAATTTTGAAAAAAAATATTCTAAGTATTTTTCGTGACTGGGACATTGACCCGCCAATGAGTCTCCAAAAATCTCTACTGGGCTTACGACTAGGGCATGTGACTGAACCAACCTGCAACTAAGTCGCCAGAACAGGGTAGCACAGTTTTTGAAGATTTTGACAATTTTTGCAAAAACAAAATACTTTCCAAAAACAACTAAAACACTCAAAAATCTTTTTGTGTTTAATCAGCAAAAATTGAGTATGTGAAAACACATTTAATCAAGTACAATCACATAAATGAATATGGCATTTGTTGAGCATAAACATGTGTAATGTGTGTGGATATCAACAATGAGATAGTCCTTAGTCTAAAGTGAAGTTTCAATGATCAATTCAACCAAGACATACACAATTAGCACTAGATAATGCGACTCATCTCAATTATAGAAATATGCATATATGACCTCCCATAAAATTTAATAACATAACTTTGGAGCTTTTTATTTGGCTCCATATACATCATATCATTTGATCTTTTTGAATCAATACATCTCATTGTGAAATCGATGCCTGAAATTTTTGATACTTCAATTTGATGAGTTAGCCTTTGGCTCTTTGGGCATCATATAATTTTCATAAACGTCGCTTTCCCTTATTCTTAGTCAAATACTAGTATGTGCGCAGGCTTTTGTAGCTCAATATCTCTTTTCATTTGGAGATTTACATTTGGTGAGTTCTTTTAATCAAGGACAATAACATAAATGAGTGGGAAGATATATAGGCACAAGTATATGCATGTCTCAATATCAACAAAACCATTCACTAATTAGTCATGACAAGTTTGAAGATCTATTTACAATAATCACATAGATGTCAAGATTTTTTCCACAATGATATAAGTGCATAAGGAACAAATTACACTCGTAAATGCACAAGGCCACTAGTACAAAGGTACAAGGCAAAACATGTTTTGAGACAAAATCCAATAATGTCGATCAAACTTTTTGATCTTCTATTTTTTATGAGTTTTTGGATTTTTTGACACAAGAACTAGAAAAGATTGATAAAAAAAAAAAATGTAAAAGCATTCAAAGTAAAAAAGCAAATAGACACAAATATCAACACATGCTGGAATGATAATAAAAGGTGCACAATCAATCAAAGTCACAAAGCATAGGAAGTATTAATGCATGGACATGTTGTAATGCTTATCCATGTGTACCCTTCTTCACACACACGACACCTGCATTTGGGTTGATATCCCTAGAGGATTAGGTATGATAATTGTGACTTTCAAACCTTCTGGTGAAGCTGTGAAGGCATCAATCATCTTCAGCACATCCCTTATTCCAAGATCGCCTTCTTGACCTTTTGATTGCTCAGCAATCCAATTCCCTTTGCCATGTCTTGGTCCTCTTGACCTTTAAGCATTTGAATTCTTCAATGCTTGAAGCTTATGACAATTTGGTCTAATGTGTCCTGGAATTCCACAATGATGGTAGAAGTGTTGAGTTCTAGAACCTCTTCGTGACTTTGGGAGAGATTTCCCTTTACTATTAGGTTTGACCACTGATTGGTTTAGAGGCTTAGTTAAAAACCGTTGGGTAGTCACATTCGACTTCTTTCCTAGCTTCACTTTTGCAACAACTGAAGTTTCTACCACTAGTTCCTTAGCTTTCACAAACTTCATTTCCTTGGATATATTAACCGTTGAACTGCTCTCTCCGGTGTATCCCAATCCACTTCCATCAGAGAATGGTTTTTGATGAGCAAGCACTTCATCAGGCTTCTTAGAGGAGACTTGCTCTACTTTAGCATTGGCTTGAACCACCTCAAGCTCAAGGAATTTTATCTTTGAGTAGGCTTCAGTCAGCTATCCATTCAGCATCTCCATTTCTCATTTGGTCTCCTTGTATCGCACTAGAAGACTTCTATAGTCTTCCTCTGCCCTCTTCATCTTTTTAATGGCTGCCTTAGCCACTTTTGCATATCCACTAGTCTTCTTAAGGAGGGAATTTTAGGTCTCTTGCAGTCCCACTGTACCTTCATCTTCCTTATCATCGAATTCTTTTACTATTACCATTGATTCCAATTCAGTGTGCTCACCAAGCTCTTCCACCAACACACTCAAATCATCCAAAGAGTGCACAGGTGCAATGGTCATGTATGCAGAGTAGTTTCTCTTTCTAAGGCGAAGACCCTCATCTAAAGATCCAATGATGTTGCTACCCGGATGGTTTTTGATCACTCTTGATGATGGCTTCTTTGAGGTGGACACTTCATCATTCCAGGAGATAAGAGGATGAACTTCTGGAGAAGTGAGAGGACTTGAAGTTCTAGACATTGATCTTGCTTCCAATCTTGAGTTCACAGGAGTTGATTCCTTTTTCTAGTGTAGGTCCTTCAACTTCAATATCTTGGGCTTCACCCTCAATTGTGAGTTCTTTAGAGCTTGGCCCTTCTCCATCATCAACCATCTCTACCTTTGTTATAGCATCATCAACTTCCACATTGATGGACTCCATTACCATTTTTGTTCTCATGTTGAATACTCTATATGCCCGGCTATTAGTAGAATACCCAAGGAAGATGCCTTCATCACTTTTCACATCAAACTTTCCAAGGTTCTCACGATCATTGAGAATGTAACACTTGCTTCCGAATACTCGGAAGTACTTCACTTTTGGCTTCTTTTCATTCTAAATTTCATATGTGGTCTTCTTTGTTCCCGCCCGAAAGAATATTCTATTACCAATGTGACATGAGGTGTTCACAACTTCTCCCCAAAACTTTCGAGGAATTTCCTTGTTGAGTAGCATAACTCTTGCCATTTCTTGAATCACCCGGTTTTTCTTCTCAACCACCCCATTTTGTTAAGGAGTTTTGGAAGCTGAAAATTTCTTTTTGATTCCATTCTTCTCACAAAACAACTCAAATCTTGAATTCTCAAACTCCTTACCATGATCACTCCTTATCTTGACAATAGGAACCCCTTTCTCATTTTGTAGTCTCTTGCAAAGAATTTTCAATTTCTCACATGCTTCTGATTTTTCTCTAAGAAATTCAACTCAAGTGTATCTTGAGAAATCATCAACAATGACCATAATATACATTTTTCCTCCTAGACTTTCAGTTCTTATGAGCCCCATTAGATCAACATGGAGAAGCTTTAAGCATCGTGAAGAGGTGATCACATTCACCTTGTGGTGAATTGCCTTTGTTTGCTTCCCAATTTGGCATGCACCACAAAAGGTCTTCTCTATCTTTCCAAACTTTGGAAGTCCCTCAACAACTTCAAGTTTAGATACTTTAGCTACTTGTTTGAAACTTGCATGCCCAAATCTGTGATGCCAAAGTTCCAACATGTCAACACGAGCACTTCTACAAGAAATTGGTGTCATAGGAACTACTCCGTAGCAATTGTCGGTAGTCCTATTTCCCTTCAAGACTTGAATCCCTTCTTCATTAATGATTATGCACCCCTTCTTTGAGAATTGAACAAGTAAGTCTTCATCACATATTTGAGTGATGCTTAAGAGATTCCCCTTTAGCCCTTTGATGTATAAGACATCCTTCAATAGAGGTAATCCCGGTATCTTAATAGTTCCTTTGCCAAGAACTTGAGCATGACTTCCATCACTAAATGTCACATAGTCACCAACCTTCTCTATGAGAGACTTAAACAGTGATTTATCCCCCTGTCATGTGACGAGAATAGTAGATATCAAGATACCATAAACATGAATTGAAAACCTTTAAAGAAGTGTGCACAAATAAGCAAGCATGGGACAAGCACTCTTGACCTTCAAATAGAAACTTATCTTCATTTTCCATGCTCTTGTTAGATTGAATTCTCTTTTTCATATTATCAACCTTATCACACAACATTCTATTTCTTCTTTTATACTTTTTAATCAAATAATTAGACTCATAATATGTTATTCTCATTTTCAAAATATTTCAGCATGTGAAAAAACATTCTAGCATGTTTCTTTGTTTTTAATAACTCTAGGAGTTCATTGTTAGGATAATCTTCAAAGATACTCATAGAGTCATTATCACAAACACATGGCATGTTACACTTAACATCCAAAACATTCATAGAAGCATATAAAGCATTATCCATGGCAAAACACACAAGGGGTCAAGGATCACACTTAGGTATTTAAACCATAACAAGTGTACCCGCTTTGATACCAATTGAAAGTTCAATTAGTGTATAAAACACTATGAACGTTTAGACCCCTAATTTACAAATTACCAATTCAAGCTTAATGTCAAATAATTAATGTGCAGAATATGAACATAAGCTTAAAACAGAATTGATAAACAATCTAAACCAAATAAAATCACATCCACAGCAAAAACTAAATGGAAAAGATTAAGGGAAGAGAGATGCAAACACAAAGACAACACACGATGTGTTATCGAAGAGGAAACCGAAGCTCTCGGCATAAAACCTCTCAACCGCTCTCCAAGCGATTAACAATCCACTAAAGAATGTAGTTGGGATACATGAACAGCAGAAGACCCTCCAAGCCTAATCTACCCAATGTACTTAAGCCCTCTAAGCTCCTACTCCAATGAGGTTATGCCAAACCTATTTCTTATTTAGCTTACCGAATTCTGCTACTTGACCATAGCATCAACCAACATGAAATTGGTCCCTTCTTAACTGCTTCCTAAACACCAAATGGCCTTCTTACAGATATGGGTATGGTAAGGAAAGGTTTTGGTAATGTACCTCTCAAGGATTTGACAATGGAGAGGAAGGGAGTAGAGGAATTTGAAGAGTCTCTATGTAAAGATTGTGGATGAATCTATTTTGATTTTCTCTAGGGTTTCTCTCTAAAAATTCTCTCTAGAAGCTCTCTACATTTCGTGGGTATAAGAGTCTATATATAGTAGGGTGAGAAAGGAATGCGAAGAGTCAGTTTTTCCCAAATAGGGTGGTCTAGTGACTTGGCCTCTTGACTGGGCTGAGTCGCGAGTTCAAGCCGCGAGCTAACGGCTTGGCCAACCTGGGACTTTTGTCCTATAGTGCAACAACTGGCATAACTCTTTAGCTCCCCTGCATGCTTCACGCATGTGCCAGCTTTGGCAGCTTACCAGTCGCGAGTCACCCGCGAGTTCTAGCTGCGAGTCTCTACATCCTTGCACAATCTTGAGCATTTCTTCACACTCTCTCACTCACTACCCTTACATGATTCTCACCTAAATACAGAGTTACTAGTTGCTAAAATACAAGCAAATTTGGCACGGAATAAAGCCAACAAGATGGTTGATAAAATTCAACCTTACTATTTCTTTTGTTTTAATGGCTACTGAAAATGGTTTTAATTGCTCTGTTACCTTATGTAGTTGATATTGCTACAAACATATAAAAAAGAAACAGTTATATCTAAACTTAATTGATGAGTGGATGAATTCGATTTCCATGGAATATATGTTCAATATCATATTTGCATGCACTGATTCGAATTGTTGGAGGAAAATTTATCTATTAACTAGTAATGTTGGCATGTATGGGTTATTATTATTATTATTTTTTTTTGAGAATCCAATAAGTGAATTTTATTAAACTAAATCAAGATTGAATACATCATCCAAATCCAAGGGTAGTTCTTCCACCCATACATCAGTATCTGCAGATACAACTGCTCGTCTAGCTAAGGCGTGTGCCAAATTGTTGCCCTCTCTTCTTACATGTTGGAAGCTACACATCCTTAAAGAGGAACTCAAACTCCATATTTCCTCAATGATATGACCAAACAAAGTATGACAAGGCTCCTTTGTGTTAATAGCTTTTATTATCCGTAAACAGTCACCTTCAAATATTACTTCGAATAAACATAGTTCCTTCGCAAAAGCCACAGCCCGAGATGCCGCAAGTGCCTCTGCATGTTCTATTGATTGAGGCAAAGCTATTTTCTGACTCAGAGCACCAATAACGCTTCCATTATAGTCTCTAATCACCACTCCAATACCTGCCAAGTTACTGCTATCAAAGAGAGCTGCATCGAAATTGGCTTTGTAAACATCCTGTGGAGGCTTTATCCATCGCACCTGGGGGCGTTGCACCGCTGGCCTAAGGGGTTGTTTATGAATGTCAAAGAACTCTATCACTAATTCCTTCGCTTTTTTGCTAATTTCATGTAAAGGCCATGATTGTTGTCGTACCCGAATCTTATTCCGCCGCTGCCATAAACTCCAGGCTATGGTTGAAAACAGAGCAACTGTGAAAGCTAATTCGTAAACAAGCACCGCCTCAAGTAGATCAAAGAAAGTCCGATACCCAGTCTGGTACAACCTGGAGAAGCTAGGGACGGACATCCATACAGCCTTGGCTTGGTCGCACAGCCACAACACGTGCATGACAGATTCTTGCTGCTCCTCGCACAGTGAACACGTTTCATCCAAAACGATTTTCCGTCGAGCTAGATTTTGTTTTGAAGGTAGAGAGTCCCTTGCTGCTCTCCACATGAAGTGTTTGACTCTTGGAGGTGCTTTGATCTTCCAAATACTCCTCCACACCTTCGACTTCTCCCCATTCGACGATGATGGCGCTTCATTGATCGCCTCTGTTGCAAGCATTTGATAAGCGGACTTAACTGAATAACATCCATCTGCTGTTTTGGGCCACACAAGGCAGTCGGTGTTGCACCTTTCGCTGACATAAATGGTCCTTATTGCTTCAGCTTCCCACGAGTAGAATGAGTTCTGTAGCACCTCCCAATTCCATATTTTTGTATTAGGATAAAATAGATCACACACCCGGTTCAGCCCTTCATCAATTTTTGGCGACACCACTCTACTCATACCAGGTTCAGGCAGCCAATTGTGACCCCAGATGTCTATATTCCGCCCATCCCCTACTCTCCAAACAGCTCCTTTCTGTATCACCCTCCTAGATTGTAAGATGCTCTTCCAAGCATAAGAGCAATTAGTGGGCATTGGTGCATCTAGGATATTACCTCCTGGAAAATACTTAGCACTAAATACCTTTTACAGCAGGGTGTGTTTTTGATGGAAGAGTCTCCAAATCTGCTTTGCAAGCATGGCCTCATTGAAATTTTTTATATCTCGAAACCCCATACCTCCGATCGATTTTGAGGAGCAAAGTGTACTCCATTTTACCCAATGAATCTTTTTTCCTTCACCACTTCCCCACCAAAATTTCCGGATCATTGCCTCAATATCCTTACATAGACTTACCGGCAACTTAAAAACATTCATAGAGTAGGCCGGTATTGATTGGATCACTGCTTTTATCATGACTTCTTTGCCTGCTTGAGATAGCAACTTCTCTTTCCATCCTTGCATCTTGGACCAAATCCTTTCCTTGATGTGAGTAAAGCAAGCCTTCTTGTTCCTACCAACAAAGGAGGGTAATCCCAAGTACTTCTCATAATGTTGGATAGCCGGGAGACCAAGGGAGGCTTTGATTGCTTCTTGGGTAGCCTTATTTGTGTTTCTGCTAAAGAATAGAGTAGTCTTGTCCTTATTCACCATTTGACCAGAAGCAGCCTCATAAATGTTCAATATATTTTTTAATTTCTCGCATTCTGCCAAGGTTGCCCTATAAAACAAAAGGCAATCATCTGCAAAAAAGAGGTGAGTAATCTTCGGCCCCCTTCTACAAAGTGAGAAACCATTGATTTCCCCATCATTAGCTGCCCTTCGAAGGATAGCATCCAAGCCCTCCGCACAAAAAAGAAAAAGATAAGGAGACAGTGGGTCCCCTTGTCTAAGTCCCCTAGTTGGGGTAATCATACCTTGTGGCTCCCCATTAACCATTATAGAATATGTCACCGTAGTGATGCACTCCATAATCAAAGAAACCCAAGAATTTTGGAAACCCAACTTCAAGAGAATTTTCTCCAGAAAAAGCCACTCCACCCTGTCATACGCCTTACTCATATCTAATTTTAAAGCCATATACCCAGAGTTTCCTGCATAGCTAGTCTTCATGTGATGCAAGGATTCAAATGCAATCAGAATATTGTCAGTGATCAATCTACCCGCCGTGAAGGCACTTTGTGTTTCTGAGATAATATTATTTAGAAAAGGTTTAAGCCTATTAGCTATAACCTTACTGACAATTTTATAGATTACATTACATAGACTTATAGGTCTAAATTCAGATACTTTTTCCGGGTTTTTTACTTTTGGGATTAAAGTAATAAAAGTATGATTGATGGACTTTAAAAGAGAACCTGAATTTAGACAAGAAAGTACAGCTTGAGAAATATCCATACCCACATCGGTCCAATAAGTCTGATAAAAAAGTGGTGGCAATCCGTCTGGGCCCGGTGCTTTAAGAGGTGCCATCTCCTTAATTGCCAACTCCACCTCTTCTACTGTGTACATGGCTGTAAGCTTTGCATTCATCTCCTCTGTGACCACTTCCTGCACTCCTTCCATAATGCTATCAAGGTTGTGAGGATTGGATGTTGTGAACAAATCCGCATAGAAGTCCACAAGTATTTTTGTGTAAATGGCCTCCTCTGCCTGCCATCTCCCCTCACTATCCCTAAGCCCCTTAATGAAATTTTTTCGCTTCCTTTGAGTTGTTGTCCCATGAAAGAATTGGGTATTTCTATCTCCACTTTGAATCCATTGTAACCTTGATCTTTGAAGCCACATTTGCTCTTCTTTCTCACATAATGTATTCAGCTCAGCCTTCAACCTCACGACCTCTTCATCCTTCCCATCCCTTACCGAAGCCACCTCTGCTTGCCAAAGCTTTTCCTTAGTTTGTTTTATTTGTTGTTTTACATTACCAAAATGGGCCTTACTCCACTTCTTTAACATCTTTTTGCATTTCCTTAACTTCTGAGTTACTTGATACATAGGAGTGCCTTCAGTTTGGTGAGCCCATGCTCTAGACACCGTTTCACCACAACCAGGATCCATAAGCCACATAGCCTCAAACCTAAATGGTTTCCTCGTCCACTTATGACTCTCTCCATTTGGATCAAGAGCAAGTAGCAAGGGTCTATGATCTGATGTAAAACAATGTAGATGATGAACTCTACCCGTGGGAAACCTATTCAGCCAGTCAAAGTTGGCCACTCCTCTGTCTAATCTCTCCCACACTAACTCTCCTCTTCTTTTCCCACGCCAAGTAAAGTCTGGTCCTGAGAAACCTAAATCAATAAATCCACAATCATCCAATACCTCCCGAAATGCCTGCATTAGATTATGGGAACGTGGGGCACCTCCCTTCTTGTCCGCCACCTCCAATAACTCGTTAAAGTCACCGAAACAGAACCATGGCAGCTTCGGCTTTGTGCTCAGCATCCGTAGCATGTTCCAACCCTCATTACGTCTACTTGTCTCTGGTTCTCCATAAAATCCTGTCAACCGCCACGCATTCTCCGAACCTCCATGCACAATAGCATCAATATGATAGTTTGAAAAGCTGTCCACCCACACCATATCCTCATTTTTCCACAAAAGAGCTAATCCACCTCCCCACCCTGTACTAGGAACAGTAAAGCACCCATCGAATTTCAACTGACTTCGAACCCATTCCATTCGTTCACGACCTGACCATGTTTCCGACAGAAAAACGATCATGGGACCTTGTGCTTGTACGATATCTACAAGCTCTCGAACTGCACGGCGGTTCCCAAGCCCCCGGCAGTTCCATGCTATGAGCTTCATTGATCCCGGCGGAGCTGGTAACCAGCCTCCGCCGATGTTACAAGAATCTCTTTTGTCATCTTTTTTCTACTCCCTTCTGTTATCCCGTCCTCTGCTTCAGGCTCCCTGGAATTTCTTTTTTTCAGAACTGAGGATGTTTTGCCACTGGGCTCACCTCTATTTTGCTCCCTACGGACCCAACTTCTTTTTTGAGTTAAGCCTTCTCCTTTAACTACATTATGAATTGACTGATAGCCCACAGCTTCAGGCCCAATACCCATAGACTCACTTTGTAGGCCCCCAAGCCCATTAGATGTACTATCCGTATATTCCTCCTCTCTGACTTTTTTTTGAACTTTCTCCTCTCTGACTTGTACGTTATCAAATTTTGAGATTTCATTATCAATATCCTGTAACTGTGCCGAGAATGCTACCCGTTGATTATTTATGTCCGAGTTTAATGGAGCTAGGCTGTTAGGAATTATATCCATGCTTAGATGACCCTCTTTAATGGAATCCGGAATCAGTGGGATTTCCGTAACAGCAGCTCCCTCATTAATGTTTTCGGACACATCACTTGCAGCTCCTCCGTGTCGAGTATCCATGGCGTCTTCCGCCGTATTCTCTTTCCTCCTCCCTGGTCTGATATCTCCTTCCTCCCCTTCACTATCATTCCGCTGGCCATCTTCATCTCCATTATTCTCTTCATCCAGCCCCGCCACCCGAATCACCGTTCGCCGAGACATATTTGGTGTGACTGCACGCAGCCATCCTCCAAACTGCTGGTTTTCCACCTTCAGAGTGCCTCTGCTTTTGACCCACAATTGGCATTCTCTATCACTATGCGTTAGTCTACCACACCAATAACAAATATTGGGTAGTCTCTCATACTTGAAACTCACCCACCCCTCCTTTCCACTGGCCAAAGCAATCCTCCGCCCACGGCACAGGGGTTTAGTGATGTCTACACTGACTCGAATTCTGAAGAAATTGAAATTGCTACTCCCCCCTTCTGACGACATTCTCCCATCAACTCTCCCCATCACTGATACAATCTCCATTGCAACATCTAATGACGAGCGTCGAACTGGTAAATCATGGACTTGCACCCAAAAGCTTGTCTGATTAAATTTCGCCTCTTAAATGGCATCACTTCTCTTCATTCTTTCTAGCACCACCAAGTGCCTATCAAAAGTCCAAGGCTCTCCCATCAATACCCTGTCAATATCCGAGGCTTCTGGAAATACAAACATAACTCTGTGGTCTCCCATGTCTCTAATTTCGAACCCTTTCCTGGTTTTCCACAATAATGTGAATGTCTTAGCAATTGCCTCCATATTGAGCACTCTTCTGGTGAGAAATTTCGCTGCCAAAAGATGTTCTTCCGCCTCTTGATCATCCCTAATAGCAAACTTGTTCCCTTCAGACTCTGAAAGAGACAGCTTCTCCCACGAACCCATCAGTTTCTCCATAACAGTGACCCAAAAAGAAAACACCCTCCCCTACACGCAACTATCTAACTTGGAAAAGGAAAACACCTGTCCCACTGCAATAGTAGGAACTAGCTATCTCCCTTGCACGCTAACTATCTTACTGCAAAAGGACAACACTGCCTCACATCAAAAGTAGGCACTACTTTTCTCCTGACTGGTAGGGTTCGGCGCACCTTACCCTAGGTCAGAGAACTCTGTATGGGTTATTATTTAATTGTGTGCAAAGTCTAAATATAGTCATTGTATATTTAAAGCTTTTATGATTGGCGTATTATGGTATTGTTTTTATGTTAATTATATGAACCGGTGCAAACAAGCATAATATGCGTCCATAAGTTTCTTGTTAAGGTGTATGTGACCTACATGGTTTATTAATTGGAGGTGTTAATTTTTTTTTTACATTCATTGATTTCTCTAGATTGACACGTGTATTGAACAGAAATAAGAATCAATCTTTTGACATATTCAAATGGTATGAAGTGACCTATCAAAAAAAAAAAATGTATATAGTGAAGTTAAAAATAACAAAATCAGGAAAATTTAAATTCTATGAGTCTTTTTTTTTTTTTTTTAATACAAAGATAGAAATTCTATTTTAGCCTAATCTAAGTTTATATGTGTATGGGTCTTCTTCCTAGAGACTTAAACCCCGACCCTTATCTTCCACCCCACAAGAATTTTGTATTTATGGAGTGACCATCACACCAATGGTGCACGGTGATAAATTCTGTGAGTGTTAGAGGTAGTGAATATTTTTCAACTGATTTTCTATATTTTGTGAGGAACATCAAAATAAAATACCAAAGTTCAATCCGAAATACACTCCAATAAAATGGTTTGGTAAAAAAAAAAATATAGAGTTTCATCTATATAATAGAGTTTCATACAAAAGGATGAAGAAATTTCCATATAAATTATGCAATAGAAACTAACCATCAAACTTACAATACTACTAAATGCTAATGCATGTGTTGGTTATTTAGGCCCCTGAACACTTAAATTGTTTAACTTAATTAATTAACTAAGTTGTAACTTAAGTTTATTATTCAGATCTAAGTTAGACACAAACAATCATATCATTTAATGCAAAAAATTAAAGAAGACAAGTGATATGATGACCTTAGAAAACCAATGAAATCATCTTGTTTCAAAGTAAAAAACTTGTGGAGGATTTAATCTAAACATTCCTCAGGGTAAAAAATTTACTAAATAGAATGAAAGTTTTACAATAGATTTTTCCCTAAATCTACTGCTATCTCTTGTAATACTTACTCACATGACTACACGCAGCTTCGAATTCACAGACTGTTCTATCTGAATTTGTTGCACACAAACACCCCCATTTGTTACTCTGAGATCCCACTCAAAGTTTTAGACATCAACAATAGTTGATCTTGTATGTAGCAACTTCTCTTCACCAGTTCTTGGATATGGATTTTCTTTCCAGTAGATGGTTGTTGAGTTAGAAGGTTACAAAACCTTTCAAATTTCATGGGAGTAACTCGCAAGTACCTCTTGTAGTACCTACTCATGTGACCACATACAGCTTTAAATCCACAGACTGTTCTATTTGAATTTGTTGCACACAAACACCCCCATTTGTGACTCTGAGATCCCACTTAAAGTTTTAGACCATCAACAGTAGTTGATCTTGTATGCAACAACTTCTCTCCACGGATTCTTATATGTGGATTTTCTTTCCAATAGATGCTTGTTGAGTTAAAAGGTTACAAAACCTCTTAAATCTCATGAGAGTAACTCACAAGTACCTCTTGTAGTACTTACCCACATGACCAAATCCACAGACTTTTCTATCTGAATTTGTTGCACACAAACATCCCCATTTATGACTTTGAGATCCCACTCAAAGTTTTAGACCATCAGTAGTAGTTGATCTTGTATGCAGCAACTTCTCTCCACCGGTTCTTGTATATGGATCTTCTTTCCAGTAGATGCTTGTTGAGTTAGAAGGTTACAAAACCTCTCAAATCTCACGAGAGTAACTCACAAGACTCTTTAGGCTTCTGAAACATAATTTAGGGTTTTCCTTTTATACCTAGTAGTGTTGGACACAGACCCTAAACATTTTGCAAGCTTTCAGGCCTGATTTGAATTCTGTAGAAATCGACTTTTGACCGATTGAGCCTTGAAGTTTTGAATTCTTCTTTCTGCAACTTGACTGTTCTTGAATCTTGACTTGAACCATCTTGTGCAATGTCTAATACTATTCTAAGACTTAAAAATATTAAACTAGACATGTTTAGTACTTAGTTTGCCAACATATAGAATATAAAACCTAAACATTTATTCCTAAATATTTAGAACCTAACAGTATGGTTGCTTATATTCCTACCCAAGTCCTAAATACTAGAATCAAATATATTTACATTCACGTTCCTAGAGAATGAGCAAAATTGAAGATTTCCATAATAAAAATAATGTAATACCCTAGTTTTATGTCAAACCTTAGGAGAAGTGTAGACTACCAAGCAAGAACCTAAGGAGTCATTCTCAGCCTTTATGACTAAATGGAGGTCTAAAACTGCCCAAATGATGAATAGACCTAATGAAGAGGAACAATTGACAATTCTTATAAAGAATTTGTTGCCTATATCATAAGTATTTATTTGCACAAGATTTTCCAAATTTTAAGGCCTTAATAGTGACCAAGACTCAAATTAAAGATGCTATATAGAATAAGAATATAAAAAAATGAAGAAGCACCTAAATTTAAAAGGAATTTTGGGCCTTATAACTCTAAAACTGCAAAAATATCCAACATATATAAAACTGATTCATACCATACCCCGATGCAACTATCACAAGGACTGCCTCCAAGGCCTAGGAGAGAATTCCATGAACTTTACATGCCAGCAAGTCAGGTGTTTGAAAAGTTGAAAGCAAAAGGGTTATTAAAACCTTTGGAACTAAAACCAGTCCCAAATCCATTACCCGATAGATTTGATGTGAATAAGAGGTTTGCACACCAACAAGGTCTGGGACATGAAACTGATAGGTGTTATAATCTCTGCCATGCAATTCAAGATTTAATACACACAAAAGTGATTGCGCCACCTACAAGGCCTAATATCACCAACAATCCTTTGCCTAATCATAATTTCTAGAGGGGATCAAGGATCAACCATTTATTTCTTGAAGAAGAAGAAGAAAAAGGACCCATTTGATTTTATCTACAACATTCCGAAATGCTTTATGCTAACTTGGGAGGAGTTAATAGGTATTTCATCTACAACAGGGTATGACATATGGAATGAAGACAATGCAAAAATCCCAAATTATTCAACACCCAAATATGGGGCAAGACACTTCAAACCCCACTCAGATGACTCAATGCCCACTTATAGGGGGAGACACTTGAAACCCCAAGATATTGAAACAAGTGACCCATCGAAAATTTCCCACATCACAAGGGGGGAGACACTTCAAACCCCCACTTTTAGAAATAGATAACTCAATAGAAGCCTTGAACAAAGCAGCCCACCCAACACCTAAAGAAAAGGATGAGGTTCTTAAGTAGTGCAAAAGACACAAGCACACATATCTCTATAGGGTTTGCTCATGGCCTCATACAAACACCGCCAGAATTTAGTGTATCTTGTCAATAGGATTCAGGTCCCCACAACCATCCCTTCTTAGGACTTGAATGCTGTGATTGGATCTATAAGTAGAGAGCTTAATATTTCCCATTCTGACAATCACGGCATTCAAGTTTTGAGAAGTGATGGTTGTGGGGGCCTAAATCCGATTGACAAGATCCACTAAATTCTGGTGGTGTTTGTATGAGGCCATGAGCAAACCCCATAGAGATATGTTTGCTTGTGTCTTTTGCAACTGCTTAAGAACCTCATCCTTTTCTTTAGGTGTTGGGTGGGTTGCTTTGTTCAAGGCTTCTATTGAGTTATCTATTTCTAAAACTGGGAATTTGAAGTGTCTCCCCCCTTGTGATGTGGGAAATTTTTGATAAGTCACTTGTTTCAATATCTTGGGGTTTGAAGTGTCTCCCCTTATAAGTGGGTGTTAAGTCATAAGTGGGTGTTAAGTCATCTAAGTGGGGTTTGAAGTGTCTTGCCCCATATTTGGGTGTTGAATCATTTGGGATTTCTAGATTGTCTTCATTCCATATGTCATACCCTGTTGTAGATGAAATACCTATTAACTCCTCCCAAGTTAGCATAAAGCATTCCGGAATGTTGTAGATCAAATCAAATGGGTCCTTTTTCTTCTTCTTCTTCTTCAGGAAATAAATGGTTGATCCTTGGTCCCCTTTAGAAATTATGATAAGGGAAAGGATTGTTGGTGATATTAGGCCTTGTAGGCGATGCAATCACTTTTGTGTCTATTAAATCATGAATTGCATGGTGGAGATTATAACACCTATCAGTGTCATGTCCCGGGCCTTGATGGTATGCACACCTCTTATTCACGTCAAATCTAGCGGGTAATGGATTTGGGACTGGTTTTAGGTCCAAAGGTTTTAATAACCCTTTCGCTTTCAACTTTTCAAATACCTGACTTGCTGGCATGTAAAGTTCATGGAATTCTCTCCTAGGCCTTAGAGGTAGTCCTTGTGATAGTTGCACTAGGGCAATGAGTTGGTATGGATCAATTTTATATATGTTGGATATTTTTGTAGTTTTAGAGTCAAAAGGCCCAAAATTCCTTTTAAATTTATGTGTTTTTCATTTTTTATAGTCCCATTATTTATAGCATCTTCAATTTGAGTTCCAGCGGCTATTAAGGCCTTAAAATTTGGAAAATATTGAGCAAATAAATGTTGGGCTTTGTGTTTGATTCGGTTGACAACCTGACTAGAAATAATGTTGCATGATTTTTAATGGGAGATTTTCTGAGATTTAGTCCATGGAGTGGAGGCTTTGTAGCCCATTGTGAATCCTGTGTGCAGGATATAGAAACTGTTTTTGGTGATTAGGGTTTTGTCTTCTTTTTGGTCGTCTTGAGAGAGTGTGAAAAACTATAGCTGCACTTTGTATTTTTTCCTGATAATAGTGAAATCCCTGCAACTCTGTGAACATAGACAAATTGCCAAACCACGTAAATATTGTCTTATGTGTGTGATTATTTTTCTTTGGCATGTGTTTTCTCTATTTTTTTTTTCTCACAAGTTGGGAATTTTGGGTTAATTCCCTACAACTAGTATCAGAGCCTAGGGTTAGGTTTGAGTGGGAGCAATGGCAGAGGAAGCAGGAAAGGCATCTAGAACAGACTTCGCGTATTGGAGGATGCAGATTGAAGATTATCTCTATGGGAGGAAATTCCATCTGCCTCTTTTGGGGACAAAACTTGAGACTATAAAGTTTAAGCAATGGGCTCTTCTTGATAGACAGGTATTAGGAGTTATCAGGTTAACTCTGTCTAGTTCTGTTGCACACAATATTGTAAAGGAGAAAACCACAACATATCTGATGAAGACTTTGTCTGGTATGTATGAAAAGCCATCAGCAAACAACAAGATGCATCTGATGAAGAAACTATTCAATTTGAAGATGGCAGAGAATGCATCAGTAGCACAACATTTGAATGAATTTAACACTATCACAAATCAATTTTCGTCTGTAGAAATTGATTTTGATGATGAGATCCGTGCACTAATCATTTTGGCTTCTTTGCCAAACAATTGGAAGGCAATGAGGATGATAGTAAGCAATTCTATAGAAAAAGAAAAGCTGAAGTACAATGACATACGAGATTTAATTCTAACTGAGGAGATTTATAGAAGAGATGCAGGTGAAACCTCAAGATCTAGTTCTGCCTTAAACCGTAAGAGAAGAGGCAGAGGTAATGACAGAAATTCAAATCGGGGCAGATCAAAATCCAGAAATTCTAATCAGAATAGAAGTAAATCTAAATTAGACTAACAAGTATAATGCTAGAACTATGGGAAAACGGGTCACTTTAGCAATGCAAAAGTCCTAAGAAGAAGAATGAAGATGATTCTGCTAATGCTGTAACAGAAAAGGTACAGGATGCATTACTTCTTATAGTAGACAATCTACTTGATGATTTGGTTTTGGACTTAGGAGCTTCATTTCATACCACTTCACACCAAGAAATCATACAGAATTATGTTTCAGGTGATTTTGGTAAGGTGTATTTGGCTGATGGTTCAGCCTTGGATGTTGTAGGTATGAGAGATGTCCGAATATTGTTGCTTAATGGATCTATTTGGTTACTAGAGAAGGTTCAACATATTCCTAACCTAAGGAGGAATCTGATTTCTATTGGACAACTTGATGATGAAGGGCATGCAATACTATTTGTTGATGGTACTTGGAAGGTTATAAAGAGAGCTCGAATATTAGATCATGGAAAGAAGTCTAGTACTCTGTATATGACCTAAAGTCCAAGAGACACAATTGCAATTGCTGAAGCAAGTGCTAATACAAGCCTATGACACTGCAGACTTGGTCACATGAGTGAGAAAGGGATAAAGATGTTGCTATCAAAAGGAAAACTACCAGAATTGAAGTTCATTGATTTTGACATGTGTGAAAGTTGTATCTTAGGAAAGCAGAAAAATGAGAGCTTCTTGAAAACTAGCTAGACACCTATGGCTGAAAAATTGGAGTTAGTACACACAGATTTGTGGGAGCATTCTCCGATTGCATCCCTTGGAGGTTCAAGGTACTACATCACTTTCATTGATGACTCAAGTAGAAATGTACAGGTTTATTTTCTAAAAAATAAATCTGATGTATTTAAAACTTTAAAGAAGTGGAAGGTCATGGTTGAGACAAAAACAGGTTTGAAAGTAAAATGTTTGATGTCAGATAATGGAGGAGAGTACATAAATGGAGGGTTCAGTGAGTATTGTATTGCACAAGGAATTGGGATGGAGAAGACCACTCCTAGGACACCACAACAGAATGGTATGGTTGAGCACTTGAACAGAACTCTCAATGAGCATGCTAGGAGTATGAGATTGCATGCTAGACTACCAAAAACTTTCTGGGCTAATGCAATTAGCATTGCAGCTTATGTGATAAATTGAGGACCATCAGTTCCCATGGAGTTCAGACTTTCTAAGGAGATTTGGAGTGGTAAAGAGGTAAAGTTTTCCCATTTAAAAGTTTTTGGTTGTGTTTCTTATGTTCATATTGATTTTGATGCTGATAATAAACTTGATGCAAAGTCTAAAATATATTTTTTCGTTGGCTATAGGTTTTGAGATGAACAAAATAGGAAAATCATCAGAAGTAGAAATGTGATATTTAATGAACAAGTTATGTATAACAACAAGTCAACTGTAATGCCAGATGTTACAGAGACAAATCAAAATAAATCTAAGTTTGTCAACTTAGATGAATTGACTGAAAATACTGTCTATAAAATGGGTGAAGAAGATAAGGAGAATGTAAATTCACAAGTAGATCAGAGTACACTTGTAGCTGAAGTCCACAGATCTTCCAGGAACATTAGACCTCCACTGCATTATTCACCAGCTCAAAAGTATCTCTTGTTGACTGATTGTGGTAAGCTAGAGTGTTATAATGAAGCATTGCAAGATGAAAATTCAAGTAAGTAGGAGTTAGCCATGAAGGATGAGATGGATTCCTTGTTGGGGAATCGACATGGGAACTGACTGAATTGCCAGTAGGAAAGAAAGTTTTGCGCAACAAGTGGTTATACAGAATAAAAAATGAGCATGATGGTAGCAAACGTTACAAGGCCAGATTAGTTGTTAAAGGGTTCCAGCAGAAGGAGGGCATTGACTACACAGAGATATTTTCTCCAATTATGAGGATGTCAACAATTAGACTGTACTGGGAATAGTGGCTGCAAAAAATTTACATCTTGAGCAGTTAGATATGAATACGGCATTCTTTCATGGTAACTTGGAGGAAGACCTTTACATGATTCAGCTAGAAGGATTCATTGTTTAGGGACAAGAGAATTTAGTTTGCAAACTAAGAAATAGCTTGTATGGCCTAAAACAAGCTCCAAGATAGTGGTACAAAAAATTCGATAATTTTATGCGTAGAATTAGGTTCAAGAGATGTGAAGCTGATAGCTGTTGCTATGTTAAGTTCTTTGACAATTCTTATATCATTTTACTATTGTATATGGATGATATGCTCATTGCAGGGTCTAGCATTAAGGAGATTAATGATCTAAAGAAGCAATTGTCAAAACAATTTGCAATGAAGGATTTTGGAGTTGCAAAGCAAATCTTTGGTATGAGAATCATTAGAGACAAGGCTAATGGTACATTGAAGCTTTCACAGTCAGAATATGGGAAGAAAGTTTTCAGTAAGTTCAACATGAATGAAGCTAAACCAGTGAGCACACCCTTGGGTAGTCATTTCAAACTAAGCAAAGAACAATCATTGAAGACAGAAGAAAAAAGGGACCATATGAGGAAGGTACCCTATGCCTCAGTTATTGGCAGCTTGATGTATGCTATGGTGTGTACAAGGCCAAACATTGCACATGCAGTGGGAGTTGTGAGCAGATTCATGAGTAGGCCAAGAAAATAGCATTTGGTGGCAGTCAAGTGGATTTTGAGATATCTAAAGGGTTCATCAGATACATGTCTTTGCTTCATAGGTGCAAGTTTGAAACTATAGGGTTATGTAGCTGCTGATTTTACTGGTGATATTGATAGTAAAAAGAGTACTACTGGGTTTGTATTTACTTTGTGTGGTACAACTATATCATGGACTTCAAATCTACAAAAGATTGTTCCTTTATCTACTATAGAAGCTAAGTATGTTGCAGCCACTAAAACTGGAAATGAGATGATTTGGCTACATGGCTTCTTAGACGAATTGGGTAAGAAGCAGAAGATGGGCATTCTACACAGTGACAATCAAAGCACAATTTTTCTTGCCAAAAATTTGTCTTTTCATTCAAAGTCGAAGCATATACAGACAAAATACTATTTTATCCATTACTTTCTTGAAGATAAGTCGGTAATACTTGAGAAGATTTGTGGATCTAAGAACTTGGCAGACATGTTGACTAAAGGTGTCACTATTGAGAAGCTGAAGCTGTGTGCAGCTTCAGTTGGCCTTCTAGCTTGAGGACAAGGGGATGAGTTACAGGGATGAGGGATTGTTTTTGGAGGATAGCGGCTGGTATTGGTGATTAAACTAGTCTCCAAGTGGGAGATTTGTCTTCTTTTTGGTCGTCTTGAGAGAGTGTGAAAAACTATCGCCGCACTTTGTATTTTTCCCTGATAATAATAAAATCTCTGCAACTCTGTGGATGTAGGCAAATTTTCAAACCATTTAAATATTGTCTTGTGCGTGTGATTGTTTTTCTTTGGTATGTATTTTCTCTATTTTTTTTTTTTTTTTGTTTCTCACAAATTGGGAATTTCGAGTTAATTCCCTATAATGAAGACTTATGATACATAGGGAACAAATTCTTTACAATCATTGCCAATTGTTCCTCTTCATTAGGTCTATTCATCATTTGGGTAGCTTTAGACCTCCATTTAGTTATAAAGGCTGAGAATGACTTCTTCGGCTCTTGCTTGGTAGTCTCCAATTCCCTTCTCATCACATCTACCTCTGTGTTGTACTTGTATTGATTGTGGAATTCCTTACATATATCTTCCCAGTTTCGAGACCATCTAAGGGCGGCTCCGATCAAAGTATTCTAGAACATTTAGGCTAACATCTCTTATGTTGCTCCTAAAGGTTGTATGGCTCTCATGTATATCTTCAAGTGAGACTTAGGGAAGCCGGAGCCATCAAATTTGCCTAAGACTAGCAACTTGAACTTTAGAGGGAGCCTCACATCCAAGAAGGGAGAAAGTGATTGATAGTCCATAAGATCATCCATCTTCCATGCCCTCTTGATCATTTCTTCCATCTTGTTCATCTTCTCATTGATCCTCTTTTCATTTTCCAAGATAGGGGAGATTTGATCAGTCTTGTCTCCTTCTTGACCATTCTTCATATTCTGGGATTGTTGCACCATGAGATTCAAATCCTCCCTCAGTTGGATGGCTAGCTACCATTGTATTCAGCCACTCTTGGGTATTCATCTGTTCTTTAGCTTTCTGGTGTTCATCTCCTTCTGCCATAGTGGCAAAGTCTTCTAATCTTTTGTTGCTTAGGCTGTCTTGTACATCAAACACTAGGTTGCAGTGCTGGAGCTGTGGGGTGCCTTTTATGCACAACGGTTTTAGTACTGTAATGGGCCTAGAACTAGAACTTGCTTGGCGATCACTCTTCAGTTCTCTTTGAAGTCTTCCCTCAAATCTTGACCAAATATTCCCTTAAGAAAAGGTAGGTTGGCTCAATCAAGGCTATGTCCTCATCTATTTCAATCCAATCAATCAAAACAGACACATACAGGATGCGATTCACTTTTACTTGGACTGGCCTAAGGACAGGTTTCAAGTCATTACATTGTAGGGTGGGTTTGTTGTTTTATTGTTTCCCATAGCTAGGACATTACACCTCCCAACTTATAATGTAATGAATGTTGCATTGGTCCAAACAACAAAGTTTATCCTTTTCAGTCAACAAGAAATGATCCAGTGACTTTAAGCTATAAGTTAGTGAGTTCACCACTAAGTACCTGAATCGAAGGAAGACCGGTGATCCATGACTACTATCACCAGATTTTGAGATGGGTTCATACATAATTGTTGTTTCATGGCATACACAATGAGAGTTAGGAAACGCTATAAAAAACAACATCGCATTTTAAACAACATTCCATACAATATCATACAAACATAAGCAATATTATACAAGCAAAAAATATGTCATACAAACACAAAGGTACTTAATTGATCATCCTAAATCTAATATGAAGCTTAGCCCTCGACATCCCTAGTGGAGTTGCCATTGTATGAGACTAGAACTTTTGGTGGAAAAAGGCATCGACACCTATCTTTTCGAGGTTGATGTGGAGTCGCCACTTATTTTATAAGAAAGATAAGAAAACTATACAAGGAAAACTGTACATAGTTTTGTTTCCTAGTTACAATATAGTAAGAAAAATACAAGGCTTTGTTTCCTAATTACAATCTATCAATAGAAAATAAGACACTATCTCTACAAACCTAAGATTCTAATGTTCGGGAGCTAGGTTACAGAATAGGAAGGTGTTAGGCATGCATCATGCCCAGACAAAGTCCGATCTTCTAGACTCTAAAATGATCATTTCGGTACCCTTGTATGATATTATTTAAATGTATCAAATGCCATGTTAAATTCTAGATCTAAGGTTAATCCATTATTTAAGGGTCCTAGGTCTGCAAATTTTTTTTTTTTTTTTTTTGTTTGAAAAGGAAAAAGTTTGATGAGATTGCTTGGTGAAAAATCTAGATCTGAGTTTCTATGATGAAAATAATGAATTTTTTATATTAAAAAAAAATCAGATCAAGTTTTTATATTTATAAATAGAAAAAAAAATTTTATTACAGTGTCTATTTTAATGAAAAACATAGATTTGGTTTTGTTAAAAAAGTTAAGATCTGATTTGGCTTTGTTAAAGAAAAAAATTATGATCTATATTTTAATGAAAAATACAGATCCGGTTTTGTTAGAGAAAAAAAATCAGATCTATATTTGGATGAATAATACAGATTAGATTTTTGTTAAAAAATTTCAGATCTATATTTTAACAAAAAAATACAGATTTGGTTTTGTTAAAGAGAAGAAAAAAAAATAGATCTATATTTTAATGAAAAATACAGATCTGGTTTTGTTAAAGAAAGAAATTCAGATATGTATTTTAATGAAAAATAAATATCTGGTTTTGTTAAAGAAAAAAATTCAGATTTGTATTTCAATGAAAAATACAGATTATATTTTTTGTTAAAAAATTTAGATCTGTATTTTAATGAAAAATACAGATTAGATTTTTGTTAAAAAATTAAGATTTGTATTTTAGTGAAAAATAAAGATTTGGTTTTGTTAAAGAGAAAAAAAAATTAGATCTATATTTTAATGAAAAATATAGATATGATCTTTATTAGCAAGAAAAAGAATGAAGCTTTCATAATAAATTTCTTGTAGATCTAAAAAGACATAAAAAGAAGTTTAACCCTAGATCTATGCATGTTAATCAATTAATGTATTAGAACCTAAATTAAGCATGTAAATTTGAAAGTAAGGATAGAGGAAGAGTATGCAAAAACAATTCAAAAGAAACATGAACATGTTTATGAAAAGAAAACAAGACCGAGATAAAATTGTGAAAGAAAGAAACAAAGTAAGAAAATAACTGCATAAATGTACTCTACAAGAGGGGAGTATTTTAGAGGTCAAAGAGATGAACCTCTTTGAAATCTAAAATAGTATCACTTATAGAAAAGAAATTCCTAAAGAAGAGCTTCCATAATTTCTTTAATGTAAGGGAAGAAAGGCCAATCGGCACTATGGAAATGCCGATCGGCACTTGCCAAGTGCAGATCGGCACTTTACAAGTGCCAATTAGCACTATTATGGAAATGCCGATCGGCACTCTTTAGTGTTCGGCCCAATTTCCTCTTCTAGTTCGCTTTGGACTCTTTTTTGGGCCAAGATTTGTACTTGGACGTTTTTTAGAGTTATATTCTAAATAAAACCCATTTTAATTTGATAATTAAGTCCTTAAAAGAATAATTATCAGAAAGATAATTACTTCTAAAAGCCTAATTATCAATAATTCCTATATTATTAGATTATCCCTTTTATTCCAATGCAACCAAACGCATTTTAACCAAATTCAACAACCAATCACATAATTTATTTAATTAATTTTAATTATTGACCAATCAAAATTAATTTCAATTAGTCACGTGTGATTGGTTTCACCCAAATGAAATGTATGCAGATTATGTTGATCTCGTGATATCTTTCAATTCGATGGTCCGATTTGAGAACCAGGCATACTGTCATGATTGTTAGAATTTCAAGATCATTTTTATGAGATGTGAAATGATTTAATGCATGAAATGCAATTATGATTTTTAGGGTACTTAGATTGATCATTTCAATCATCTTCCAAAATTAAATTACAAGTGCAAAATTGAGTGTCTACATTTTATTTTGTTTTGGTAGATTGTATCTAGGATCAAAACTTTGTAATTATTACATAGATTGTATTTAGGACCAAAGCCTTGTAAAGATATTCTACCAAATTCATTAATGAAACTTGAGGAATTTCAGTATGTAAATTGTACATCATAGTTTTTTTTTTTTTTTTTTTTTTTTTTTTTTTCCAATAAAAAATAAGTGGCGACCCCGCATCAACCCTAAAAAGAGAGGTGTTGTTACCTTTCTCTTTTGAGTGAGAGCACCAAAAGTTTCAGTCTCTCACAATTAAAAAAGAAAAAACTTATGTCATTGCATTCGTTTGCACAAAATGAACAATTTTCATCAAACATGTCATGCAAGTCCATTTGGAAGGATTTTGTTAGGTTCTAAAATTTTAGAACAATTGGAAAACTGTGAGTTCAAACTTAGAGTCTATAGGGTTTATTAGACAATGCTCAAGGTGTTACAAGTTAGAACACAAGAAAAAGGAAGTTGTAGGCCCTGGAATTCGAAACATGCAAAGTTTGACAGATCGAGACTATGGTTCGACCAATCGAGATGTGTTTCTATAGATTTTAATTTCGGCCCAACAGTTCATTACGCTCTTTAAGTGATTAGAGTTTCAGATCCATTTCACTAAGTATTTAAAGGAAATCCTAAGGCAGGTTTTGTTATGACTTTGGAGGTGCTCTTTTGAGATCTAAAAGGTAGTATACCTTCTCCTTTCAAAGTCACTATCGGAATTTCATTTACACATTATTAGAACTAGTAGATCAAAACTTGTTGCAACAAGATCATACATAGCTAATGATATAAAGTTTTGAGTGGGATTTCAGAGTCACAAACGTGGGTGTTTATGTTCAACAAATTCAAATAGAAGAGCCATGGATTCGGAGCTGCATGTGGTCACGTGAGTAAGTAGTACAAGAGATAGCTTTAGATTTAGGGAAAAATTTATTGTAAAACTTCCATTCTATATAGTGAATTTGTTGCCATGAGGATAGTTTAGGTTAAATCATCCCTAGGTTCTTTACCTTAAAACTTGATTTTTTCATTGGTTTTCTTGGGTCATCATGTTTTTTTGCACCATATTTCAGCTTGGTCTCTAACCATTCCATTGCATCAATTTGATCTCTAACGTTTAAGTTTCATGTCAATTTAGTCCATATCATTATATCTTGGATAAAAATTGATGAAATGGCAAATGACCAAAATAAAATTTTAGTGTATTGTCACATCAACGAAAGCTAATTTTTTATTTTGGCCATTTAAGGCATCATTAATTTTTATTCAAAAAATAATAGTAGAAACTAAATTGACACGGTACTGTAAGGTTAGGGACCAAATTGACACAATTGAAATATTAGGGACCAAAATGAAATATGATGTATAGAATAGGGACCAAATATGTAGTTTTCCCATAATCTAACAAGTGGTATCAAAGCAGGTTCGCTCTGATTGGATTAACATCCTAAGTGAGATCCTTGATCCCTACTGTCATAGATAATTTTAAGTCTCTTACTACTTTTACAAATTAAAATTTGAATAAAGAAGACACTAATTCTTTTGTTGATTTTATTGATGCCTGTGAAACTCTCTATATGGAATTATCTAAATCTAAGAAAATTGCTAAGAAATTCAAGGAAGAGTAAGAACTGGCTAAACTTGAAAAAGAGGAATTGATTTTAAGATTGCATGAATCCTATAAAAAGAATGAATTTTTAAGAAACCAATTTTCCTCTCAAGATGAAAAGATGAAAAGTTTGGAACAAAAGTTATATGAGTCTGAAGCTAAACTTGAAAATTTTCCTAATACCAAACTTAATGTTGATAACAGATCTATTTCTGTTTCTGTTCCTTTTAGGCCTAAAAATGACAAAGTTTATATCCCTCCTTTCAAGAGGAATTATAAACAAAAGGCTTATTTTGCAAGGTTAGACAAGGTAAAAGTTCTAATGTAGAAGCTGAAATTTATAAACCTAAGTCTAAACCTACTATTAGAGTGCAAAAGAAATATGTTTTTGTGCCTACTTGTCACCTTGTGGTGTTGTTGGTCACATTAGACCAAATTGTTTTTTGTTAATGCAAGAACCAAAACCTGTGACTAGAAACCCCTCTAGGAATACTGATGTTCCTAAATTTATTCTTGTTTGTCTCTTTTGTGGTGTCCGTGGTCACATTCGTCCTAACTGTCATGAATTGAAATTTAAGTATTCTGTGTTTTAGTCTAGGATATGTGATGATATATATCCTACTACAAGTCCTAATAAACTGTTTCATATGCTTTTAAAAAATTTAAGCTTGTTGGCTTGTGAAAGAAAATTGCAAGATTTTAGTCACTCTCAAAAGAATTGTGTAATCCCTCAAATACACTTTGCTTCTCATAGTTTTTCACCCACAAAGCCAAAAACTTATGCTTTGTGGGTGAGAAATGATTTGCTAAGGTAAGTGTTGTTTATTTGTCCTTGATTTGATTCTTTCAATTATTTATGGATATGTTTTCTTTCAGTTTTTGGTTGTCTTGTTTTTAGTTTGTTTTGATTATTCAAAAAAATATATATTTAAAAACATTGAAAAATTTTCAAAAAGACAAAAAATTTTAATTTTGTGTACTGTTTTATTTTTCTTGAGGATTACATGAATTATATTATCTCTCTCTTGACTTAGAACATGCTTGATATTGTGAAGAAACTTGAAAAGTATGTGTTACATAACTAAGTGCATGACTATTTTGAGATAATTTTTTTTTTTTTTCAAATATGTTGAAAAGATAGTGGAAAGAGATATTTCTAATTTTGTATGAGTTGTACTAGATAGCACAAGTACTCATGCGTTAATTAAGAAATTGATATTTCTTGTTTGTGTACCCTCTATAGCATAGTTTTTTTTTTCTTCTTTTTTCTTCTTTTTTTTTCATATAGCATAATGTGTGCTTTTTGAGTTTTGGTCATAAAAAATTAAAAACACAAAAAGATTTGATTTGTTTTGCATTGCACACCACTAAGTGTGTAATTAAGGTTGGCCAATGAAACTTACATTTCATGACTGTGTACCTTACTGAGCTTTGATGAGCTACTTTTGCACTTTGCTAGTTTGTGCTATTTAGTGCTTAATTGTGTGAGTTGTTTATAGTCTTCAAACAAAAGATCTTGATTGTGATGTTACATTCTTTTGATCGTAAGGACTAGAAAATCCTAGGAGAAAGACATAAATAACCATCTCACTACTGTTACTTGCCAATCATGAACACCTGTATGCAAATCATAAAAGCCGTGCTCAGTAAGGTGTAGTACTTGCACAGCAAGATAAAATGAGGTGTTATTTATAAAAAAAAAAATGCTAATTAATCAAAATGCTTTTGTTTTCAACTTCTTGATTTGTTTTGATATTTGCATATGAGTGGCAACATGTTTTTTTCTTTTTCTTTTTCTTTTTTTTAACTTTTCTAGATCATGTATATATGCATTGAGTCTTAAAAACTTCTTTTTAAGTTGTTTTTCTACATAAATTTTTTTTGGTTTTTAAATTTTTAAAATTTATTTTGTTTGACCAATCAAACCATATCTTCAACTGATCGAAACTATGAGCTTTTGTGTTCAAAACTCTCTACCTCTCTTTATTGATGCTTCATTGATTTTCGACTTATCGAAAAATTTCCAAATTTGTTTTCGATTCCTATTAAATATGTATGTTTTTAGACCTCTTAAAACATAATTGGATTAACCTAGTTAATTAGCCAAGTTATTTACTTATTTACTTAGTCCAAATTCCAAATCTAGGTTATCACAATCAAACAATCATATCATGCAAAGCAGCAGAAAAATAAATAACAAAAAGATATGATGACCTAGGAAACCAAACCGGTAAAAACCTGGAGAGGATTTAACCTAACTATCCTCAAGGTAAACCTGAATCCACTATGAAAGAATAAAAGTTTTACAATAGGACTTAGACCGCTAACATCCTATTGCTACCTACCAGTAGAAACTTACTGACACGACCATGTGCAAGCTCCGAGATCACAAACTCCTTCTTTCTTGGATTCTCCAGCAAGTAGAAGCACATCCGCTTATGTTTCTTTAAGCTTCTATGGCAGCAACTGAATGATCATCAAGTTCTTGAACAAATCTCCTCTTGATAACCCTAAGCATGTGTAAAGGAAATCTCTTCACAGATCTCATAAGAGATTTACACAAATATCAATATGAACAACTTCTAAAACGTGGTTGGGGTTTGCCTTATATACCTAGGACAAAAACATAAAACCCTAAACGTTTTAATGAACTAGGGCTAAGTTGGAATTCTGTAGAAAAACAAATTCTGCCCGATTTTCGATTGATCAAGCCTAAGCTTTGATCGATCGAATCAGGCTGAAATGCTCTATTAAATTTGCTTCAGCTTGAATCCAACTTTACATAAAAGACACAACTTTGAGCAAGTCTAAACAACTTGTTTTGATCATGGTTTGCCAACAATACACATTAGAGTTCTAAATACATTAGTTTCTAAGTCTTTAGAACCTAACACAATCAATCAAAAAAAAATTTAGTTCATATAACCTTGACCAATCTGTCTTTTCATGCATTATTTGTGATTGGATTCACATGCAGTGCATTGTTTACTTGATCTATCTTGCATTTTTGTAGTCATATCTCTCATAGTTTTTCATATACAACACACATACACTTTACTAAATTAGGTACTTAACTTGATATAAAAATTGATTGATTAATTTTTAAGAACAATACATTTTAGTATATGCTATTTTTATTGCCGTGTGAATTGCCAAAAAATTGGAAATATTTTTTTTAGAGTTATGGTGGATACTAAATGTGCAAATATTTTTGTACTCTTGAGGTTGATTTGAGTTCAAAACATTTTGACACATGAAAACACTTTGCATGCTGATGTTTATATCTTTGAGATCTATATTGTATAGTCTTAACTGATTGTGCCTGGAAGTGTTTGCATGCATTTGTTTATGTGTCACATAGTGTCAAGTTTGCATATATTGAAAGAGAGAATATTTTTCTTCATGTGTATCCGCAACTTATTTTTTAAGTTTTCCTGGTTTGTATCTTTTTAGTGTTCCCCAACCCCTAAATTTTTCCAAAAACTATTTTTCCTGAAACTTGTTTTGTTTTTCTTATATTTAGGGTGAGAAAGTTTTCTTTACAATCTGTGCTATTTATAGGGGGAGTTGTTACTCTTTATAATAGGAGTTGCCTCTACTTTTTATAAAGCTTAATTCTTTTGTGTTCCATTGGTTCTCTGTTTTCTCTTATCCTCTATTGTGTATGTTTACTATCTACATTTTATTTGAGTTGTCTTTCTCGATACGTGACAAAATGGGGAGAAATAGATGAAATTTAGAAAAAAGGTTTTTAATTGTTTTTATTTAAGGGGGGGATAAAATTGTTTTTGGAAAAGGAGAAGATAAAAGTTTTGATGTATCTAACTTAGGAGGAGAGTTAGTTTGCTTAAGATTTTATATTTCCTTAGTTGTGTTCAACAAGTTGATATCAAACTATTTGCTTTATGAATCACAATGCGTTATTCATATTGTTTATATATCTTTATTTCCACATGTTAGAAATACTGAATGATTGTATTGTATTTCATAAATTAAAGAATATACATCAGTAACTTAATATAGGAGACCTATGTGTGCGGTACAAGTAAAGTGTAGTACAAGTACAAGTGTGCTATACAAGTAACCTAGTTGGGCCTAAAGCCCATAACATAATATACGTTAACAGCCCCCCTCAAACTCAAGGTGGATGTGAGACCAGCTTGAGGTTGTCAACCAAATCACGAGTGCGTCCCTTAGGAAGTGACTTGGTGAAGATATCTGCAAGTTGATCTTTGGAGGAAACGGAGAAAAACTTGAGAGCACCATGGACAAGATGATAACGAATAAAATGACAATCAATCTCGATGTGTTTAGTCCGTTCATGGAAGACATCATTGTGAGCAATATGAATGGCATTCTGGTTGTCACAATAAAGGGGAGTAGTAGAGGATGTGGACACACCTAAATCCTTAAGAAGCCATCGTAGCCAAAGGAGCTCAGATGTGATATCAGCAAGGGCACGATATTCTGCTTCAGTACTAGAGCGGGCCACAAAGGTTTGTTTCTTACTTCGCCAAGAAATCAAAGAAGAACCAAGGAGAAAGCAATAACCTATAGTGGACCTGCGATCAATGGGATCTCCTGCCCAATCAGCATCAGAGAATGCACGGAGTACAAGAGGAGACTGAGCTGAGTAGAAAAGGCCATGGAAGAGGGTGCCCTTCAGGTATCGAAGAATGCGCAGAACAGCAGCATAGTGAGTTGATCGTGGAGCAGACAGATACTGGCTCACCTGATGAACAGCATAGGAGATGTCTGGACGAGTAACTGTGAGATAAACTAGGCTACCAACCAATCGTCTGTAAAGAGAGGGATTAGACAATGGTTTCCCCCCTAAGGGAGTCAGATGCGCATTAAGCTCAACTAGAGTGTCAATAGTCTTGCTATCAGTGAGTCCAGCTCGAGACAAGAGTTCAGAAGCATACTTAGCTTGAGTAAGATAAAGTCCATCTGTAGAATGAGTGATTTCAAGACCCAAGAAGTAGCTGAGATGTCCAAGATCTTTCATCTCAAATTGCTGACTGAGAAAACCCTTGAGTTCTTGAATGCCACTGAAGTCATCACCAGTTATGATCATATCATCCACATACAGGAGAAGTAAAATAGTGCCTTTGTCAGTGCGACGAAGAAATAAGGCAGAATCATAATGACTGGCCATGTAACCCAAATGAGAGATGGTAGAGCTGAATTTGGCAAACCAAGCTCGTGGAGCTTGTTTAAGGCCATAAAGTGCACATCGAAGGTAACAAACCTTGTTTGAGTCAACAGAGAGACCAGGAGGAGGTTGCATATAAACTTCTTCATTTAAATCCCCATTAAGGAATGTATTTTTGACATCCATCTGAAAAAGATCCCATTTACGGGCAGCAGTAACAGCTAAGAGGGCACGGACAGATGAGATACGAGCAACCGGAGCAAAGGTCTCTTCATAATCAATCCCATACTCCTGTGTAAAACCTTTTGCAACAAGACGAGCTTTGTAGCGCTCAATGGACCTGTCAGAGCGAGTCTTAATCTTGTAGATCCACTTACAACCAACCACAGATTTCCCGGGAGGGAGTGTCACCAAATCCCAAGTATGATTTTTAGATAATGCATCAAGTTCCTCTTTCATTGCAATCTGCCATAAAGGGTCAGTGGAAGCCTCACGATAGGTATGAGGCTCATGTAGTGTAGCAAGAGCAGTGTAACAATGATAGTCAAGTAAATGTGCAGGAATAGATCTTACTCGAGTTGAGTGACGAGGTGGAATGTCTTGTGCAAGATCTTCAGGCGGAGCAGGAGCAGGGGACCCAAGCTCAGGGTTGGGGTTGGGTAACTCGTCTTCAACCTGTTCATCTTCCACTTGTTCATTAAAGGGTGAACTAGGAAAGGGATCAGTGATATCTGGTGGTTGGACAGAGAAGTCTACAAGAGAATTAGGAGCAACTACAGGAGGATCAGGAGCAACTACAGAAGGAATATGTGCCTCATCTGGAAAAAGATCTAAAACAGAGGAGGAAGATAGGGAGGCACGAAAGTGAGAGAGCTCGACAAAGAGGCAATCTTCCCAAAAGACAACATTGTGGGAAACACGAAGACGATGAGAGACAGGGTCATAACACCGATACCCCTTTTGAGTTTCGCCATAGCCAAGAAAACAACAAAGCCTTGACCGAGGCTCAAGTTTGTTATGCTCATGTGGCTGAAGAAGAACGAAACAAGCAGAACCAAAGGAGCGAAGGTGGTGATAGTCTGGAGATGACCCAAAAAGGCGCTCATATGGAGTTTGATTTTGGATAACCGGACTCGGAATGCGATTAATAGCATGAACAACATGAATAGCAGTTTCGCCCCAAAAAGGAGCAGGAACTTTGGCAGAGAGAAGGAGAGCACGAACAGTGTCAAGAATATGACGAAGTTTCCATTCGGCTCTACCATTTTGCTGAGAGGTACCTGGACAAGTTAGTTGATGAACAGTGCCATAGGAATGCAAAACAGCTTGGAAAGCATATTGAGTATATTCAAGAGCATTATCAGATCGAAAAATTTTGATGCGTTTGGAAAACTGAGTTTCAACCATTTTTACAAAATTAAAATATACTTGCAATAATTCAGAACGATGTTTCATATTAAAAATCCAGCTATAGCAAGAGTAATCATCAACAAAGACAACAAAATATCGAGACCCACCAATACTAGAGACAGAGGAAGGGCCCCAAACATCAGAATGAATAAGGTCAAAGATATCAGTGGATATTGATTCACTAGTATTGAAAGGCAAAGCTGGTTGTTTTCCTAATTGGCACGAAACACAATCAAAATTTTTTGTAGACACTGAACCTAACAAACCTCTAGAAACTAATTGTTGTACCCGAGAGGAAGATGCATGACCAAGTCGAGCATGCCAAAGTGCAAGGGAAGGAATTGAAGAAGCTGTAGCAGCTGCAGCAACAGAAACAGGAGCAACAAGTGGAAGACGAAGGTTGTCCACGGGAAACATACGCCCAACTCTAGGACCAGTCCCAAGCTCCCGTCCCGTCCTCGGATCCTGCACAATACACCCAGAATAATCAAAGATAATGCGATAACCCAACTCAGCTAATTGTCCAACAGAAAACAAATTATAAGAAAGGTCAGGAACATTAAAGACTCCAGGAACCGAGAGATTGGAGGTCGCAACGGAACCTATATTATGACCAGACATTATGGAACCATTTGCTGTGCGAATATTAAGAGGGTGCGGTGTAGGTTTAAGGTCAGAAAATAAGGACGAGTGAGGTGTCATGTGATTGCAACAAGCAGAATCCATAAGCCAAGAGGTAGGAGACATACCAGATAAAGTTGAGAGAGAAGAGGAATAAGATGCATTACCAACCATACGAATGACATTGGCGATGATATTTATAAGGTCATCTCTGGAAATGGTGAAAGTGGATCCAGAAGACTGAGACTTTGCAGAAACGGGAGCCATAGGTTGGACACTCTCAGTATTAGCAACAGTAGCAGCAGAAATGGAAACAACTGATTTGTTGCCTTGATAGCACGTCTCAATATTATGGCCAAAACGTTTGCAAAAATTGCAAAAACGTTTGTTGGATTGTCGGCGACGATTGTTGCAAAAGGAAGAAAACTTGTCCTTATTCTTCATTTTGAAGCAAAATATGCAAAAATAGATTGCAAAAACGAAATCTACACGAAAAACTGGGTAAGGAGCACCTGGACTGCAAAAAGTCAACTCTGCAGAAAAGTCAACGGTCAACGGTCAAAGTCAACGATCAAAGTCAACGGTCAAAGGTCAACTCCAGTGATGACGTCAGCAAGATGACGTTATCGGATGACGTCAGCTAGGGCTGACGTAGATGATGACGTGGCAGAGATGACGTCAGCGATGACGTCAGCAGATGACCCAGCGGCGTGTGAGGCGCGTGAGCACGTGGTCCAATCTTCGCCGAAACTTCTGTCGGCGCGTGAGGGCGCGTGGCACGCCTGATGATGCTGATTCTTCGCCGGTGATGTAGATCGGAGCAAGACGAATCCGATGACTGCGGCGGTGAGATGATCGGAGCAACACAGATGGCGCGTGGAAAAGCGGCCGAATCTTTGACCGGCGCGTGGCGGTGCGTGAGAGGTCAGATGATGATGATTCCGGCGGCTATGTGTAGATCGGTTGAAAATCTACACGTTGATATTTCTTATGTCTTAATCGGAGGTCTGATGTGGAAGACCTGACGGAGGCAGTGATCTTGGTGGTGGTGATTGAGCTTCTGACGGTGAAGATTCAACCTTGGCACCTCTGAAGGCACCAAAAAAAAAAAAGGTTTACTGACCAAAGAAGTCGAGGCAGCGGAAAACACCAACAAAGACAAGACTGCAAGACACAAGAAGGTTAGAGCAATGGCTCTGATACCATGTTAGAAATACTGAATGATTGTATTGTATTTCATAAATTAAAGAATATACATCAGTGCCTTAATATAGGAGACCTATGTGTGCGATACAAGTAAAGTGTAGTACAAGTACAAGTGTGCTATACAAGTAACCTAGTTGGGCCTAAAGCCCATAACATAATATACGTTAACACCACACATGTATTGATGTGCTCTTTTAAGTGTTTCAGGCAAGACAAGTACATTCCGATCAAGACCTTCTACCTCTTCTTGAAACTTTCGGGTTAGAAGTATTAGATTGAATTTGTGATGTATTTGGGAATTTTATTGTAATTGAGTTATTCTTGTATTTGAGTATTTCATTTTGTATTTAAGTTTTGTCACAAATTGCCAAAGTGAGAGATTGTTAGGTTCTAAAAGTTTAGAACAATTGGCAAACTGTGAGCACAAACCTGTCTAGATATAGATCTTAGAGTCTATAAGATTTATTAGACAATGTTCAAGGTGTTACAAGTTAGAACACAAGAAAAAGAAAGTTGCAGGCCTAGGAATTTGAAACATGCCAGGTTCGACCAATCGAGATGTGTTTCTGCAAATTTTAATTTTAGCCCAACAACTCGTTAAGCCCATTAAGTGATTAGGGTTTCAGATTTATTTCACTAATTATTTAAAGGAAACTCTCAGGCACATTTTGTTATGATTTTGGAGGTGCTCTTTTGAGATCTAAAAGTACTATGCCTTCTCCTTTCAAAGTCACTACCAGAATTCTATCTACACATTATTAGAATCGGTAGATATGAAGTTGCTATAACAAGATCATACATAACTGATGATTTAAAGTTTTGAGTGGGATCTTAAAGTCATAAATGTGGGTGCTTGTCTTTAACAAATTCAGATAGAAGAGTCCATGGATTCGAATCTGCGTGTGGTCACGTGAGTAAGTACTACAAGCGATAGCTTTAGATTTAGAGAAAAATCTATTGTAAAACTTCCATTCTATATAATGAATTTGTTACCTTAAGAATAGTTTAAGTTAAATCCTCTCCAAGTTTTTTACCTTGAAACTGGATTGTTTCATTAGTTTTTCTAGGTCATCATATCGCTTGTCTTTTTTGCTTTTCTGCACTTAGTGATATGATTGTTTGTGTTCAACCTAAATTTGAATAATAAATCTAAGTATCAACTTGGTTAATTAATTAGGTTAAACAATCTAAATGTAAAGGGGTCTAAATAATCCAACAATTTTGTTGAAAAAAATATATTGGATAAGTTGCATTAATTGATGATGGTGCATTTTGAGTCATATTCATCGATCAGCACTGCCTATAGAGTAACGAGCTCAAATGGAGTAGTAGATAGTATATGGAAAGACAAATAATAACACAAGCTAGTCAAAGAGATAATAATTGTAGCTTTTCTTCCCCATTTGTACTATAAGCATTGTCACAACCTTTTCACAAATGGTAAGATGACATTCAGAAAAAATTGTTGTAAAACAATCAAGTCAAATACATCCCAGTTTAATTCAATTCGGTCGGGTATGATAAAATTTATTCATGCACTAATCAATTCAGTCGACTCAAAATTTTTATTCTTTCCAGAGGAGATTGAAAGTTTGCAAGTAAATTCTTTTTGGAATTGGCATGTTTTATGAATTTTTTTGTGTGTGGATGTTTTAGGTATCTTTTGAGAGAAAGATCTTTTAGGTTTTTATTTTTTAGTTTAAATTTTTCTTTATTGTTACTAATTTTTGAGAACTTATGTTTTCATGATTTTTGATGATTTTATTATATATATTTTTATTTAGTCTTTAATCTGTATGTATTAAGAGGATTCAAAAAGTTAGTTATTACTCTTTTTTTTCCTGTCAAAAATATCTCTATATTAATTAACCAACAACTTAAAAATCGGGTTAAAATAGTAAATTAGCAAAAAAAAAAGTTAGTTATTTCTTTTTTTATTATCAAAAATACCCATACCTAAAACTTAAAAATAGGGTTAAAATAATAAATTGACAAAAATAATAAATTCTTATTTCTACGTTGAAATGCTTTTTTGCTTTTAATAAACTCCTACTTTTACCTTGATTTAAATTCTTACTTCTACTAATTAGCTCCCTACAAAATAAGATCACTATTTTGTTAGTTTTAAAACTCCTCCAATCTACAAAACTCACCCACGTATTCATTTTTCTTTTTACTTCATCACAATGTAAAGTAATCTTTATCCAAAAAATAGAAAAGCATCTGAACAAGCACGTGAGTGCGTGCTTAGAGGCTAGTATATATTGTGACTTACAACTCCTTGATTCATCATGAAAATAAAACATGACATAAATTATCACAAATCATGTTAACATGAGTCGTCAAAAAGTAATAAAAGGGAAGCAAAGTATAAAAGTCAAGACCTAATAGATTTTATTTTATTTTATTTTATCTCTAAAGAATTCTATAAGATCCTAAAAACCCATCCCTAAAACATCCTAGTAACCGTTCCAAAGAGAAGTTGCATGCAGGCTTTCAATCTCCTCAAAATTTCGATCTCAAGTCTTAGGTACTAGCAAACATATGAAATCTAGACTCATAGTAGAAAGGAAAGACAACAAAAAGTATAAATGTGCCCCCACCAATTAAGAATCTCGACCAGCAAATGAAAACTCATGTTTACCATTAAACTTGCAACCTCACTAACGATTACTCCATTCGAATTCTTACCCCAAGTCCTAAACACCGGATAGGAAATATCTCAACATTTAAAACATAAGGGATAGATTTCATTCCTAGTGAATTAGTAAAACTATAGATCTCAAAGAGCAAAATAAAGCAAAACTCTAGTTTTAAGGACACACCTTTACATGTCATTCCTGGATTCTCCCAATACACAAATTTCCCACCGATTATTTACTTACTAAGCAAGGATTAGGTTGGAACTATCAATTACAAACATGAAGAAAATGAAGACTAAATAAATGATGAAGAAGATTTATAAAAAAATAAATGTATAGAGTATTAAAAAAAAAATTAATTTTTGTTTTTGAGCAACTAAAAAAAAAAAAAAAAAAAAAAAAACTTACTTGATTGCATTCATTAGCACAAAAATGCACAATTTTCTGTCAAACATGGGCAAAAATGGGCTTTTGCCCTTTCTTTTTAAAATATCCAGCAAAATATCCCATGTCTGAAACTAATTAGAGAAATGCCCCTATTTTGAAACTCGATTTTCTAACAATCGAGTTTCAAATGTATAACTCAATTTTTGGAACATCAAGTTATAGCGAGCGTGGACTTAGAATTTTTTTTTTTTTTGGTGGAACTTGAGTTCATGGAACTCAAGTTCCATGTGAAGTACTTGAGTTCATGGAACTCAAGTTCCACTTGAATTTTTTCAAGGAACTCATGTTCCATGAACTCAAGTTCTAGGGAAAAAAAATTATTTATTTTTCAGTTCGCTATAACTCAATTGTTCAAAAATCGAGTTTTAAATTTATTATTTTTTAGACCCCTTAAAAACACAATTGGATTAATCTAGTAATTAGCGAAATTGTTACTTAGTCCAACTTAACAAATACTAGGTTATCACAATCAAAACAATCATATCATGCAAAGCAACGGAAAGATAAAAAACACAAAGATATGATCACCCAGGAAACCAAACTGGTAAAACCCTGGGGAGAATTTGAGCTAGCTATCCTCAAGGTAAACTTGAATCCATTATCTTAAAAGAATTTAAGTTCATACAATAAGACTTACAAGCCCTAACGCTTAACTTCTTATTGTTACTCACCAGTAGAACTTACTAACACGACCATGTGCAAACTCCAAATCCACAGACTCTTTCTTTCTTGGATTCACCACCAAATACAAGCACACCCACTTGTGTTTTCTTTAAACTCCAATGGCAGCAACTGAGTTGATTATCAAGGTGTAGATAAAATCTCCTCCTTGAAAACTCTAAGTTTGTGTAAGAGAAAGCTCCTCTAGATCTCATATGAGATTTACACAAACAGCAATATGAGCAACACTAAAACGTGGCTAGGGTTTGCCTTTTATACTTAGGACAAATTAAAAAACCTTAAACGTTTTAAACAACTAGGACTAAGTTGGAAATCTGCAGAAAAACTCATTCTGTCCGAGATTCAATCAATCAAGCCTAAACTTCGATCAATCAAGCCAGGCCGAAATGCATAGTAACTTCTGCATTAGCTCGATTCCAACTTTACATAAACGATACAACTTTGAACAAGACTAAAACACTTCCAAACACATTGTTTTGATCATGGTTTGCCAATAATACACATTAGAGTTCTAAATACATAAATACCTAAGTCTTTAGAACCTAAAAAAATTGAAACTTGATTTTTAGAAAATTGAGTTTTAAAACAAAGGCATTTCCCAAAATAATTTCAGATATAGAGTATTTTGCTGGATATTTTAAAAAGAAAGAGCAAAAGCCCATTTTCTCCGTCAAACATGTCATGCAAGTCCTTTAGGCTTATTTTCTGACAAAGAATAAATTGGACAAGTTTCATTGTTGGCAATTCATTTTAAGTCATGCTCATCAATTGGCAGTGCCCACCGGGTACTATGCTTAAATGTAGCTAATAGTATCAAAAGAAAAATAATAACACTAGTCAAAGAGATTCTACATGTGGATTTTCTTCCCCATCTATCAACTACAAACATGGTCACAACCGTTCCAAAAATCGTAAGAAAGGATTAATAAAAAATTGTTGTCAAACAGTCAAGTCAGATACAACCCCGTTTAATTCAATTTGGTCGAGTATGATATAATTCACTCGCACACTCATCAACTGGTGGTACTAATTGGATAGAGGAGAACCCTTGTTTTATTGAACAAGCTCTTCTATACGATGTTCTTGTTCCCCATCTTTGATCAATATTAATTCTCAGTCTTCCCATCAAAAAAAAAAAAAAAAACTGGTGGTACTAATTGGTAGGCTACGATAGTATTTTAAATTTGACTAAATTAAACGGGGATATATCCCACTTGACCATTTTACAACACTTTATTATGAATGTTTTCTTAGCATTAGTGGGAAAAGTTGTGACCATGCTTTTTTTTTTTTTTTTTTTTTTTAATATAAGATAGAAATTCTACTTTAGCCTAATCTAAATGTATGTGTATGAAGTTCCCTTCTAGATATTTGAACTCCAACTCTTACCCCTCACACTCTATAAGCACTTATTCTTGTGGAATAACCATCGTACAAAAGGTGTGCAGTGGTATGCTTATTGTTAATAGATGGGAAATAAATTAAAGCCACCCTTATCATATCTTAGACTAGTGTCATTATTTCACCACTGCACACCCTTGGTGTGATAGTCACTTCACAAATATAAGTGCTTGTGGAATATGGGGGGTAAGAGTCGGAGTTCAAGTCTTTACAAGAAAGTTTTACACACATATACATCTAGATTATGCTAAAGTCGAATCTCTATCTTGTAAAAAAAAAAAATTAGTGTTATTATTTCTATTTTCATCTTAGCACCTACATTTGAACGTGATACTTAATTGGCGGTACCAATTGATGAGTATGACTCAAAATTCTTTGCAACCAATGCTACTTTTCCAATTTATTCTTTGTTAGAAAATAAGTCTAAATGGACATTCGTGATATTTTTGATAGATAATTGTGCATTTTTTGCAAAGCAATGCAATCAAGTGAGTTTTTTCTTTTTCAATACTTTACTCATTTATCTTTCATAAAAATTCTTCATCATTTATCTACTTTCGTTTCTGCATTTTTGTAACTGCTAGCTAGTTTTAACCTAGTGCGTGCTTAGGAAATTAATAGTCAGTCGAAAGTTTGTCTTGGGAGAAGCCGTAAATGGAATGTAAAGGTGTGTCCCGTATGTCATAAATTAGTTTTTTTACTAATTCACTAGGAATGAAATCTATCTCTTACGTCTTAAATTCTGAGATATTTCATTCCTGGGGTTTAGCACTTGGGCTAAGAATTGAAGCAATTTTAAGTTAGGTTGCAAGTTTGATGGTGAACATTGTTGGCTGAGGTTCTTAATTAGTGGGGCACATTTTCACCATATGCTATCATTTCTACTGTGAGTCTGGTTTTCTCTTGTTTCTCATTGCTAGAGACTTGAGATCGAAGTTTGGAGAAGATTAAAAGTCAGCATGTTGTTCTTGGAATGTTGTTAAAAGAAATTAAATAAAATCTATTTAATAATAGTAGGGTGTAATACTGTGAAGCCTAACGGAGCTTCAAGCCACCATTAAACAACTTAAAGACGGGTATTATGTCATTCAAGAAAACATAAAAGAATTCTTTTTTAGATTAATGCTAACATTTTGGTTAATTTCTTTATTCATTTTCAAATTTTTCCTTTTTTGCATGATTTGGTTTTGAATATTATGTTCGTCTGATATTGGTTTGATTTTGTTAGAAATTTAGGAAAGCTTGGAAGGTGGGTTCTTCTGCAAATAGTGCTCTTGTGGTCCCTAAAAACAACAACTATCATCTTAAGCCAATTACCTTAATTCTCAGGTCCTTTCATACTAGATTTTACAAAGAAGGTAAGTTTTATGATTATGCACGAATGCATCTATATAATAGGAATTCTCATCTTAAATCAATTATATTCTATGGTTCTTACAAATCCAATTTTACATTGAAGTTGAGTTTTATTCAAACATGCACATCTACATCCATAATAAGTGAGTTACATTCCAGGCACGACACAACTTTTTTCTCAACTGTCGTTTACTATATTTGTATTACCAAATTTTGAACAGAGGGCTTGAGACCTAAAATTTTAAGTGGTGGTATTTTGTGAGATCTAGTACTTTTAGATACTACTTATTTTACTAAAAATTGAAAACTGTAAATAATGAAAAAAATAATTTTCAATTACTATTCACACTCACAAAATATTGTTCATTTATCTTAATGCACTGTTCATATTTCATGAACAGTACAGTAACATAAACAGTGCAAGAGGCACCCATAAAAAATAAATAAATAAATAAAAAAGGCCAAACGGCAGACACGTGAATCCAAAAAGCAAACCATACGGACACCCAATATCCTAGAATTTATTAAAATTGACTTTTTATACTATTTAAATTGACTTTTTATCCTAGAATTTATTAAAATTTATACGATTTAAATTCACCTTTGGGTGAGAGAGAAGTCTCATGGTCCTAAAGTGACTTTTTATTAAGAAAAAGATAGAAAGCCAATGATATTGTTTTGGTGGTTTCTGTTTTTATTTATTCTATATAATATAATAGGAATAGGATTTTGATAACATTCTTTTAGTGGTTAATTTATGTTATATGGAGTGTTTAGTTTCTTTCAATGAAAAACTTTGTGTTAAAGATAGATTTTGTATTTTTCAATGTTTGATAGTATTAATAAAAATAAGTCAAAGAGATACTGTCTTTGGTCAACTGAAAAAATATGACTTATTCTTAAAAATTGTTTTCCACTAAATTTTTTTAGAAATAACTGTATCTCATAGCAAGTTAAATAAAGAAAGTTTAGAAATTATTTTTTAACTCATTTAAAGTTGTTACCAAGCATAAGAAAATGAGATAGACTTATAAAAAATATCTTTTTAAAAATAATTCATTTTTTAGAAAACATTATCACCTCGTAATCTACAATTCTATTATATATTGTTGTAATTGGATCTCACTGTCCATTTTTTTCTCCTTTCCTAAATAAATTATTTATTGAATTAATATTAGCTTAATATAATATAAATTAAAGAAATTTAAATTGACTGCGGAATTCTACTTCCACTCCCAGTGACAATCTCACACACGTCCCAGATTTAGATTCCAATTCATTTAAAATCACAAGCAACGAAGGGAGGCGAGACCGCAAGAGGCAGCAACCCCGATTAGTAGTTACTTTTTTGTTGAATGGACATAACACTTGTTAGCACTAGCATTGGGGTGTAAAAACTCCTTAATTGCTATTTTACTACGTAAACTCTTAAAATCATGCAACATTTGAGTATGCAAACTTAAATTTTTTCCAATCCTTGCTACATGAAGGTTGCACATATGCAACTGTGGCATGGTTGTAAACATAAAAGTGATTATTTTAATTAGTCTCCCCTCATAAACCAATTAGACACTTTCTCTTCTCTTTTCCCCTCATAAAAGCAATTACTTATTTGTTGATATAGTTTATATTATTTTAATAAGTTGTATGTAAAAATAGAAACCAAGATATTGGGTGAGTTGTGAAATAGGTTGGTAAAATAAATAAAGTGGTATTATCTATTTTATGAATAATAGCAAAAATAAATTGAATAGTAAAATAAGGTAATTTTTTAAATTGAAGTCAAACGCACACTTAAGATCTGTTTGGTTGGAGAGAATGAAAAGTGAGAGGATATAAAGTGGTGGGAGGATGAAAAAGTAGGAGGATTAAAAAAATTTTAATTTCTCTCCTTTTTGTTTGGTTGGAAGTGGAAAAATGGAGAGATGAAAAAAGTGAGTTTTCATAAATTTACTCATACACCCTTGTTAAAAAATGATGTCCAATTTAGACAAAAAAGTGACAAGCAACCAAAAAAAAAAAAAAAATTAAAAAAAAAAATCATGTCCCAAAAAAATAATCATGTCTAGTCGACTATCACACCCACAGCCCAAAAAGAAAAAAAGAAAAGCAACGTGCAGAGGAAAAAAAAAAAATAGGAATGAGACATGGGCATTTTTGTCTATTAGGCAGCTTCATTTTCTCCCTTCAATTTTCTTTCCATTTTAGAAAAAAAACTTTTTGGTGGGACCGGGGAGAAAACATCTAGGCCCTACCATTTATTTTCCTTCCTCCTCATCCAACCAAACACACTAAAAAAAGTTTTCCTTCTCATTTTCTCTCCAAAATTTTTCATCCACCCTCTTTCACCTCCAAACAAACACACCCTTAATGAGTCTAGTTCTACATAGGTTTACCGAATTGTGGTCTTGGTGAATAGGAAAAGTCATAGTGTAGGCTTGTAGTGTGAGAAGCTATCAGATATAAAATAAAAACAAATAAAAAATAAAAATAAAAAAAAGGTGTATCCCATAAGTGCCCATGTGCCTTTCTTGTACTTGGTTTTGTCCTCGTCTTGAAAGAAAATTAATGGTGGCAGGTGGCAAGAGATAATAATAAAAAATTAAAAGGAACACAATTAGAGCATTCTCATCGGGTATGCCAACTGCCAAATAATAATAAAAAATAAAAGGAACACAATTAGAGCATTCTCATCTAGTGTGCCAAATGCCAAATATTTGGCATTTGGCACACCAAACACCAAAACTAATCCTCATTAGGTATTCCAAATCTCAAAAATTTTGCCACACCGCTACAGTACTATCTCAAATATGAGACGGTATGGACATCAATGCCAAAAATATTTTGGGTTATTTTATTTACTTTTCTCTCTCCTCACATCACATATCTCTTTCTCCGTTTGCAACACATCTCTCTTTCCACTCTCTCTGTTGTTTGTCTTCTTTCTTGATCGGACCAAAATGCTCTCTTTGGTTTGAATGAGAATAAATCGATGATGATGGTATGTTTCTCCCTTCTCTATGTTGTTTGAATCGGTAGTTGTTGGGGTTCTCTTGTTTGAGTTTCGGTTTACTAGGTTTTGGTTTGAATGGGTTTGAGTTTTGGTTTGATGGGTTTGGTACTGAGGAGGGGGTTTTGGGTTTGAGTTTTAGGTTGCTGAGTTGCTGGGTTTTGGTTTAAAAATCGATGGCGACTAGCTGTTTGGTTGACTGGTACTTCGCGTGATGGTGGTTTGATGGTTGTGGGATTGAGGTTTGGGTCTGATGGTTTGATGAATTGAGGTTTGGGTTAGTGGGTTTTGGTTGATTTTGTGCGTTTTGTGGTTTAGGTCAGTGGTTGATCGTGGTTTGGATCAATGGGCTTTAGTTGATCGTGGTGGTTATGTCGTTGTTGTTGTTAATGATGATGATGACGATATTAGGGAGGAGTTAATATATTATTTTAATGTGTAGTAAATATTATTTTAATGTATAGAATTGAAGGATAAAACATCTGATGAATGAGATATTGTAAAATGATGCGATAAAATAATAATCTAGACTTTTGGTGTGTCAAAATGACATTTTTTTATAAAACAGCTGAAGAGAATACTCTTATAGAAGAAGATGGGCCTAGGTGGTGGTCCTTTACAAATTGACTTTGACTCTATATGGACTCTAAAAGTTCAAATAATGTATAAAATACTATGAACATTTAGACCCCCAATAACAAAATTACCAATTCAAGCTTTATGACAAACAATAAGTGTGCGAAAAATGAACACAAGCTATAAACAGAATTGGTAAACAATCTAAGCCAATTAAAATCACATCCACAGCAGAAAATAAAAGGCAAAGATTAAGAAAAGAGAGATGCAAACACAAGGACAACACAGATATGTTATCGAAGAGGAAACCAAAGCCCTCGACGTCAAACCTCTCCGCCACCCTCCAAGCGGTAAGTAATCCACTAGAAAATGTAGTTGGAATATATGAATAGCAATAGACCCTCCAAGCCTAATCTACCCAGTGTACCTAAGCCCTCCAAGCTTCTTGCTCCAACAAGGTTACGCCGAACCTATTTCTTTTCTAACTTCCCAGATTCCACTACTTGACCATAGCATCAACCAATGTGAAATTGGTTCCTTCCTAACTGCTTCCTAAAGCACCAAACAGCTCTGTCACAGTAATGGATATGGTGAGAAAAGGTTTTGATAAAAAGCCTCTCAAGGATTTCACAATGGAAAGGAAGAGAGTTGAGGAATTTGAAGAGTCTCTTAATGAAGATTAGGGATAAATCAATCTTATTTTTCTCTAGGGTTTCTCTCTCAAAATTCTCTCTGGAAGCTCCCTTTCTTTCGTGGGCATAAGGGGTATTTATACTAGGATGAGAATGAAATATGAAGAGTCAGGTTTTTCAAAACAGGGCTAGCTCGCACCTTGACTGAGTCGCGAGTTCCAACCGCGAGGTAACTGAACAGCCAGTTGTCCTATTTTGTCCTGTAGTGCTCCAGCTGGCATGACGCTTCAACTTCTGGCATGTCTGGCACGTGTGCAGTTTCTGGCGGCTTGTAGCCACGAGTCACCCACGAGATCCAATCACAAGTTCCTGTTTTTCTTGCACACTCTTGAGTATTTCTTCACACTATCTCACTCACTACCCTTACAAGAATCCCACCTAAATATAGGGTTATTAATTATTGAAATACAAGCAAATTTGGCACGGAATAAAACCAACAAGATGGTTGATTAAATTCAACCTTACAGAATCTTTAGGCCTTATCCCTAGGAATTGTTGGTGGTAGAAAGTAAATAAAATATATATTATGAATATAGGGATTTTTGGTGTGAGATAATAAGTGAAAAATTATTAGATATATTTAGAAGTTTTTTTTTTTTTTTTTTATCGGAAAAATTGTTTTAGGTGATATCTAAAAATTTTAAGAAAATGTTAGGGAGAAGTTTTTTTGTGGTGAGCTAGTTGAGGTAAGTAATCTTATCCTACTTGGTTTTATTTTGCTTATATTGTTGTATCTTAACTACTGAAAATTGTTTATAATTGTTACCATTTATTTCAATTGTATTACCAATTTAAAGTACAAAATAAAGGATTATCACAAATATATTTGTGTACTAAATATATGATTTTATATATGTATTTGGATGATATATATATATATATATATATATATATGTTTGAACTTTGGTTGATATATATGATTTTGGACAATATGACTATGTTTTGACTTTGATATCCAGTCAATGAGAGTTATTCATTGGTATGTAAAGTTTTCTTATCAGGTTTAATGTTAACATATATGAGAGATATTTGGTCAATAATATGAAGAAAAAAAAATAGTGATTGTATTAGGCAAAGACTTTTGGAGATTGTTGTTTTTAGTTTTGGAATTATTTATTCATATGTATGTATGTATTGGGTTTAATTAAATTGGAATTATCTCTCAAACTTTGATCTTGATTGAATAATGAAAATGTCAAAAAAGTATGTTCCAATATTTAGAGTCTCTTTTATATGTGTTGTTGTAGTTTATACTTGGTATTTGAATTGTTAAATTGTTAGCTCACAGTTTTATTGTTCATCTATTAATCATGAATAACAATATTGTTATTTGCAACCATTATGATATGATATTGATGATGTGATCATTCTGAAAACTTTCCTTTAGAGTTTAGATAGAGTCTATTATGATTAAAAAAAATTACAATTAGAGACTTTTGAAAAAAATGACTTCTATTAAACTCCATCCTTTATGGCATCATTAAAAAGAAAACTCATATAAATAGGTATTAGGATATTATTTGGTACTGTCATAATGGACTAATGTATTACACTTGGTGTGGATCTAACTGTAACATCCTATTCTATAAAATAAAAATTGGGCCTATGGTTATCTTCTCTTTGCAAAATTGGTTAAATTCTCGTTAATTATGATAGTTCACTTTTAGGTAAAATAGAAACTCTATTAACTAAATTTTAAGAAATTTAAAATTCTATTTCAAAAAAATTCCTAAACATTAGATTTTATTTTAATTATTTTAATCATCTATCATAATAATTTTATATTATAAAATAATAAAATTTATACATTACATATAATCAGTACTCCAGTTACCTTCTAAATGATGAATGATATAAGAATGCAATTTGTAAATCTACTATCAAGATAACATAGATTAGATTGGTGGTGGATAGTAGATTTAATTGTTGTTGAGAATTGTGTGAATTTATCATCATAGAATAACCCATACACGGGATGTGTTATGTGGAACCAATGATAAGAAAGAAAAAAAAAATTCTAAACCTTTATATTGAACAAAAAATTACTTTTTTCATTCATTTTCAAGTTATACATTTAAAAAAAATAAAAAATCAAGTTATAGACTTTTAATTTTTATTTAATTATCCTATGCATCACACGGGTTAACGACTAGTGTACTTCAATTGCCAATACCATATGGTCCATATCATGGTTTTTTGACCGGCAGATCATTTAAAGAACTGTATAAATGAGAGATTCAAGGTTGTTAAGGTCGGACCAAAGTCAAACTGAGATTAAACCGTGATGATGTTATAATTAATTTAATAATTATTTAAAAATATATATAATAAATTAATAAAAATTAACTAAAATAATCCAAATACATATAAAGCTCTATATTTCAAATGTATTTTTCAGATCATAAATTTTATAAAACAAACAAGAAATATTAATTCCTAAGCAAACATAAATTGATTTTTAGTTATTTTTAGTGAGGAATATAAAATATTTTGGTATCAACCAATAATGATATACCATTTTGAAATTACATCATATATATATATATATTGTTAGAGCTCAATATTTTTTTGAAAAAATTATCTTAACCTATATATAAGCTCATTTGATAATCTAGTAAACTGTTTTTATGAGACCCAATAAAAAAAAAGGTTAAGAGAGACAAGCATTTTTTATCAAAAAAATAGTTGTCAAGAATTTGTCATGAATAAAAACAAAAAACAAAAAACAAAATTTGAAGCTTCAACAATTCTACATTTCCATGAGTTTTTAAGAATAAATAAATAACAAAATCTAGAAGAGTGGGAGGCCGCTGGAACTTGGGAGCATTGGTGATCACTTATTTGAAATCTGATGGTACAAAATCAAAGTCCGTAAGAAAGTGTGCGTTTTTAAGCTCATTTTATTTTACTATTTAACTTATTTTTATTATTTATAAGTTTTATTGTGTTTTTTGGTATTATTTATGGATTTTACTGCATTATTTCAGTTAACTTTTACTTTTATCTATAATACTTTTAGGAAAAAAAAATCAATTTCAACAAAATAAACTGATAACTTATTTTTATTATTATTTATGAGTTTTATTGTGTTTTTTGATATTATTTATGGATTTTAATACATTATTTTAGTTGACTTTTACTTTTATTTATAATACTTTTAGAAGGAAAAAAAATTCAATTTCAACAAATTAAACTGATCCTAAGAGTATTTGCAGCAATGTAGCTATATTGCTATATTGCTATAATATAGCTACACTACTGTTAAAATTGTGCTCCAGCAATGGAGCTAAATCTAAAAATTTTAGCTCCACTGCTACAGTGCACATCTAAAAATAAATGTGCACTGTTCATGGGGAGCAAAAAAAAAATTTATTTTAATCACTCGGTGATTAAAATAATACCTCATTCACACTCTCTCTCTCTCTCTCTCTCTCACACATTCACTTTCTCTCTCTCTCATCTCCTAAACATTACTCTCTCTCACTCCGATCTCTCACTCCAGCCTCTCACTCTCTCACTCCGACCTCTCACTCTCTCAACTTTGGTCTGCTGTCGATCCACCCTTTCTGCTGACCCAGCTCGCCGACGTGATCAAAGTGCTTGCTCGTGGTGGGTTTCTCTCAACTCCAGTCTCCCAAGCCACCGATTCACTCCTTCTGCCGACCCAGCTCGCCGATGTGATCAGAGTGCTTGCTCGTGATGGGTTTTTTTTTTTTTTTTTTTTTTTTGCTGTGGACTGTTGGTGGTGGTGGTGGTGGTGTGGTAGTGGTTGTGGTTGTGGTTGTGGCCGTGGCTGAGGAAAAAGATTGGAGATTTGGGTTTTTTTTTTTTTTTTTTTCCCTACTGTAGACTGCTGGTGCTGGTGCTGGTGGTTGTGGCAGTGGAAAAAAGATTGGTGATTGGGTTTTTTTTTTTTCTTCCTTCCTGCTGATGGTGGTGGTGGTTGTGACAGTAGCTGATGGTAGAAGTGGTTGTAGTTGGTTTTTTTGGATAGTGGGATTTATTATTTTATTGTAATAGTTATAATATTTTATTATGATGTTTATATTATTTTATTGTGTTGAAAGCTAAAATAGATCCATTGCTGCAGCATATGTATAGGTAAAATAGATAAAGTAATTTTTGGTGAAACTAAATAGCTAAATATTTAGAGCCTGTTTGGATTAGCAGTTTCCGCAACTCAATTCTCAGTTTCTATAACTCATAACTCAAAAATGGTGGAACCTATAGTAAAAAGGTTGTTTGGCCAAACGATAACTCTGTTTCCATAACTCAATTCTCTGATTTTTGAGTTATGAGTTATGGAAACTGAAAACACATTTTGGCTGTTTTCAATTTTCATAACTCATAACTCAATAGCAATATTGTAATTAAACATACATAGGGGACCTACAAACAATACTCAGCCACAACTTTTGACCTTTGACTTTTTTTTTTTCTTTCTTCTCTGGGTTGGCGGTCTGGTTTCTTCTTCTTTCTTTCTTTTTTCCTCCTGGGTTGGCTGTTCGGTCTGGGTTTCTTTTTTTTTTTTTTTTTTTTTTTAGTATCTAGACTCACCAAACTTAGTAAAAAATAAAATAAAATAAAATAAAACCCAGACCGAACAGCCAACCCAGGAGGAAAAAGAAGAAGAAGAAGCTGCTAGTGAAAAAAAAAAAAAAAAAAAAAAAAAGGCTGCACCATGACAGGCATGGGCCCTCCAAATAGGGTGAAAAATAATGAGCGATGAAAACTGAGTGATGAAGACAAACGGATGTGAAAAATTGAGTGATGAGTGATGAGTAATGAGTGATGGAAATTGAGTGACAGAAATTGAGTGATGGAAATTGAGTGACAACATTCTATTGGCCAAACAGGCTCTTAGTTCCACTGCCGTGGATGCTCTAACAAATCCAAAATGTTAGGTGTGAGAATGTTAGGTGGCTCACAGTAGGACATTGATATGAGAGAGAGAGAGAGAGAGAGAGAGAGGGAAAAAAAAAAAAAATACTGTAACAAAATAGTGCCGTAAATACATATCCACTGTCAAACTTACCAAAATAAGAAAAATAAAAGCCAGACGCAGATACGCATGGCCAAAACGCAATCCAAACGTGCCTGAAGAAAGTAAGAAACAGTCAAACAATGACGAAGCAAACTGATAGGTTCCGTCAACAGTGAGTGTGAAGAAATATACACCCAAAACCGGATGTATTTTCTCAGAAACAACAGAAAGCAGAAACTACTTTCTTGTTACATGCCTTCAAGTCTCTTTGCGAAGAAATAGAAAACACAGGAAAAAGAGAGAAGGAAGGAGAAATTTGGGAGCAAAAATGGCGGATGGTGCTGTAAACTTCTTACTTGACAAACTAACAAGTATTTTACTACAGGAGGCATCACTGCTAGGAGATGCTTACGATGAAATTGAAGAGATAAAGCTTGAGTTAGAGAGCATGAGATCATTCTTAAAAGATGCAGAAAGAAGAATCGAAAGAAGTAAGTCAGTGGAAACTTGGGTGAGGCAAGTAAGAGAAGTAGCATATGAAGCTGAGGATATTATAGATGAGTTCAAGCATCATAAAGATATGGAGGAGCATAAAAGTGGTTTCAAGGGTATCACCAAAGAAATTGTCCACTTCCCCAAGAACATCATTGCAAGGCATCAAATTGCTACAAAGCTTCCAAAGATCAAAGTGAAGGTGCGTGAGATCTCTGATAGAAGCAAGAGATATGGTTTTGATAAGCTTGATGAAGGGACAAGTAACTATATGTCTCGTGAAAGTTGGCAGCACCAAGCAGTACCATCAATTTTTTTTGGTGAAGATGAGATAGTAGGAATGGAAGAAAAAACAGAAGAAATGATTGAATGGTTACTTGAGGATGAACGACGCCGGACAATTATTTCAATTGTGGGAATGGGTGGTTTAGGTAAGACCACTCTAGCTACAAGAGTCTACAATGACCAAAGAATCAAGCAACAATTTAATTGTTGCGCATGGATATCAGTGACCCAAATACATGACAGCAATGAGCTACTAAGAAGCATGGTCAGAGAATTCTTTGAGACAAAGCAACTAGTGTTACCAAACAATTTTGGAACAATGAACAATATACAGTTGATGGCAATGCTCTTTCACTTTTTGCATCAGAAGAGGTATGTTGTTGTTTTGGATGATGTATGGGACATATCTCTCTGGAGTTCAATAAGATATGCTTTTCCAGATGATAAAAATGGAAGCAGAATTATCCTCACAACAAGAAATGAGAATGTAGCAACATCTGTTGGAGTCGGATACCGTGTTAATCACCTTGAGCCCCTTCAAGAGAAAGATGCTTGGGCTCTTTTCTGTAAGACGGCATTTTGGAATGAACCAGGTCGTTGCTGTCCTCAGGAACTGCAACCATTAGCTCATGCCATTGTGAACAAATGTGAAGGCTTGCCACTTGCGATTGTGGCCATTGGAGGTCTAATGTGTTCAAGAAGCAAGGCAATCGGGGAATGGAAGAAAGTTTATGAAAGTCTCAATTGGCAACTTAGCTACAATCCCAATCTGGGACAAGTTAAGGGTATGTTATTGTCAAGTTACAAAGATTTACCCTTCTATTTAAAACATTGTTTCTTGTATTGCTGTATGTTCCATTATTGTTCCCAAATCAAGAGGAAGAAGCTGATTCGGTTGTGGGTAGCAGAAGGTTTTGTTAAAGAAAGAAAAGGGAATACTATGGAGGAGGTAGCAGAGGAGCAACTCACAGAGCTTATTCTACGAAGCATGATTCAGGTCACAGAGACTAATGCTGCTGGGAGAGTGAAGACCTGTCGAGTGCATGATGTTATGCGTGAACTGGCTATGACGATTTCTGAGAAAGAGAATTTCTGTGCAGCTTATGACGGAAATGAATCAAGGCTAGAAGGAAATTTCCACCACCTATCAGTACACGATAGAGGTGAAAAAATCCGATTGAGCAGAACCATGTCACACCATCTTCGCTCTTTCTTCGTATTTAAGACAGATACGTGCACCTCATTCTCTTTGGATGCAGCACTATCCAAATTCAAATTGCTAAGGGTGCTTAATCTACAAGGAGTTCCTGTCGTAACAATTCCAAACACATTGGGTAGGTTGTTCAATTTGAGGTACTTGAACTTGAGAGATACCAAGATTAGTGAGCTTCCCAAGTCAATCAAAAAGCTAAGGAACCTACAAACCTTGGATGTTTGGAATACTAATGTGAGAAGGCTACCAAGTGGAATATCAAAGCTGACAAGATTGAGACATCTATACATGTATTGCAACAATTATCAGAATTCTGAAACATCCAATATTGCTAATAGCACAATGGCTCCAACAGGAATATGGAATATTCAATGCCTACAAACTCTGGCTTGCCTTGATGCGGAGGAAGAGTTAATCCAACAAGTTGGGAACTTGACTGAACTCAGAAGGCTGGATATTACAAAGCTTAAAACTGTTCATGGGCCAGAGTTGTGCACTTCCATTCAGAGGATGAAAAACCTCCTCCGTTTATGTGTGACAGCAACTAACGAGGAAGAACTTCAGTTGGAATCTTTATCTCTTCCTCCATCGTATCTTCAGAAGCTGGAATTGGTTGGACGGTTAAATACATTGCCTCGCTGGTTTGAGTCACTATCAAATCTCACTCATCTGTATTTAGGTAGGTCTTATCTCCAAGATGATATGGTTCTTTCTCTCCACAAATTGTCTGCTCTAGTGTTTCTTGAACTCAGAAAGGCCTACAATGGTAAGATCTTGCACTTTAAGGCAAATTGGTTTCCTAAACTCAACAAGCTGAAAATTGTGGAGCTCGCACAATTGGATAGTCTAGTAGTAGAAGAGGGTGCATTGCCAACCATTCAGGAATTGAATCTAATTCGTTGTCTGGAGCTAAAGGCGTTGCCTCAGGGTGTTGAACATCTGATTAGCCTCCAGAAGCTATACTTGGAAGAGATGCCAGAAGAATTTATACAAATGCTGAGGAATGATAAAAATCATGATCAATCAAAGGTATGCCACATACCCACTATCAAAATTGTACGTTTAAATGGACAAAGTCATGTAGTTGAAACACTTTGCTAGCCAAATGTTAGCTATTCCAAAAATAAAATATAAACCACCTTCATTCTTGTTGTCAAGGTAGTTTACTTGTCTGGCTTGGATGCGGTTTCGATTGTGCAATATTGAGGCCATGTTAAAGATGGTGGCTCATATTCTGTTATGCTAGGGATGAATAATAGGTTTGTGGGGTGTGGAAAGCATAGCCCCTTGTCATTCAAGAAAAGTATATTGGGAATTTCAATGTATTGGGTTAGGGTTTTGATTGAGAAGGCATATATGTTATAACCCTATATTGAGAATTTAAAATCTAGGCAGGCACACATCCTTGCCCTTGCAGAGGATTCATATGCTGCCCTCTTTAAATCCTCTTTGTGATTTGGAATACTTCAGGAGTCAGATAATACTTATATATTCATTCACAATACTCTCAAATCATTCTATTTTAAACAATGAATTAGAATCTTACGGCCACAATGATTTGAGTGATTAGAAATGCTAATATTCTTTCTTTCTGGTCTTCTCTGCTACTAATCCAATCAATAACAAAGTGAGTCTACAATAATTCTGCACAATTTAAAACTTTATAACTGTATGCAAACAATTTTTTGCAATGGATTTTGTGCACGTGAATATCAAAGAAACTTGGTATTCATTAGTTGAGTAACATCTTGTTTCTCTGTATAACATTGTGATGTATGAAACTTCCAGTTAAAGAACTAATAAAAGGACATGCACTAATTAAAAGATGTAACCAGATGTACAGTACAGATGTAGTAAGTTTATATCATTGTGAAGCCTTCAATCCTTTTCAAGGCAGAATTTCCGGCATAAAGAATGCTGCTGAACCTGCTTCAAAAGTCAAAAAATAAAATCTAAGCCAAAACAACTAATATCGTGTTTGAGCACAACTAACACCTCCTCGTGTTTCTAATAGAGACATCCACCATTCAAATCGTCCCACCCAAATTATAAAATTAAAAAAAAAAAAAGATAAAATAAAATAACAAACACACAATTATATAAGGAACAGGCAATTCAAGTTTCATGAGCATTAAAGCAAATACCTGAAGACCCCATTATATGGTGGCAGCAGAGTGGTAAATCGTACATATTAGCCAAAATCCTAGCCATGGTCAGCCTGAGCCCAATGATTGTAAATGAAACTCACACACATGGTGTTACCTGTTTCTTATATGCTATTTGTTTGTGAAGTGAGGAAGCCGGAGGTTCTTTGAAGATGCTAAAGCCCAATGCAAGAGTCACCAAAAGCCCATTAAAGGACACCATCGCATGCAAGGTCACATTTTTTTAGGTTAAGTATTATGGGCACACAAATGACTGGGGTCCAGGTATTTTACGATAAAAGAAACTAGGTAGTTCGTTGCTACCCAAAAGGCACTTGTAGGTAAATGGGCCGGGTACCCACAATTTGTCTTTTCCATTTAACTGATGGATCTTTTAATAAGCCCTATCATGAAAGGTTATATATTTTATAAGGAAAATTTTTTTTGGGAAACCATTTTATCACCACACTGATTAGGAAGGCTAAATATTTATCAAAAAAGAATAGTAAGGTTAAATAAATATAAATAAAATGAAAAACTTTCTTTTAAACTATAAGTTAAGGGTGTAACAAAATAAATCTTACGGTTCAGAAGTAACAAAAAAACATTTTGAGATTTAAAAAAAGCAGCAAATTAAATCACAAACCATTTTATGTTGAACAAGCATATTATGCAGAATTAGATTTCCTAGAACAATTGAATCTTTTGTAATGATTAAGAATTTATTTACATGTTTAATAACATTATCACATTCTTTCATTGTGGTTCCATTAAATCTCTTAATTAAAAGTTGAATGTAAGTGCATGTTTTAGAGGAAGCATGATATGTGTTAATAATAGCATCAAACATTATTTAAACATTTGCATATATATATTAATAGAGTTTCAATGTCAAGTGCTATAAATATAAGCAATATATCTCTCACATTTTAAAATTATGTTAATGTTTTACATATATTCCTCTAATATTAATAATAGCATTTTCACTTATACTTCTACTGGCCATAACTAAGAGTATTAGTATTGGGGAACTAATACACTCAAAATGTTATTTTAGCAACCCCCAAACACCAAAAACCTACAACATCTGGATTGCTAAACTTAAAACTTTTTGAACTTAAGAAATCATTTTTAAATCATTTCCTCTCTCTCTCTCTCTCTCTCTCTCTCTCTCTCTCTCTCTGAGGTTGATTTTCGGTTTTGGTTGATTTCTTGTGGTGGCTGGTCGTGGGTTAGATATTTGTAGTGGGTTTGCACGTGATGATTTTTGGGTGAATACTTGCGGGTGAGTTGGTGATTTGTTTGGGTATTTTTGGAAAATCTGTGGTGGATAGCATGATTTTGTTGGTTTCATGTGGTGGGTTTGCGGTGGGTTTGGTGATTAGTTTTGTTTCTGAACATGGTTGTTGTGGATTTATTATTATTATTATTATTTTGAGACAATATATACTTGCAGTGGCAATAATGGTGGGTTATGGTGGCTAAGGGTGGCAAATGGGCGGGTTTGGTCATAAATGGGTTGGGTGTTTAATTACCCATTTATCCATTTATGACCCATTTATATATAAATTAATTATCCATTATCCACCCAACCCATTTAATTAGTAACCTGCCCATTTAATCCAATATGACCCAAATAAATAAATAACTTGTTACTAGATTTTCCCATTAAGTTAGCAACTACAAAATTTCTCATAAACCAAATAAGACCCTTGGAAATCGAATTAAAATCTTTTAGCTTTATAACAACATCAACCACTTCATTTTCATTTATTTTCCCAAACTTTCTCACAAACCAAACAGAACTTCTCCTCACCCAGACCAAATACCTAGCTAATCAAACAATCTTTTAAGCAAACAAACAAATACTCATAGAATTAACTTGAACTTTAGTCTAAACTCTGAAATACAGTTTTTCCCTAATTTTCTCAAAACTTTCTTGGCAACCAAACAGAAAAACGCGAAAGAAAAAAAAAACACTATTACCAATACACTCAAATATTTTCCACTGACTTAACGCTTTCTTGTGAGCTTCACACCGAACTCAATGCCAACAAGTGCAACTGTTAGGGACATATTTTTATGTAATTGGCATATCCTTTGACAAAATGCACTTTACTTGTATTTGGGTAAATCTAAGTAGGTTCAAGATGATCATTACAAGTGGTTAAATTGAAGACATGAAGACTACTCAAGAACTGCTCAAGAAAAGTGCAATTTGTAGGTATAATACTTGCTCGATCTGTCGAGATTCGTTAAAGCTGGACAGATGCCTTAATCGATCAAGCTTACGGGTTTTCAGATTATAGCCAGAAATGTTTTATTCTAAAAGGCTATTTGTTTATGGGTTTGTATAATCCTTATAGGACTAGGAAAGCCCAAGGTTTGTGTAAACCTATTTGGAATAGGAGAGCCCATTAAACTCCTATTTAAAAGAGGTGGAAAAAGAAAAACCTAACCCTAGAGAGCTTCATAAGGTTTTCTTTTTGAAACCCTAGCCTCCTTCTACAAAAAAAAGAGTTCTTGCTGCATTTCTTGTACGCCTTTGGGTTCTGTAACCAAGCAAAGTCTCTTGCACCAACATTGAAGATCTTATTAGTGTTTCTATGTGAAGCTGCTACAAATCAACTACAACAATCAAATGGTTGCTGTGGAGTTAGTCACGTATTAGGATTCGTGCAAAAGAGTAATCTACGTACTGGGATCCGCGCATCAAATTGGTTAGTCACGTACATGGGAGCCGTGCATCAAAAAGGGGAACTGTCACTACAGAACAAATCCAATTGGGTATTGGGGTAAGGGTTCAACTGTAGGTTGGTAAGGTACTTGGGATTCCTTTAAGTGTAACTGCTTGTTGTGATAATAGTGGAGTTTTGGGAGTGGTGACCTAAAAATCACCTGGTGGGGTTTTTGCTGTTAGGTTTTCCCCATTCGTAAACAAATCACCGTGTTATTTATTTTCAGCTGCATAATTAGTTTACTGGTGATTTGTTTGTGTTATCACGCGTTTGCATGATAAATTGATTAATTAATAACTTAGCTAATTAATTAATTAATTTCTATCACAAGGGGTCATTCAGTTTGTGGCCTATCAAATGGTATCAGAGCAGGCACACTCTGATTAGGTTTTAATCTTTGCTGTATGATCCATTGACCCCTGTTGTCATGGAAACTCTTAATTGTTTTGATTTGCATAATCTTATGTTGAATGATGAAGATGATATTCAAGATACCTATTGCAAGCTTTATAATTTTTGTATGAAATCTCTTGAATGTTCTACAAAATTAAAAGCTAAATTTAAAAAGGTCAAGCTTGAAAAAGATAATTTGATTGCAGAATTGGATGAAGCCAATAATTTGAATGAAAATTTTAAAAATCAAATTTCATCTTAGGTGGACAAAATTAATAGTTTGGAAGAGCAACTAGTTGAATTTAAAACTGAAGTTGAAAAATTAACTAGTGTCAAACTTGTTGTTGAGCCTAACTCAAAAGAAAAAAAATTTTATATTCCCCCATTTAAAAGGAATAATGAAGAGTTGAAGGCTAATATTACTAGGATAGACAAAGGTAAACAATCTGATGTTAATGCTGAAGTTTCTAAACCTATGTCTAAAACTCTTCCTAGGTTGCATAAAACTTCTGAATTTGTCCCCACTTGTCATCATTGTCATATTGTTGGTTATATTAGGCCAAATTGTCCTAAATTAAGGTCTTTGTCAACCTCTAAGGTTAGACCTCCTTCTAAGAAGCATAGTAGTTTGAAAACTACTCATGTTTGTCACCATTGTGGTGCTTCCAGTCACACTCGTCCTAATTGTTTCAAGTTGTTTCCTCATAAGCGGGTGTCCAATAGGTCTCATCCTTTTTTTAAAGGCTCTGTTCCTATTCTTGGTGAGTTATTAAAAGCTTTGAGCTTTTTTACTCAATTTTAGGGGAATTCTAATTCCTCTATGTCCTTTAATAGTCATACTAAGACACGTGCCTTTTCATCTTCACGGTCAAAGACTCGTGCTGTGTGGGTGATAAAGGATCTTAAGACTTAATTGTCTTTCTGTTTGTCCTTTGCTTTAATTCTTTCTATCTAAAGTGGGACTCTTTTTACTTGATTCCTTATCTGCTTTTGGAATCATACTTGCATGCATCTGCACCCTTCTATCATACTTTCATGCATATGTATATTTCTTTCATGCTTTCATGTTGTCTGTTTAAAATGTTTTTGTTTGTTTGTTTTCAATTTTGTTTTTGATATAAAAATTAAAAATTAAAAATTAAAAATTAAAAATTAAAAAAATCAGAAAATACAAAAACAGTGTATGTTTTGTATACATTGGTACTTGTGTACCTTGGATGGCCATTGAAACACAAAGTCTTCTAAACTTTGTATCATTTGTAGCTTAGATGAGCATCTCTATGCACAACTAAGTAAGTGAGCTTTGTGGCTCATGTTTGTGATGAGTAAGATTAAGTTGTCTCTTATACATTACACTTATATCACTCTTTTTGATGAGAATGACTAGAAAATCCTAAGAGAAAGGCATAAATAACCATCTCACCACTGTTACCCGCCAATCATAATATGACACCTATATGCTTCGGCATAGCAAAATTGGAATGTTAAATATTATTGGGTATTTCTTTTCTCTTTCTTTTATATGTCCATGTATGATATGCTTAGAAGAAAAATATGCAAAGAAAAATCAAAAGCAAAAAGATCAAAAATACTTTAAAAATGATTGCAAGCGTGTATTCTAGGAGATATGGGAGTTATAGGATGTACCTCGAAGGTGACAGTTCCCATCAAGCAGTTATGATTATGGGTGAGTTAAAGTGATTTTCTCATATCTCAAATTATCATAACATGTATACACTTATGCAATCTTGCGATGTTTTTCACACACAACACGCAATATTCTTTGCTATTCTAAATACATGTGCAGGTACAATGTGATTTGGCCATCACAAGGTTTTACATGTGTTAATGTATGCTCATTAAACTGTCTTGACTTGTTTTTGAAATATAAAATTGGTTAGATTTGTTTAGTGTGTGTGTTTCTGAGGATCCATGTGCTTAAATTTTTAATTGAGAGATGATTTTGAGAGCTTAATATGTTGATTGGTTCATTGGTTAAGTTGCATGTTGGATTGCATTCATGTCTGTGTTTTTCACATCTTGAAAAACTGGTTTTAAAAGCTAGCTCGACACCTCCTCGATACCTCCTCAATACCTTGCTGTCTGTCGAGCTTCTTCAGCTTTTTCTTATCGCAATCCCGACTGCTCCTCGACACCTGCTGGATCGATCGAGATTTCTCCTACCTCCTCAACAGCTTCTCGTCAGCTAGGTCGATCGATTGAGATTCTGTTCTTGTGTCTTTGGTTTGTTCCTCGATACCTTCTTGACACTTGCATCTGTCGACGTTTTGTTCTCTCGACACCTCTCGATCCATCGAGATCCTCTTGCATGCATTATTTTTCACATGTTTTGCATCTTTCTTTTATCTTTATGTCCATAGCATCTTGTTTCTCTTTTTCTTGTAGGTCTGTGGTTCCTTGTTCTCCTCATTCTCTCTATGTCGGTTTTCTGCCTATCTCCTGTCATGTCTTTTGGCTTCTTATGCCCTTTGACAATCGTGTCAAAAAAGGGGAGAAATTTGAGAATTGAATGTCATTTCTCAGGGGAAGTAATAAACTTAGGGGGAGAACTTTATGTTAAAAGGAAGAAAGTTTTTGATGTAACTAACTTAGGGGGAGAGTTAGTTTGATACACATTGATATTGATATATTTTTCTTTGTGTTGTGTATCTTTTGGTTTTGTAACCATTTACATACATCATGTGTTGATTCTATATTTGATAATGATGTATGTGTTTCATTCTTTATCTCACATGTGTTGTTTCTTTTCTCTCTTTATACATATGTTTCTTGTTTATTTAACTTGTCATTATTTTCCACATGGTACTTTGATGTGTTTTGTTTAGTGCCTTTCAGAAAAGACAAGTTAAAACCAAGTCAAGATTCCGAACCTTCTTCTTGTAGCAACTTCCAAGGTTCAGATCTTTTAGACTAAGCTTATTTATTTGGTAATCTTGAGTAGAATGTATTCTAGGACATTCAATGTACTCTTGTAGTTTTGTCACGGATTGCCAAATGGGGAGATTGTTAGGGACATATTTTTATGTAATTGGCATATCCTTTGACAAAACACACTTTACATGTATTTAGGTAAATCTAAGTAGGTTCAAGATGATCATTACAAGTGGTTAAATTGAAGACATGAACACTACTTAAGAACTGTTCAAGAAAAGTGCAATCTACAAGTCTCGATACTTGCTCAATAGAACCTTGATTTGTCGAGATTTATTAAAACTTGACAAATGCCTCGATCGATCGAGCTTACGGGTTTTCAGATTATAGCCAGAAACGTTTTATTCTAAAAGGCTATTTGTTTATAGGTTTGTATAATCCTTATAGGACTAGGAAAGCCCAAGGTTTGTGTAAACCTATTTGGAATAGGAGAGCCCATTAAACTCCTATTTAAAGGAGGTGGAAAAAAAAAAAACATAACCCTAGAGAGCTTCATAAGGTTTTCTTTTTGAAACCCTAGCCTCATTCTACAAAAAAAAAAAAAAAAAAGAGTTCTTATTGCGTTTCTTGTACGCCTTTGGGTTCTGTAACCAAGCAAAGTCTCTTGCACCAACATTGAAGATCTTATTGGTGTTTCTATGTGAAGCTGTTGCAAATCAACTACAACAATCAAAGGATTGCTGTGGAGTTAATCACGTATTGGGATTCGTGCAAAGGAGTAAGCCGCGTACTGGGATCCGCGCATCAAATTGGTTAGTTACGTACATGGGAGCCGTGGATCAAAAGGGGGAACTGTCACTACAGAACAAGTCCAATTGGGTATTGAGGTAAGGGTTCAACTGTAGGTTGGTAAAGTACTTGGGATTCCTTTACTTGTAACTGCTTGTTGTGATAATAGTGGAGTTTCAGGAGTGGTGACCTGAAAATCACCCGGTGGGGTTTTTGCCGTTATGTTTTCCCCATTCGTAAACAAATCACCGTGTTATTTATTTTCCACTATATAATTAGTTTATTGGTGATTTGTTTGTGCTACCACATGTTTGTATGATAAATTGATTAATTAATAACTTGGCTAATTAATTAATTAATTTTTATCACAATGGGTCATTCTGTCTGTGGCCAATCAGCAACGAAGAAGAAGAAGCCATGATACCTGACGATGATGACACTTAGAATCTACTACAAACTCTCGAAAACCAAAACACCTAAACTCTTTCTTGTGAGTTTCGCACCAAACAAAAACAAAAAGTGGTTTCAATGGCACTGATGTTGTTTGATAAATCATGGGTTTCTCCAGTGTTCACGCCTCCACTTTTCATGACGAGCCCAATCGGCAATATTGTTACAGATACTTGTACAGCCTTTGTTATCAAGCCAGTTCTCGAGCAGGTCGTCTATAATCTCGATTCAGAGCTGCTAGTCCGAGAAGTTACTATCGTTGAAAGCGAATGCGAAATCAACATCTGTAGAAGCCGATACACTATAGCTGGTGAACTCCAATTCCATCCCTGTTCTCTCTCTAGAATTTCCTTTTGTTTGGTTATTGAGAAAATCTGAGGGAAAGTATTTGGTTACCGAGAAAATCTGAGGGAGAGTGAGACTGAGGGCTGGGCTTAGAAATCTAGAGGTTACTAGGTTAATCTAGAGTGAGACTAAGAGTGTTTTATTTAAGTTTTAGATTTTAGAAGGGTTTATTGGGTTTATTTAATTTTAAATTTTAGATGGGTTTAGTGGGTATTAGTGGATTTATCCATTTAGACCCATCTAATTAAATAACCAAATAGGTATTTATCTATTGAATCCAAATACTCAAATGGGTTTGGTTAAGACTTATCCAAATAAGGTGGGTAATGGACGGGTTTTTGGATATGGATAAAAATTGCCACCCCTAATGGTGGCCATAGTAGGTTGTGGGGTGGTACTAGGTTTTTGGTGGTTATTAGGTTGCTTGAGAGAGACGGAAAGGAAAAGAGAGAAATAAATAAATAAATAGTCTGATTAAAGGGTGTTCTTATGGCATTTTGTTAATTGATCATTTTAAGAAAGTTTTTATAATTTTCATGGGAAATATAAGATTATTTTTGATAACTAATTTTGTTTTCTGTGTTCAAAATTTTGCTTTTAAGAAAGAAAGAAAAAATTGTCGTGTTTTCAAAGTTAAAAATAAGTTTAAAAATATAAAAATAAATATCGGTGAAATTATATTGGACTGGTTAAAGTCCCAACAAGATCAATATAATTTGGGGTCATTCGGTTTTTAAGTCCCTACAAGATAAACATCAACAGGTGCCTATCAAAGGTCATCATGTTGGTGTGTGAATTCGCATTGCTAATTTGCTTCATTCCGTGGGGCAATGGATATTGATGCCACTAGTGAGCAAAGGTGGTCTGTCATTCTCTTCTCTAAGATCATCAGATGGTTGAGTTCAGCATAGTGGAATGCAGAGAAACAGCCCTCGTGTCCTGTGCGAGAGAGAGAGAGAGAGAGAGAGAGAGAGGATGATGAAATTCTGAGTTTTGCTGCCAGTGGCAATGGGGTTTGAACTTGGGCACGGCATCATTAATTGAGGCTTTTCACATTGAACAAGGGCTTAAGAGCTAAAACTAGAAACAGGCAAAGGCTTGTTTTCTCAATTTCCTTTTTATTTTTTTGAGAATTGCAAACAATTTTTGTTTTCTATCTGTTTTGAATTACCTAATAAGTTTATAATAAAACTATTCTTAAAAACATAAAATTAAGGGAAAAAAAATAGTTACCAAACATATTGTTATTAAAAAGTGAGTTATTTTTTTTAATAAAAAGTTTATAAAAATATTTCCAATCCTAATGTTCTTAGAATATTCGTTAACTTTTCCCATAAATAAATAGCATTAGTCGTGATATGAAAAATAAAATATAGAATATATAGTGAGTTGTGAAATAATATGTTAAAATAGGGGAATTAGTTTTTTGGATTGCTAAAATGTTAAAATTTTTAATATCCTAGACTTAAATGCTCTCTAAATAACAAAAAATTAAAAGCTTTTTGTTTAGAAAGCTTACCTTGATGGATGAACCCAAAAGTAAATTCGCATGTATATAAGAAAAGTGTATTAATATGCTCGCAATAACATTACGGCGCTGCTCCATCACTATTTATTTAGTCAAGTTACAACTCACATATAAAAATATTAGAAAAATACTAACGAATACCCTTAAGGTATCGGTTAATGTAAGGACTGAAATTGGATTGGTCCCAAAACCGGATTGGGCTCAAACCCTAGTGGCCCAAACAATAAAATTGTAGAGCGTGGATAGAAGAACTAGATCTATCCCAAAAGAAAAATGATTAGATTTAACAGTTCAAGACGGTTTGACACAAGTGAGATTAGAAAATCTATTCTCGGAATAGATTTAGTCGTTCGTATTATATGGTTTTGTTGAATAATAAAATTGTACAAGAGTTCCAGTCCTTCTCCTTTTTTTTTTTTAGTACATCTTTCCATGTTATATATTCCAGCCTTGGTGTCGTCCCTACCATACACGTGTAGGTTGGATTCGGAGAACTCGTTCCTGTCCCATCTAGCACTTTCCATAACCATCAACTAATAGCTGTAAGGCTGCTTGGTCATTGTTTAGGTGTCACTTCCACATTAATGCGGCCAGAGAGTTGGTTGGGAATCATTTAATTCGGAGATAGCAGCTTTTTGAAGATATTTGTTGCCCTTCTCCTTTCTTATCCTTTGTCTGATGTCTAACCCTTAGTAATGATGTAAATTTGAAGTAAGTCCATGATGATATGGCGCTCAGATCAACCTCGGACACATGTTGTCGAGAGGGCTTTTGTCCTTGGACACTTGTTTGACCTATCTCATATTGCCTCTACTCCTCTCTTCATTCTGTTCTCCTTATAATCTTATCTAGACCTCCTCGGATGGTCTAACGTCATTGGATTGGGCCATAGGCGCAGTTAACAATGTCTTAACAGTACTTCCTAATTAATTGGCCCTCACAATAACCCCTCAAAATCTTGCTTTTCGACTCCTCAGGAGGAAATGATGATTTTGACATCCTTAGCCCATCTTGCTTTTGGTCCTACTCTGTGTTCCTGACCTTCCACGTGTCTTTTCGCCTGCTCAAGGCACGCTCCTGACGATTCGGCATCCAGAACGTGCCAGCATTAAATTTTGGCAACGCCTTTGTGCCCCACGTTCAACGATAAGATGTAAATCAAACAATGGAAGGTTTTTCTTGTTTTGTGAGCGGGAACTTTCCCACTTGTAACTTCTGCGCCACTATAAATAGATTTTCAAATCAATTCTCTCTCCTACTTTCAACAATCACACAATCCTAGAGCTCATACATTGAACCTCTCTCTCTCTCTCTCTTTCATTTCCTTGTGCGTCTACAAATACTAGAACTTTGTCCGAGGACCCTCTTTCAAACCTATAAGTCTTCTTAAAACCTTTTTAGTTTTCATCTTAAACTTGTTTATTTTCTTTGTAACATTTTAGAAAAATGGGTAAGTTCCAATGTTTGGTTGAGTCCGAGGAGTGTATAAGAAGTTTCAGGGTTAAGTATAGGATCCCACCAATAGTGGGTGTGAGGTATGCGGCCTAGGGGGAGTGGGTTGGTGCTAGGAAAATAGGGGAGGTGGTCATTCCCATGATTGCCTTCATAGAGGGTGGGATGACCATTCCCATGGGTACTATTACTAAGAATTACCTTAGGTTTTTTAGGTTATCTCCCACACAGTATGCCCCAAACATGTTTAGGGTCTTGGAAAGTATAGAAACTTTAAACGAGAGAATGAACCTAAACCTGACCCACCATGATGTGAATTGGGTGTACAATTTGCACCATTTGAAGAGGCAGGGTTATTACCTCAAATCAAGGTATCCCGCAGTAAGGCTAATCCAGTGTCTTCCTACTTCAAACAAGAACTTAAAGGAGGATTTTCTTATCTTTTCTAGGGAATGGCACGACGGCCTGCCCTGCCCAACGGAGGAGGGAGAACCAGGTGGGGGTATAACCGTAGATTCATGAATTTTAGTTTTACATTTTTTTTTTTTTTTTTTTTTGTCTTGTGTTTCAATATTCTTGTTTCTAATGAAACCTCATTTTAATTCAATGATTATTCAGATAGGCGTTCTACTAAACCCAAACTCAACTTAGTCAACAAAGCGAGCTTGGATAGGGTATTGCAAGCCAAAATATATGTGAACGAAACTGACGGTTAACTCCGAGCAGCCTATTTAATCCTCGGATACACACCTCTCTCATTCGCCTTCCAAGCTCCTAAATACGTAATCAGAGCTCGTGACCCTCAGCTCTAACATATCAGCGTTGCCTACCAGGGGTTTGTCGTTCCAGAGGGTGTTCCACTCCCTAGAGACATTCGCTGCACCTAGCCACTTTTCGTTACCACTCCTTCAGTATGAGCATCCTCATCCCAACTCGTCCTCAAAGAAGAGGAGGACAGAAGAGAAGAAGAAGAAGAAGAGGAAGAAGAAGAAGAAGAAGAAAGAAATCTGGAGGAAATTGTAGATTTGACAGACTCCTCGGATGAATTCGAGGTTTTTAATCAAACTATACACTCCGAGGACGCTTTCGACGAAATGGGTGTCCAAAGGAAAACCCCAAAGGAGTCTAATGGAGCTGATAGAGAACCAACCTAGGAAAGGTGCACCGGGGAGATTTGCACAGTCTCAGATTCCCTCTCCTCCTGCTCCTCACCAACCTCCTCACCAACCTCAGCCAGTCAGACCTGAAGCTGCTAATCTAAAAAGGAGAAGGGAGCAAAAACGGCAAGACGTTGTTGATACTGGAAGATCCCGTTCGACCCAGGAAGAAGAGGCCCAACGAGCTGCGAAGCTATAGAAGGTCAGCCACACATCACAACGAAGCCTAGAGAGGTCGGATACTCAGCCTTTTGAGCCACAAGCCTGGCTCCTAGCACCCATGCATGGTGGGGAGCCCTTAAGGGATGATGCATCACTTAGGGACTTCAACGATGGCATTGGGTGCCACGTAGCCTCGGTCGTGGAGGAGGCTTTGTTGCTACCAAGAGATATGGCTGAGCTAAAGAATATAAGGAAGAATGAAGTCTTCCTTAATTGCAAAAGATATTTGGGAATGGTATAGTGTTAACTCTTTTCCCTCTTTTTTCTTTTTATTTATAATTATTATTTATTGATATGTATTATTTATTGGCTATGGTGTTGATCCTTCCCTTTTAAGCTATCCAAAATACTTTTAGACTGGAAGAGATTACCAATAACTGCTACCAGCAATTGGAAGATGAAAGAAAAAACGGACGGCCGCCATACAAACATTGACCATATCTGAGCATAACCTTGCCGAGCTGAAGAAAAAGTTGACTGCTGAGGAGCAGGCTCACCGTAGCACTGACTCAGCCTTGAAAGGCGCAGAGAGACAAGCCGAGGACCAGAGGAGGTGTCTACGCGAGGCAAATGAAGAATTGAATGCTGCTAGGGAGCAAATGGCAGCCCTTAAAAAACAACTGAAGGAAACCCAAAGGCTAAAGGATCAAGCTGAGAAGTCCAAGGCTGAAGCCGAGAAGGCAAGGGTTGAGGTCGAGAAGGCAATGGACGAGGTCGAGCAGAAGGGTTATGACCTTGGAGTAGTTGAGACCGAGGAAACCCTTAGGGCAAAGGTCCCAGTGGTGAGCTGCATTTACTGCGCCCAAACTTGGGATGAAGCCCTTAACCGAGCTGGGATTGAGGCTTTATCTGAGTTGAGGAAAGCAGAGAATGTGTTTTACCCTTCTACAATTCGAGCCTCGAATCCTCCTTCCACTCAAGATGAAGTGGCCTCCATAATTGCTTATCCAAATCCAGAAGTATTGCCTCAGGATCCTCCTCCTCCTAGCCAGCAAGGACCAACAAAAGAGACCGATGCTTCCTAAGAAGTATCCTCAGATAAGGCTGCTGCCGTTTTGGAGGTAGGGGTAGCTTCCCAAGGCTTTCAGCAAGACTTGGCTTCTACAGTCATACCCGCTGAGGGAGCTTCTAAAGACAAAAAGGGAACAATTGCCTTGGAAGCAGATAATTCGACCAACAAAACTTCCAAGCTTCAAATTAAGCTGAAAAAATGAGCTTTCTTTTGTAATACAATTAGGACTTTTGCAAGGGATTTTGTTGTTTGTTGTTTTTTTTTTTTTTTTAGAAATATTTTAATGAAGTATGCATTTTTACTTTTTGGAATTCGTTTTGAGTTGTTGTTTATCTCATTTTTGTGTTATTCGTTCTATCATTTTGGTTTTGAGTAGTTTCATCTTGATTGCCCTTTATTTATATAAGAGAAAAAACATAATTTGCACACATTTTTAATTGGCAGCTAAAATGGATGATAACCATTGAGTCTATAACATCACATAGATACAATTTGGATACATATATATCCATTCTAACAAGTTGAACCTTAAGAAAATGTTCAAAAGCCGGATAAAGTTAAGTCTAGAGCACCTCAACATGCATTAAATGATGCTCACAAGCTTATTAGGATTTATATCTTTACTAGGTAATTAGAAACCCTGTGATCTGAGAATAGGATTTAAGGGTTTACTCCTTTGAAATGCCCAAGTTTGTGTGGCACTAGCATTTTCATAACAAGAGGCTGTATTAGTTTCTATTGAACCTATTTAATGCTCCAATACAGGTCATAGGGTATTAATTTCGACTAAGTTTTTGGTTCGAGGAACATGACATAACTTAGTTTCTGTTTAATACTTCAATAGATGTCAAAGGGTATTAATTTCCACTAAATTTGTGGTTTGAGGAACCTGATATAACTTAGTTTCTGTTTAGTACTTCAATAGATGTCAAAGGGTATTAATTTCCATTAAGTTTATGGTCCGAATAACTTGACATAACTTAGTTTCTGTTTAATACTTCAAGAGATGTCAAAGGATATTAATTTCCACTAAGTTTGTGGTCCGAGGAACCTGACATAACTTAGTTTCTGTTTAATACTTCAATAGATGTAAAAAGGTATTAATTTCCACTAAATTTGTGGTCCGAGGAACCTGACATAACTTAGTTTTTGTTTAATACTTCAACAGATGTCAAAGGGTATTAATTTCCACTAAGTTTATGGTCCGAGGAACTTGACATAACTTAATTTCTGTTTAATACTTCAATAGATGTCAAAGGATATTAATTTCCACTAAGTTTGTGGTCCGAGAAACCTGAAATAACTTAGTTTTTGTTTAATACTTCAATAGATGTAGAAACACATGATGTATGATTGGCATAAATTAGAGGAAGGCTAAACAAGATTACTTTTATTAATAATAATACCTCTTTAGATTGTTTACATTCCAAGGATGAAGCACAACTTTTTCGTCTAAGTCTTCTAAGTAATAGGCTCCTATTCCGGCCACTGAAGTAATCTAATACGGTCCTTCCCAATTAGGCTCCAGTTTTCCCCAAGCTAGATTCTTGGTGGTTCCCAAAACTTACCTCAGCACCAGATCTCCTACAGCTAACGGCCTCAGCTTTACATTGGTATCGTAACTTTGCTTCAGTTTATGCTGATAATAAGCCAGTTGGACCATTGCGTACTCCCTTCACTCTTCGATCAAGTCTAGACCTTTTTCCAATAGCCCATCATTACTGTCCAAGGTAAATACACTGGTTTTTAACGTTGGGAAACCAGTTTCTAGAGGGATGACGGCCTCGGCTCCAAATGTCATTGAGAAAGGAGTTTCTCCTGTTGATCGTCGAGGCGTTGTTTGATATGTCCAAAGGACATATGGCAATTCCTCCACTCATTTTCCTTTTGCTTCATCTAGTCTCTTTTTAAGTCCATTGACTATAACCTTGTTGACAACCTCAGCTTGCCCATTCCCTTGAGGATAGGGCAGAGTGGAATATCTATTCTTTATCCCTAAGTCAGAACAGTATTGCCTGAAGGCTTTACTATCAAATTGAAGGCCATTATCCAAGATAAGGATGTGGGGAGTTTCAAATCGAGTAATGATATTCCTCTAGATAAACTTTTAACATCTATGTTTTTTATGTTAGCCAAAGGTTCAGTTTCGGCCCACTTAGTGAAATAATCCGTGTCGACCAGCAGATACTTTTTGTTCCCTAATGCTTTAGGAAAAGGACCTACAATGTCTAAACCCCACTGAGCAAAAGGCCAAGGGCTGGATAGAGGATTCAGAATTCCTCCAAGTTGGTGGATGTTTGGAGTGAACCTTTGACATTGGTCACATTTTCTAACATACTCTTGTGCTTCCTTCTACATATTTGGCCACTAGTATCCTTGAGTAATGGCTCGGTGAGCTAGGGACCTTCCCCCCATGTGACTTCCACAAATTCCTTCATGCAGTTCCTTTAGGAGTGACTCTGACATCTCGGGATGTACACAGAGCAGATACGGCCCAGAAAAAAAAAAAAAAACGTTTATACAACTTTCTATCCTCGGACAACCAAAACCGAGGAGCTTTCCTTCGTATCTTTTCAGATTCTATTCTCTCCCCAGGCAATATATCGCTTTCGAGGAATTGGAGTATGGGGTCCATCCAGCTCGGCCCCAAGTTGACTAGATGAATCAGGAGCAAGTCCTTCCTTGCTGGGGTAGGGGTGTATAAGTCTTCAACAATTATCACCCAGGGCAAATTTCCGTGCCGAGGAGGTGGCAAGCGTTGCCAAGGAATCTGCATGGGTGTTCTCACCTTTGGGGACATGTGACAAGTCAAAAGATTCAAACTTTGTTTGTACACACCTGACTTGACCTAAATACTCCTGCATTCTTGTATCTCAAGCTTCCAGCTCCCCTTTTACCTGGCCGACGATCAATCTCGAATCTGAAAATATTTCCACTGCCTTTCCACCCATTTTTTGGACCATAGTCATTCCCACTAGCAAAACTTCATATTCCGCTTCGTTGTTCGTAGTTGAGAATCCCAGCCCCAAGTCCCTAGGATTGTGCCCCACTTAGCGATCTTCCGAGTATAATTTGCGCTCCTAGGTATGGACTTGAGCGGTAACTGAGTTAGAACTACTATGGTGTGCACCTGGAAATAATGTGGGAGTTTCTGTGTAGCATGCACTACTGCCAAGATGGCCTTTTCCAGTGATAAGTACCGCACCTCAGCTTCATGAAGTGACTTACTTATATAATAAACCGGTCTCTAGACACTACTGTCTTCTCGTATCAAGACAAAACTTACTGTATGAGTAGCCACTGCCAGGTAGGCAAACAGGACCTCATCCACTTCAGGACTAGACATGATAGGTGGCCGAAATAGGTATTCTTTCAGCCGCTAAAATGCTACGACACATTCTTTAGTCCACTCAAACCCTTTCCACTTATGCAGTAAAAGGAAAAAAGGTCTGCATCTATCAGCTGACCTAGAGATAAATCGGTTTAAGGCAGCAGTCATTCTTGTCAATTTCTGCACCTCTTTCGGATTCCGAGGTGCTTGTAAGTCATTAATGGCCTTAATCTGATCTGGATTCACCTCAATTCCCCTGTGAGTCACCATGTACCCCAAGCACTTTCTGGAGCCTACACCAAAGGAACACTTTGAAGCATTCAAACATAGCTTGTGCTTTCTCAAAATTCCAAAAATGCTCATAAGATCTCCCACATGCTTGGACACCACTTTGCTCTTCACAACCATATCATCAATATAGACCTCAATGTTTTTGTCCAGTTGTGGTTCGAACATTTTAGTCATCATCCGTTGATAAGTAAACCCTGCATTTTTCAAACCAAAGGGCATCACTTTATGATGATAATTTCCAATGAGAGTGACAAAAGCTGTCTTCTCTTGATCGTCCAATGCTAACGGTATTTGATGATATCCTTGAAAGGCATCCAAAAAACTCATCCGAGGATGACCTACTATTACATCCACCAACTGATCTATCATTGGCATAGGAAAAGGGTTCTTGGGACAAGCCTTATTGAGATCCGTGAAGTCCACATACACTCGCCACTTCCCAGTCTTCTTTTTCACCACCATCGTGTTGGCTAACCATTGAGGATAAAAAACTTCCTTGATAGCCCTTGCCTGCTTGAGCTTAGCCACCTCACTTTTGACAACCTCAGCGTGCTCTTTTGATGGGCGCCGAGGTGGCTGTCTCTTCGGAGTGTCAGAATGATTAACATTGAGTTGATGATAGATGAAGCTTGGATCTATACCCGGAGCTTCATATGCACTCTACGCGAACACATTAACATTTTCTTTGAGAAATTCAATCAATCGCCCCCTCTCTTGCGAAGGCAGTTTAGCCTTAACTTGAAAGAATTTCTCCTTATCATCACCAACGATTACTCTCTCCAGATCTTCGCATTTTGCCTCGTCGGCTAGTCCATTTAATTGTAATTCTGGGGCTTTTGATTGCTATAAACCATTATCGGCGGTAGCTGAGGTCTCTGCCTCTGGCCGATGTTGGATAGCCGCTACCAGGCATTGTTGAGCTATAGCCTAACTTCCTACTATCTCCAAAACCTGGCCTCCAGACGGGTATTTCACCTTCTGGTGTAGAGTAGAAGAGACGGCCCCCAGAGTGTGAAGTCAAGGTCTGCCCATAATAGTCGTGTATGGAGAGAAAACATCTACAACAATGAAGTCCACTTCCACCACATCCGTACCGATTTGCACAGGTAATCTGATCTGACTTTTTGGGACGACCATTCTTCCCTCAAAACTCACCAAAGGGGAACAGTAGGCCGCTAAGTTCTCAGATTTCAAACCTAGCCCCTAATACAAGTTAGGGTACATTATATCAACAGCACTACCTCGGTCAATCATCACCTTTTTCACATCGTACCCGCCAATTCTCAGCGTGACCACAAGAGCATCATCATGGAGCTGTATGGTTCCAATCTTGTCCTCTTCTGAAAAACCCAAAACCAACGAGATGTCCATCCTGGCTCTTTTAGACATTGAGCTATGCTCCTCGGCTGGAGATGGGGATACTAACATTACTCTGGAAGGACAAGATCCAGTCCTCCTCGGAGCAGTAAAATTAACATTTATTATGCCAAGGGAGAGTCTCGATGAAGCATCTCCCCGCATCTCTGAGCCTGCTTGGCTTACCCGATCACTGGAATGATGCAAGAGTTGCTTCAACTTCCTTTCTCAGACTAGCTGGTCTAAATGGTCCCATAAATTCCTACAATTCTCAGTTATGTGTCCATGATCCTGATAATAGTGGAAATAAATATTATAGTTGCATTTCATAGGCTCTCCTACCATCTTATCTGGCCATTTGAAAAACGGCTCATTCTTGATCTTCTCTAGTACTTGTTGCACTGGCTCTCGAAACACAGCACTAACCGCCTGGGTGTTGGCAGAACCTGATTGCCCAACAAAGTCTTTCCAAGGTCGGTTATTGTTGTACCAGTCCGACCTGAAATCCCTCCTCTCCTGAGGGATCACCTTAGCCTTCCCTTTTCCCTACAATTGGTCTTCTTCTACCCTTTTGTACTTGTCAATCTGATCTATCAATTGGTATACGCTAGTAACAGGTTTACCAGTTAGAGATTTCCTCAAATCATGCTCGGCTGGAAGACCAGCCTTGAAAGTGCTTATGGTCACATCATCATGCTCTCCCTCTATCTCATTAAACATTTCCCAGTTTCTATCCGAATAAGTCTTCAAAGTTTCACCCTCCCACATGGACATAGACAAAAAGGAACCCAAAGGCCAAGGAACCCTGCTGCAGGTAATAAAGCAAGCGCCAAAAGCCTGGGTGAGTTTTTTAAAGGAATCAATAAAGTTAGCCCTTAAACCATTGAACCACCTCATTGCCACCGGGCCCAAGCTAGATGGAAAGACCTTACACATCAAGGCCTCATCTTTGGAGTGAATAGCCATCATTTGACTGAAATGGCTAACGTGTTCTACCGGGTCTATCTGACCATTACATATGGTGAATGTAGGTTGATGAAATCGCCGAGGAAGACTCGCATCCTCTATGTTCCGTGTGAAGGGTGATTTGGAAACTTGACTCTACGCCTTGTTCATGGCATCATTCCCTAAGCCTCTACGAGGCGGACTTTTGTACCTCCGTCGATGGTGATGCTCCTCTTCATAGGAAAAAGTCTCATTAGGCGGAGTCTTGGATCTCTGTCTACAACCAGCAACATCTGTCTCTTCGGAGGACGGTTCGGAGCTAGGTAGGGAACATCTTCGCCGAGCGTGACGAAACTCTCTTTTCAACTCATCAATTTCACGTTGCATGTCTCTGTCATTCTTTGCATGGGAGACATGACTCTTCCCTCAAGACTGACTTTTACTAGTATGAGTTGTGCGCATACTTCCCTCACGGTTCCCTCTCCATTTGAGGTTCCGGTGCGGATTGCCATGCTGGGAACCCCTTGACTCTGCTTGGTGTAGATCAGCATCTATCTGGTGCGGTCTTGCTGCTGCTTCGTGTGGACCTGCCTCCTTTATCATGAACGTTGTAACCAAATTTCCTTTAGCCTAGATCAAACTCTTCCCACAGACGGCGCCAATTGTAAGGACTGAAATTAGATTGGTCCCAAAACTAGATTGGGCTCAAACCCCAGTGGCCCAAACAATAAATTTGTAGAGCGTGGATAGAAAAACTATATCTATCCCAGAAGAAAAACGATTAGATTTAACGGTTCAAGACGGTTTGATACAAGTGAGATTAGAAAATCTATTCTTGGAATAGGTTTAGTCGTTCATATCATATGGTTTTGTTGAATAATAAAATTGTAAAAGAGTTCCAGTCTTTCTCCTTCTTTTTTTTTTTTTTTTTTAAGTACATCTTTCCATGTTATACATTTCAGCCTTGGTGCCGTTCCTATCATACACGTGTAGGTTAGATTCGGAGAACTCGTTCTTGTCCCATCTAGCACTTCCCAAAACCATCAATTAGTAGCTGTAAGGCTGCTTGGTCATTATTTAGGCATCACTTCCACATTAATGCGGCCAAAGAGTTGGTTGGGAATCATTTAATGCGAAGGTAGCAGCTTTTTGAAGATATTTGTTGCCCTTCTCCTTTCTTATCCTTTGTCTGACGTCTAACCTTAGTGATGATATAAATCCAAAGTAAGTCCGTGATGATATGGCACTCAGATCAACCTCAGACACATGTTGCCGAGAGGGCTTTTGTCCTCGGACACTTGTTTGACCTATCTCATATTGCCTCTACTCCTCTTTTCATTCCATTCTCCTTATAATTTTATCTAGACCTCCTTGGATGGTCTAACGTCCTCGGATTGGGCCATAGGCCCATTTAACAATGTCTTAATAGTACTTCCTAATTAATTGGCCCCCACAGTTAACAATCCATTTAAAGAAAATTTTTTATAGAAAAAAAAAAAATTAATTTTTTGACAATTTTTATCATTTCCTATGAAAGTGGTGTCAAAAATTTTCTAAAATAAAATTGTTAACCAATGCCCTAAACGCACTTCTTAACATTCTCTAAAATATAAAGCAGACAAAATAAAGTAGGGTAGAAAAATTGGCTCTCCAACAATTTTGACTCTCACACGCATTAAAAACCTGATGGGCCAAGTAGAAATTTCCTATTTCTAAGGCTTTCTGCACGTCACTTTTTTGCATATGCAGATATAATAATAATAATAATAATAATAATAATAATAACCCTCTTCTAGTTCTAGCCAAGTTATTGGTGGGATCAATGATGTGAATACTATTTCGATGCCTGTTTTGATTTGTGCATTAAGGCCTCGTTTGGAAGGAGAGAATGAAATGGAATGGAAAGGAATAAAAAGAATAATTTTAGAATATTCTTTCCTTCCCTTATTTAGGAGTTTTATGGAGGGAATGGAAAACTCATTTCCTTGTTTGGTAGTTTAAGTAGGAGGAAATGAAATAGGTAGGAGGAAACACTCATTCCTTTCTATTCTCTTAAAATCTCAATTTTTCATTCCTCCAAAATTGGGAGGAATGAGAGGGAATGAAATTAGATTTAATAATTTTTTTACAAAAACTCCTAAAATACCACTATATTTTCAATCCTTTATTTTAAAATAGGGGTTTAATAGTAATATTGTCATAAAATCATTCCATTCCATTCCATTCCCTCCAAGTTGCTCCCAAATAAGATTACTTACATTCCTTTCATTTTAATTCATTTCCATTCCTTTATTTTAAAACATCCAATTAAGGTTATTTAATTCTATTCCATTCTATTTTTTTCCATTCATTTCCCTTACTTAAATATATTCTATTCCATTCCATTTCTCTCTATTCTTTTATGATCATTCCATTCCATTCCATTCCATTTCCTTATGAACTCCCAAACGGAGCCTAAGGGTCCGTTTGGATATAACTTATTTTGCTGAAAACTGAAAACACAGTAGCAAAATAATTTTTAAATGTGTGAATAGTGCTGTGAGACCCATTTTTAATTTTTTTTCCTGAATAAAGTGGTTGTGGGTCTCGTGAACAGTGTATGAACAGTGCACAGGTGGAAAAAGTCAAAAATCGTGTCTAAAACAAAAAAAAAAAGAAACATGAAAACTCAAAACGCAAACACAAGATATTTCCTATTCAAACAAACACTAAAACAAAAAAAAAAATTTAACAGGGGTAAATGATAGTGGAAAAAATGAATTAAATAGATAAAAACCTTTTGTTTTGACCAACAGAGAAAGAGGAGTGGATTGGTTGGATGGGGGAGAGAGAGTGTAATAACTAAAGAAAACACGTGAAAATGAGGGAAAGAAAAACAGTAAAACATAAAACATTAACTGCTATTGTATTTGCGTACCGATTGGATCTTGGCTTTTGGCTTGACCAATAGAGAAAGAGAAGTAGATTGATTGGATGGGGGAGAGAGAGTGTAATAACTAAAGAAAACACGTGAAAATGAAAAAAATGAAAAACAGTAAAACACAAAACATTGACTGCTATTGTATTTGCGTACCGATTGGGTCTTGGCTTTTGGCCTGACCAATAGAGAAAGAGGAGTGGATTGATTGGATGGGGGAGAGAGAGTGTAATAACTAAAGAAAACACGTGAAAATGAAAAAATGAAAAACAGTAAAACACAAAACATTGACTACTATTGTATTTGCGTACCGATTGGATCTTGGCTTTTGGCCTGACCAATAGAGAAAGAGGAGTGGATTGATTGGATGGGGGAGAGAGAGTGTAATAACTAAAGAAAACACATGCAAATGAGGAAAAGAAAAACAGTAAAACACAAAACATTGCTGCTATTGTATTTGCGTACCGATTGGATCTTGAATTTTGGCCTGTATTTAGCAAAATGGCCTCGAATGGCCGAAATGGACCATAGCAATAGCTATCTGAAAAATTTTCCAAGGTGGAGAGGATGTTTTTCATTTGGATTTGCGCACTTGTATAGAAATTCCCGGCTCAACTTAGAATGGAACGAAATTGATAACATTGGATGTTAGCGGGAATAGAAAAATAAAATAAAATTGCACTCCCTTTGGAAATAATAATAGAATAGAGTAAAGAAGCGAACAAAAATTGATGTTTTATCCAAGGATGAATCCGAATAAGAATAAGTGAAGATAAATTTAGATATAACAAATTTGCTTCCATGTTCCAGTACCAATGAAACAAAAAAAAAATAATAATAATAATAATAAAAATCTTAAAATAAAACAATGAATGTGAGACACAAAGTGGATAGTGTTTGGTTAGCAATGATTTTTTCTCTTTGGGAAATTAGGAACCCTGTGCGGTAATCATTTGATTCATTTCCAAAGAGGTCAAGTAGGTTTTTTAAACCCACAAGGGGCTTTAATAATCTTTGTTGCATGCTTAATCTAATTAAATCCTCCCACTCTCATTATGACCAAACATGCAATCCTTTATTTATAATTATTTTATTAAAAATATAGTAAATAATATACAAGGTTGATATAAATTAATTTTTATTTGAACTATTGCACACTTTGACGCCCTTTTAGCCACACAATCCAACATCAAAATCATCACCGGTCAATAAATAATAAGTATTAGTTAGCAAAAAAATAATAAAATAAAATAAAACAAGGAAATAAGTAATACAAATTTTTATTTTTGTATGGAAAGTAATTTTGTTAAAACAACCCTTTTAAAAAAAAAAAAATTTTTTGATAGTTGGAAGAACGAGAGAGTTGAACCCCAAATGTCTCATTTAAAAATACCAAAAGATACCAACCAGTTGAGTTACAAAACTTACAACTAAGAGTGTCCACAGGTTGGTCTGAGTAGGCTTTGTGCCCAACAAGCAACCAATCGGACAAAATCAAGTGGAAAACTTCCAAACCTACCATCGACTGGTGAAGGACTTGGGTCAAACTTGTATGATTCGTGTCAGGGGGTGGTCAATCTTGGTTGGAGTGAGGAAGGAGGAGATTTGGCTAACACTCATCAAATCTAGCTGAAATCCACTAGATTTATTGAGATCTTGTTGGATCTATCGAGATATCACTGGATTGACATGAAATCTTGTCGGATCTCAACGAGATTTCACTAGATTTGGCAAGATTTAATTGAATTGGTTGGTGGAGATCAATCGGGTTGATTAGAATCGGATTTTGATTCAAGGGCTGACCAACCGACCCTTCGGAATCTGCTTTCTGGAGGTTGTAACCCGCCATCGACTATCACAAGCCTCAAATCAAGTGGTTTCCGAGTTGGCTTGGTCGGGCTGGATGGGTGGGTTGGACAGCCCTACTCTTAATTGGTTAAAACAACTCAACAATATAACTTTGAGAGGTGAGATTTTCATTTTTAACTAATGAAAATTTTTTGGAGGAGAAGATTGAGATTTTGCTATATATATATATATATATATATATATATATATGAAAGCAACATCTTACTAGCCATAATGATAAAAGCGGGTGCTTGTTTTTCCATGGGGGTCAAGATAGGCCCCATTTCCTCTATCATTAGTGGATTAGGATTGGGTACACTAGTTGTAGTTATCCCCTCTCCACTCAAACATTTTTAGCGTTTTCATTTTTATACTTTCACTTTTCTTTTCTTTTTCTTTTTTTAACTTTTTTTATTCAATTATTAAGATTGAATTTTTTTTTTTTTTTTTTACTTTTAATCTCAACTATTGATAGCTATTACATCAGGTGTTATATCCTAAGTATTGCATCTAATCTCAATCTGTCCTTGGTAATGGTCCATGCAATAGCTCTCACTAACTAAGATTGAGAGTTGAAAAAAAAAAAGAATTTTCAATCTTAACTATTGAATATAATAAAGTTAGACAAAGTTAAAAAGTGAAAGAGTAGAAAATTTTATGAGAGAGAATTGAGCAATTGCACCAAGTAGGACATTGCATCTAATCTCCACCCTAAGTATCAGAGGTGAGAGGTCAATAAAAGTCATCTTGTTGTGAGTGACATGGTCGGGCTTGTTTGGTTATGTTGTTTAAATAACAATTTTCGTTGTTTAAACAACACAACACGTATTTCTATAATATTTTTTCACTTATACATATTTATACAACACTTAAATAATATTACTAAAACAATATTACCAAATGAGCCTGACATATGCGACTCACCTAGAAATAAGTGAGCTCTTAATTCGTTAAAACAACTCATAAATATAACTCTGAGAGGGGGGCGGGTGCTCATTTTTCCTTGGGATCAAAGTGGGTCCCATTTTCTCTATTATTGGCAGTGGGTCAATGTTTATGCAATGATGTAGGAGTAGGATTACACGTGTTTGATGCATGTATCCACCTTTCACCTTAGGGTGGATTTTTCTCCTCTGCAACAGATATGAGAACATGCGAGGGGCAGAGGTCTATAAAAGTCTTCCTCTTGCGAGTGACATATGAGAAGGTTGTGAGTGACACCTGAAAAAAATGGCTGTACATTTGGTAATACGAATTACTTTCATACTTTTGCTTACATGCGAGTTAGCAGAAGCAGCACCACCTATAGCGAAACCCAATTGTAGAAGTGGCTGTGGTGACCTTCAAATTCCATACCCGTTTGGGATTGAACCCCATTGCTACTTGGACAAGTGGTTCGAAATTGTTTGCAAGGGAACTGGCGGCTCTGCTAAAGCCTTCTTAACTAGTATGAACATGGAGGTACGGCAAATCAATATTAGTAGCAGTCCATTAAATAGGCACTATTCTTTTGTTCCAACGGTTCATGTCCAAATCCCAATCATTTATTCGAAGTTTTGTCAGCTCGCGGGAAATCACAATGTTACGAACATTTCAGGAAGTCCTTTTAACTTTTCTGCCTCTGATAATACATTCATTTCGGTTGGTTGCGACAACTTTGCAACAATAGCTGGAATTTTTCCGAAGGTTTACGGGTGCAAGTCAGATTGCAAGAGGGACTCAAAGGTAGACAAAGAAGCTATATGCTCAGGTTTCAACTGCTGCGAGTCGACCAATATCCCATCAAACCTTCAAGCATTTGATGTTGAATTCAGAAGTGTAAACGAATCAAATGACAGAGAGGGAGTAGAAAAGGGTTGCAAATATGCCTTCCTAGTGGACCAAGTTTGGTTGAAGGAAAACAAACCAGATCCTTCTTCTGTGCAATATTGGGAATATGTTCCCGTGGTGCTGGAATGGGCAATATTTCAATGGAACAACAATTCACGTGAGTTCTTTAACTTGCTAAAAAATAGACGCAAAGTCAGTTGTTCTTACCCAGACGTCTACACCTTTTATTGTGACTGTGCTCCGGGATACAGAGGAAATCCTTATGTTGAAGAGGGATGTGAAGGTAAACTTCAAATACTAGTTTATATACTCCATTTTTGCACCCGAACAACATTCTCTCCATTTCAAGTAATTCCATTTTATTTATTTATTTATTTTATGGTTAAGATTATATATATATACTGACCCCAAAATCTTTTTTGTTGGTAAATTACAATAATCTTTTTTGAGTTATAGGAAATATCATAAACCCTCTCTTATTTGTATAAATAATATTCCATTTATTTAGGTTTTAATATAGCTAACAAATAATCCCTTATGGCCATTTATGTGCATTATAATTATGTCAAAAATACAGATTTTAAAATTAAATTCTCATATAGTATAACCTCAAAGTAATGCTTACTAAGTACTAGATTAGTTATATGTTTAGAATTTGTTTAAAAAATAAAATAAACTTATTTTTAACACCCCTTTTTTTTATTGTAAATTCTGTACTTTCATACTTTCATCTTAAGCTAATGTTTTGCACTTTATTCTGAAATATATATTTTCATCTAAATTTAATTCAAAGTAAAATATGTATTTCCAGTCTATAATAATCTAATCACATATATAATTACTAATTACTCCATGTTATAATTAGTAATTAGTAATTATATATGTGATCAGATTATTATAAATAATCTAATCACATTATATAATTACTAATTATTCCATGTTATAATAATAATTAAAAAAACATTATTATATATATTTTTAATTATCTTATGAGATCTCACATCATATATGAGTATGATATATTGTACAACTATAATAAGAATGTTAGACTCTTTTGTAGTTGTACTCTGATTATGTAATGTATTATAAACTCAGTTTAAAACACTAATATTACTATTTTTGTGTGTTGTTCTAATAAGTATTATTGTTTACTAAAAAAAAAATTGGAATGTTTATTCTACATTGGTTGTATGTGTCTAGTGTTCACTATTTATAATTCCAATCTACAACTATAAAGGTTAAACCCTTTTATAGTTGTATTCTAGTTATATAATGTATTATAAAACTAATTTAAAATATTAATATTACTATTTTTGTGCCTTTTTGTTTTTTTTTGTTAACAAGATAAATATTATATTAACAACCAACAACAAACATTACAAGCTACCCAGAGAGGCAAGAGTACTGGCAGCATAGCTATAATAGTACAACTCATTTTTATCAAAGTCAATTAAAATATACATATTAGCAGGGGAGGGAAAATCAAACTTAACAAAATTTTCCATCATAAAATAGTCATTTTTAGCCAAAAATTTTGTGCACGTTTTAATAAGTATTATTAATTATTTAAATTAAAAAAAAGTATGATATATCGTAAAAAAAAAAAAAAAAGTAAGTCTGACGTAAATTTTTTTTTTTCAGTAAAGGCACTTTTTTTTTTCTTTTCTTTTTATCTTTTTTTGAGGCTAAACGGTAAAGGCCAATTTGGTAGCAAGATTCGAGGAGTGTTTATGCGATTTAAATTGACATTTGGGTGAGAGACAAGTCACATGGTCCTAAAGTGACTCTTTTTTTAAGAAAAAGATAGAAAGCTAAAGTGACTTTGATATTTGTTTTTTTTATAGAACATTGAGATAATTATTGTCATGGTACGTCTATTTCTTGCTTTTAACTTTTGACAGAGCCAATAGTATTGTTTTGGTGGTTTCTGTTTTTATTTATTCCATATAATATAATAGGAATAGGATTTTGATAACATTCTTTTAGTGGTTATTTATTTTATATCTAATCTACAATTCTATTATATATTATTGTAATTGGATCTCACTGTCCACTTTTTTCTCCTTTCCTAAATAAATTATTTATTGAATTAATATTAACTTAATATAATACCAGTTAAAGAAATTTAAATTGACCATGGAATTCTACTCTCGGTGACAATCTCACACAAGTCCCAGATTTAGATTCCAGTTCATTTAGAATCACAAGCAAGGGAGGGAGGTGAGACTGCAAGAGGCAGCGACCCTAGTTGGCAGTTACTTTTTTGTTGAATGGACATAATACTTGTTAGCACTAGCATAGGGGTGTAAAAACCACTCAATTGCTATTTTACCACCAAAACCTTTAAATTCATGCAACATCTGGGTATGCAAACTTTTTTTTTTTTTCCAATACTTGCTACATGAAGGTTGCATATATGCAACTGTAGCATGGTTGTCAACATAAAAGTGATTATTTTAATCACTCTCTCCTCATAGACCAATTAGACTCTCTCTCTCTCTCTCTCTTCTCTTCTCCCCTCATAAAAGCAATTATTTATTTGTTGATATAGTTTATATTATTTTAATGAGTTGTATGTAAAAATAGAAACTAAGATATTGGGTAAGTTGTGAAATAAGTTAGTAAAATAGATAAAGTGGTATATTGATGATGTAAAATAGGTTTTTTATTTATTTATTTTTTTTTTGCATCCCCATATGTTAGTTTAGAAAGTTGTTTGCCTCCCCATATATATACACACACATACACAATTTAAGTCACCCTTTCAAAATTTCTTTACTTGTCATATGTCATTAGTTTCACCGTTGACGTATTAAAATAGTGGATCACACTCAATAATGAAAAAAGTGATGTTAGTAATATTATAAATTTTATTATATAGAGTACATAAATTTATGTGCCACTAATTACAAAGAATAAAAATATAAATATAACACTCATTTATTAGATTGTTGAATTATACAAATTACATTCATTGTCTTATCAGTTTGTAAATTTTATTATATAAAATTTATATTAACTTTAACATTTTTCAAATAAAAATAGTAAGCCTTATCTTTTTTAAAAGGATAAAATTTGGCTACAAACTTGGTTATAGCCTAATGCTATAACTTTACTCAATATCTTTTTATTGAATGTGAATTTTGATAAATCCACCTTTTAGATTACATTTTCTTCTTATATACTCCATGTTTGCAAAATTTCTAGAAAATTAAATATTAATAACTATATTATCAATCAATTGTACAAAATAAATTACAAGTTCTTGAAGTATAAAATTATGCATGAAAAATAACTTTTTGAATCATATACTCCATCAGTCCCACTTTGTTTGTCCTTTATTCCATTTTGGGATGTTCCAAAATATTGTTCTGTTTCTAAAAATAAAAATCATTAATTTAGTAATGTTCCTATTATACCCCTATTTTATTAATAATTCAATTTTTTGATAAATTTATTTAAGGGTAGTTTTGAAAACTTATACATTTTTAAAAAGTAGACAAGACAATAAATGATGTTCCCTTAAAAAGTTTGACTTTTCAAACAGGACAAACAAAGTGGGACAGAGGGAGTAGTAAATAACATTCAATTGACATAAAATTTGACATGTATGTTAAAAGCATAAAAAACATGCAATCCAATAATTAAAATTTAAAATACATAGTCATGGTTTTTTTTTTTTTTTTTTTTTTTTTTTTGGTGAATCAAATATGTACTTACGTCCTTTTACTTTACACGACACTAAAATTAGCGCCTCCACTAAATTTTTTTTTTCTTTTTCATCTCCTATTTATTTTCATAGTTTCAAACTTGTAATTTTTGCTATAAAGCTAAATGTTATCTACTAAGAAATATTGAATTTTATATCATTTTTTAAAAGCGTTCTAGGCATTGAGTCATGTATACAACTAACCATGCTCCTCCACTGAACACCCATACACAAACTAATATATTTTATTTTTACATCCTTCTAGGAATTTCTCTAAACACAAATGTAATTTATTTTGTATCCATCTTGGACTATGGATCCCAAAAAGTTTAAGCCAAATGGATATGAACTCAACTATGTTATATTAACCACTCATTATTCTTATCATTATTCAACGTAAGACTTTACTTACACTTGTATACTCAATAGTAGCATGCTTTTTAATTAGTACTATGTTCAGTAGTGAGTAGACCTTTGAGTTTAAACAGATAGATTCTATTATAGATAGCTCATACTTGAAATTGTATTCTATGTTAGAAATATAGACTCAAAAATATAAAGCCGCTTGCATAATAATATTTTCAATTATTCTTCTTCATAGAAAGTTATCAAATAATAATATAATACATTTTCAATGGACACTCATTGTTTCTTACTTAAACATATTTAACCTAAACCAATTTTGATGAGGGAGTCAATTTCATACCATAATGACCTATTCGATTGGTATTTACCCAATTGGTACCCAAGTCAGTATAGAAACAAAGTTGAAACGTACCACTAGAAATACCAGGTAAAAATCAGGTTGTTTCACCTATGCTAGGATGTATTCCGGATTTCGGTTAGTAAATGTATATGGACCAGAATTAAACCAAAACTTTTTACTGTTTCTTTTGCCTTTCTTCTTCTTCTTCATTTTCTTCAATTCAATCACTTTGTCTTTACATAATTTCTCCGTCTATTGTAGTTGTCTTTGAATTTCTTAGGCTTCTTCGCCTCTTCATCTTCTCACTCTCTCTTTCTATGTCACTGTCCCTTAGCTTCTCTTTTTAAATTTCTTATTTTGTGTGATCACATGACCTTAAACTGTGACTAAAGAGTGAAGACTAAAGGGTTTAGTCAATTCCCATCCACCATTCATTATTTTAATTAGTAATGCTAAGATCCCAACCAATCCTCAATTAGTATTGCGGCCATTTTAATCTTCAAGTTTCAATCTTCAGGTTTCAATTTGTTTTATTTTTATTTTTAGAATTTGAACGATTTTTTTCCCCCTGAAACTAATGGTAGGTCCATTATTATTAATGGGCTAATATATTGGGTTAAGGATTAACCTTTTTTTTTAATCACTAAATCATTTTGGGTTAAGGATTAATATCTAAACCAAGCATGTTTATAATAAAATTAAAATACCAGTTTGGATGATATTAGAGATACTATAAATTTTATAATATTTAGTTTATAAACTACTAGCCTCTAAAGACGCGCTTTGCGCGTGCTCAAAAACTCTTTCTATTTTTTGGGTAAAGTTTAATAATTTGCATTTATTATAATTTGAAAATGTTTTTTTTTTCAATTAAATAAAAAGAATAAATTTTAGAGATAAACAATAACTATAATTTCATTTTTAAACATGTGTTTGAAAATGGTGTAGTGATATAGAGAAAAGTTTGGATAGGAAAAATAAGATGAATGTGAGGGGAAAGAAAGCTAAATTTTAGGAATTCTCATAGTTTTTTACAGTATTTTTTAAATTAGGGTGCTTTACTTTTATTTGAAAGAAAAAAGAATAAAAAAATGCTAAATTTTAGGGAATAAAAAAAAAAATGAACATGAAAGGAAAAATATCATAAAATTTAGGAGTTCTCTTTTTAAATTCAAAATAAAATTTGTTATTTGACATTTATAACCATATTTCTAAGAGAAGTTACTCATCATTAGTGAGGGTATTTTTGCATCACATAAAAGTCAAGAGGGAAATCATCTTATAAATATTATCGATTATATAAAGTGTCAACTTTTCAAAAAAATAATTCTGATATTATATAATAAATTTATTTAATTATTATGTTGTTGATGCAGTGTTAATAAAATTCATTACAATGTCAATTTGTAATTATAAATAGGCTAAAATGTAAGGCTTACTCTTTAAGTTTCTTCATTTTTCATTTCAGTCCTATAAATCTGAGTTTTGTCATTTCAAACTTTTAAGTTTCATTCTTTCCCAATTAAATCCTATATTAATATGCTATTAGTTTTTTCTGTTAATTCTTTTTTAATTTTAGAAAAAACGTTAATTAAAAAAAAAAAAAAAAAAACCAATTAAATGTGCAAACATGTATTTATTCGGTTTGGGCTTCCATTCGATGGTTCTTCACTCGTTCTTGTTCTTTTGATCCACCTTCGCACACGTGTCCAACCCAAAACGAGGATCGGAAACATTCATAGGTTTGGAGTCCTGAGAGGAGTTTTCGGTGCAGTGTGGCGATAAGATGATTTGTTGAATTTGTTTGTTCAATGAAATCTGGTTGAGCACGGCGAGGTTAAGGTCAGATTGGGAGTAATTGGAAGTGGAATTGGAATGAGAGAGAGTGTGAGTGAGGAGAATGGCGAAGAGGTACCTTTTGTCCGGGAGGAAATGGTGGAAATGCCTTTGTATTGTGCTGAGTGGAAATCGTTTATACTAATGTGGAAGGTAGAAGGAGCTTGCATAGCTTAAGCTAGAGGAGAATAATGTAGAAACTAAATATAAAACAAATATTTAGTTGGCTTTCTGTTTGCTCATTTAATTGGCTTTTTGTTTTTTTTCTTTTTTTTTTTAAATCAAATTTTTTTCTAAAATTAAGAAATAAATATAAAAATAAAACTTAAAAAAAAAAAAGTTAATTGCAGAAACTAACATCACATTCACAGAGGACTCAATTAAAAATGAATGAAATTTAAAGGACTAAAATGACAAAACCCAAACTAATAGAACTAAAATGAAAATTGACAAAACTTAGAAGGTGAGTTTTACATTTTGGTCTTATAAATATTTTTAACTTAAAATATGGTAGTATTATTAACATTTTCCTTCCCATTTTGTGAAAATTCTTAGGTACGTATTCCCAGAATAAAGAAATAGTGTTCTCTCTTCTCACATGAATGTGAGAAGAAGAAACAGAATTTTCTTTACTTCGAAAATATTTAAGAATTACTCCTTATTTTGTAATCTCTTGTTGGTCTATGTGTGGGTTGAGCAATAAATTGCACAACACTTTAATGAATTTATTAATTTGCTTGTCAAACAATCACGCATAAATGAAAAGGATACGAATGGTGAGAGCTCCAAAAATAAATTTATTAATTTTTTTTTTGTTTTCCTATCAGATATTAATGAATGTGAAGACAATGATCTCAATTATTGCGGAAACAAGTTGGATTGTGAAAACACAGATGGTGGTTATATTTGCAACAAGCGAAAATCTAAATCGAAGATGGTCATTATAGGTATGCCTCTATACTTATTAAATTATCAAAATAAATATAAAACTAGAAACACAAATCATATTGTTACATGATTGAGAACAGGGCTCTCCGCCAAGAGCCTTGTAGCAAATTTAACTTCGTTAAATTATCGCTAGCAATAGTCTAAGGTTCCCCTAACAAAATTCTTCATGTGATAGGGGAAAGAGATTGTCTTAGACCTAACAATCAATGCATGCAGTAATTTCAATATCTTGATGAAATTCAACCTTAAAATATATATTTCTAGTGTTCTTTTTCCTTATGGTTCATTTGGACAGTGGTATTTAAAAACAAAAGCTTCGAATTTCAGCTTTTAGTTTAAATGACTTGAATAAAATATGAAATAACAGATTTTTTATTTTATTTTATAATATGATAGAACAAAGAAGGTGAATATTGAAACCCTGATTCTCCCTAATTTTACCAAAACTTTGGTAGTTCCATCTAAACTTGTATTCGATTTATGATCCATTTAGATTAAGACTGAGTAAAGGAAAATAGAATAAAGTTAGCCCGAAAAATAACCTATTTTTTGGCCAACTCTACTCTATAATCTCTACTCCTTTCAATCCAAATAGATCCTTAAGAATATACAAGTTACTTTAATATGTAGAGCACATCACCGATAATGCACCCAATATTACTTTGTATGGTTCCATTTTCCATAACAATATTCAAAGCTTTGGATTCTAACAAATCCACTAAGATTATATTCTTCTTCATGTCTGGTAAATATTGAACTTTAGTTAGGAAACGAATTGTTGCATCATGCGATTTCAATTTCGTTCGTGTAGAAAAAACCACCTTCCAACTATTCAAGTCTGTAAATTGTAAAACCATTCCCTCTGGGGACAAATAAGATAGGTACTAGTAAAATTTACTATACACTCACCTGAATAGCAAACAAATGATGAATCAACCAAGTCCAATTCAAAATATTATGCTACGTTTGCATTGGAATCATTTTTGTCCTTATTTTTCAAAAGAGTACGATCTTTTGTCCAAAGTGAGGAATTATGTTTAGACCCTTAATAAGCTTAACTATCAATTTTAATAATTTATACCATTATTCAACTAAGTAGTTACTATTCACTATTCAAGTATAATGTACAAAATGGATTTTAAATAAATAAAAAATAAAAAGAAAAACAATAAAGAATTTTAAATACACTGAGAGAGAGAGAGAGAGAGAGAGAGAGAGAGAGAGAGAGGGGGGGGGGGGGTGAGAAACACATGACTTCTTGTATTTGTAGTCACACTCAATAAGTCAACTATATATGAAGGTTGTTGTAGTATAAACGATGCTCACATGACTTCCCATATGTGTAGTCAAATTAAGTACCTGAGCAACTGAGTTGGTGAGCCACCTTAAGCAACACGCTGGAAGTGCTCTCGAGCCTTTTGGCACGTAGAAGCAGAGTTGGTCCCACAGTTTTTTGTGGGAGTAAAGTGACCTTCTACTCTGATGTTGAGGTCAGGGACGGTTTTGTTAACGGGATAGGAATGGCGGAGGAGCTCGAAACTTTATGGCAGAAACTTAAAGTTACTGAAGAAGAGGAGGTAAGTATTTCGCTTGGAGATGAATGTACAAGAGCAGCAAATGAGAGGGGAAAAAACTGCCTTGTCTTGAGGGTACTATCAAGTAGAGGTATAATGTTAGATGCACTGAGAAAGAACATAAGGATGCTATGGAAACCAAACAATAGTCTTCAGCTTTCGGTTATTGAAGAAGAGTTATTTTTGGCAGAGTTTGAGGATGAAAGAGACAAGAAAAGAGTGATGGATATGAGACCGTGGCACTACAAAAAACAACTGGTGCTTTTGCAGGAGTTTGAAGGAGAGTAGGACCTGAAAGACATTGTGCTGAAATGGTCACCGTTCTGGGTGCAAATATACAATCTTCCCCTCAAGAGTCGAAGTAGAGAAACGGGGAAAGCAATTGGAGCTAGTTTGGGAAAGGTTATGGACGTAGATTTAGCAGACACCGGAGTGCAGTGGGGGAGATATCTTCAAGTTCGGGTTGAAGTAGATGTTACATGGAAACTAATCAGAAGCCGGAAAATTAATTTAGAGGGGGAAGAAGCGAGGTGGGTGCATTTCAAATATGAGCGCCTTCCAAATTTTTGTTATAGATGTGGTCTATTAGAACATGATATGAAGGAGTGCAGGAGAGCGCAGGAAGTGATAAGGTAGAAGAGAGGGGTGATCTCCAATATGGGGCTTGGCTGAGAAGGGAACCAGCAAAACGGTCGGGAGGAGAGTATAGCTTTGCAAATAAGAAGGAGAGTAGCGACACAAGAAATAGAACAAAGGTTGGTTTGGAACGGGGATGGAATGATTTGGTAGAGCCAAGAAGGGTGGTGGCGCATGATGAGCAAACAACGGAAGCATCAATCCTCGAGGAGGGCACATTAGGGAAGTTGACGAAAAAGTCTAACGAAGGAGAACTGACCGCAAAGGCTATTCACGAAGATGGTAAGGTTAGAAACCTTGGTGAAAATCCAAGTGAAACTTTAGCTCAGTTGAAAAAGAAAAACTGGGAAAGTGGGATTGACTTAGGCGGGAATGGAGGAAGCATGCAAAAGGCAACAGGGACACAACATAGTGAAATCCCGAAATTTGAATTTAAGTCAGCGCTACAAGCCCCAACACAGGACTATCGAGTGGGCCTGGCCTTAGACGAAAATAAGGACGGCCCAGTGGCAATGATGTATGAAGTGGATGTGGGCTGGGTTACAGAAAATTTAGGCCCAAATAGCGATCACTGGAAGAGGAGGGCTCGAGCTGGGCTGTGTAAAGAAAGTAAAGAGGAGACTGGCCCTATTCAGGGGAAAAGAGAAGGACCTACACCACTGGAAGAGCTTGACCAGCATTTCAGAAATACAAAACGTAAGAAGGGAGAGGCGCAAGGCAAGGAAAGTACAGGGAAGGAAAAAATCAAGGGTGGCGGAGTGACGGTTGCTTCGAGGCAGCACCGTCGAGCTCAATGACCATCCTAGCGTGGAACTACTGGGGAATGGGATCAGCTTCGGCAGTTCGTGCTCTCGCCAATAAGGTGAAAGGTTGCAATCCAATGTTGGTCTTTCTATCAGAGACCAAAGCTACTCAAAATAGAATTAAGGGTCTATAGAGAAAACTCTGTTTAACACAAGGAATTTCGGTGAAGTCTGATGGCCGTAGTGGGGGTTTGGCTATGCTGTGGAAAGAAGGTTGTGATGTTCGTTTGAAGAGCTGCTCCAATACACATATTGATGTGGTCGTGTGCGAAGGAAACAGTGCTCAACCGTGGCGTGCTACGGGGTTTTATGGACACCCCGATTCAGGTATGAGACCAATTTCCTGGGAATTACTTGTCTCTTTAAAAAGACAATGTCAAATGCCTTGGATTGTGTTTGGGGATTTTAATGAGATTCTTAATTCTGATGAAAAGTTGGGTTGGCTGGAAAGAGATGCTAGGCAGATGAAAGGGTTTAAAGATTGTTTGTGTTATTGTGGGCTTATTGACATGGGTTTTGTGGGTTAGCGGTTTAACTGGTGTAATGGGAGAATTGGGGAACAAAGAACGTTGGTCAGGTTGGATAGAATGGTAGCTAATGAGGAGTGGTTAAACTTGTTCCCGGAAGCGAAGGTTTTTCATAGATCAATGTTGGCTTCTGACCATTGTTTACTATCTTTGTCTCTTAGAATGAGAGGTCCGAAAAAGAGACGATTTATGCTTGAAGAGATGTGGACTAGGGAAGAGGGTTGCAAAGAAGTTATAGAAATGGCTTGGGATCCGTTGAATTGTAATCCAGCAATGCCAATTAAAAAACGTTTACAAAGCTGCAAAGACCATCTTCAGGATTGGAATTACAAAGTATTTGGGAATGTTAATAAAGTTCTGAAGCAGAAACAAAGGCGTCTACAGTAACTAGAAGAATTAAATTTGCTTAATGAGTCAGCGAAAGATATTCAAGGCTTAAAAAAGGAAATAAATGAGGTGTTATTTCGGGAGGAATTGATGTGGAATCAAAGATCAAGGGCGCTATGGATCAAATGTGGAGATCAGAATACTAAGTTCTTTCACACCACGGCCAACAATCGACAAAGAAAAAACAGAATTGAAGGAATTTGTGATCCAGAAGGAAGATGTAGAGCGGACAGAGTGGTGGTTGAAAATATAATTTTAGAGTATTTTACTGAGATCTATAGCACATCCTACCCAATAGAGTTTGAAGCAAGTCTTGGTGCTGTTGATAGAAGAGTTTCAGAAGCAATGAATGTTGAGCTCCTGAGGGAATTTAAGGAAGAGGAAGTGTGGCGAGCCCTTATGAAGATGCACCCAACTAAGTCCCCTGGCCCGGATGGTATGTCCCCTATATTTTTTCAAAAGTATTGGGATGTGGTAGGTCCTCAGGTTATTCAAAGTGTTATTCATATACTTAGAACTGGAATAATGCCTAATGGACTAAATGATACATACATCTGCTTGATTCCCAAAGTGAAATCCCCCAAAAAATTTTTGAATATCGCCCTATTAGCTTATGTAATGTGATATATAAAATTGTATCCAAGGTTCTTGCTAATAGGCTGAAAGGGGTACTCCCAGAAGTGGTTAGTGATGCTCAAAACGCGTTTGTTCCTGGTAGGCAAATCACAGACAATGTCTTGGTTGCTTTTGAAGTCATGCATTGCATCAATCAAAGGAGGAAGGGTAAAGAAGGTCTAATGGCAATCAAGTTGGACATGAGCAAAGCATACAACCAGGTGGAATGGGGTTTTCTGGAGGTGATGATGTGGAGAATGGGTTTCCAAGATTGGTGGATATCTTTGATGATGATGTGTGTATCCATGGTCTCGTATTTGGTTTTAATTAATGGGGAACCTAAGGGTAAAATTGCTCCAACAAGAGGGCTTAGGCAAGAGGGCCCAATCTCCTTATACCTATTCCTCCTATGCGCGGAGGATCTATCGGCCATGCTAAGAAGAGATGAGTCTGGCGAAAATCTGAGGGGTATCTCAGTGTGTAGAGGAGCCCCAAGGCTGTCCCATTTACTTTTTACGGATGATTGTATTTTTTTCTGTAAGGCATCGATGGAAGAGGGGCTTAAAGTCACCAAAATTCTGGATAACTATGAAATAGAGTCTGGGCAGAAGCTAAATAGAGAGAAGACATCCCTATTTTTTAGCAAAAATATAGAGGTGGAGGTTCAAGAAGCAGTAAAGGATATGTTTGGGGCCCAGATCATTCTCCAACATGAGAAGTATTTGGGGTTGCCCCCTTTGGTTGGGAAGGGAAAAAAGAAAGCATTTAGTCGCATTAAGGACCAAGTTGGGTGCAAAATAGCAAGTTGGAAAGGAAAATAGTTGTCACTGGTAGGCCAGGAAATTCTACTAAAGGCAGTTGCCCAAGCCACCCCGACATACACAACGAATTGCTTTAAAATCCCTGACTCCTTGTGCAGCAAGCTAAACTCTTTCATTTGTAATTTTTGGTAGGGACAGCGTGACAAGGAAAAGAAACTAGCATGGATTGCTTGGGAGAAAATGTGTAAACCAAAAGCTGATGGGGGGATGGGATTTAAAAATCTCAAGGCTTTTAACTTAGCTTTACTTACAAAACAAGGGTAGAGGCTCATGCAAAATCCGGGATCTCTTACACACAGAGTCTTGAAAGCGAAGAATTTTCTGGAAAGCAATTTCATGGAGGCACAAGTAGGCAAGAAGCCTTCATACACATGGAGGAGCTTGATGGAAGCTAAAAATGTCCTTGATAGGGGGCTGCGTTGGAGCATAGGAAATGGGCAAAGTGTAAGAATATAGGGTGATAGATGGTTGCCAACCCAAAAATCCTTCAAAGTTACTAGTCCTCGGCTTCATGCTTTTGAGGGTAATATGGTGGATTCTCTACTAGATCGAGAGGGAGGTAGTTGGGACAAAAACTTGGTATGCAGTGTTTTCCTCCCTTACGAAGCTGAGACTATTTTAAGCATTCTAATCAGCCACACTTTTCCAAAGGATGCTCTAGCCTGGGCATGGACCCAAAATGGGAGATCTACTGTGAGCAATGGGTATAAAGTGGCATGTAGTTGGCTGAAGGAACAAAGGGGTACGGCTGATGGGGGCGAGGCATCAAATCCAAAGAAGTGGAATGAGTTCTGGAACTTTATTTGGAGTCTGCACCAATCAATTTTTGGTGTAGGCAATAATTGAACCCCAGATCTTTTATTCAACCGTGAGAGATTTTATTAGTTGAGCTAACTAAAACCCGTAAAGGGTATTAAGGAGTTTTTTTTTTTTTTTTTCAACCTTCTCTTGTGATACAGTTTTTTGAGAGCTTCTGTGATAAAGTTGATTTTACTGGTTATATATATATATATATTTTAGGAGAGTTATTGAGATTTTTTTTTTCTTTTCTAATGATACAATAGTTTGACATAGAAATGCCTTTACGGTAGCCTTTTGTTCAAATTGAGTTGGTTTTCCACACTCGTGGTCATGTATTTGTGCTCCATTTTTTTTTTCTAACAGCTCCTTAGATTCCATCTCCTTCATTATTAGTCAAAGCATTTTATTATTATAACCAATCAACAAATTCTCTCCAAAGAGATCAAATCTAAACGTCTAGATGGCAAACCTTTTATCATAGTTTTTGGCACAAAGGAGCCAAGGAAGCACTGTAAAACACAATATACACATGAAAAAATGAAAGCTCGAATTTATATGAGAACACGAGCTTGTTTAGACTCCAATTTTAAAAGATACAGCTGGATTGTTTTTACTCTAACTTATCTAAGTGTGGAAGAAGAGTAAATGAAGTGCAATAAACCGATAACTACTCTAGTGCATAAACATGAACAACAAACAATAAAAGTAAAGCACAAAAGTAATGGAAGAGAGATGTAATCACAAGATAACTCTAAGACATGTTATCGAATAGGAAATCAAAGAACTCGGTGAAAACCTCTCCGCCGCCTTCCAAGCGGTAATCGATCCACTAGAGAATAAAGTTGGAGTACACAAATAACAAAAAACCCTTCAAGCCTAGTCTATCTAATGTACTTAAGCCCTCCAAGCTCCTGCTACCAACGGACTTCTCGGAGTCATGTCTTCTCTAACTTTCCAAATACTGTAATACGCCCAATTGCATCCGCCAAGTCTCACCAACTTCTTTTGGCAAATCCCCAAAACTTCCCAAACCCCAAAACACACTCTACACTCTAAATAGATGTGGGTTGTATTTGAGTACAAATCTCCTCTCAAGGTATGACAATGGGAGAAGGAAAGAAAAGAGGCTAGAATGATTTCTCACTAAGGATGTGTAGCTCTCTCTCAAAAGATGGGTGTGTATGTTGTAGAAAACCTATCTTGGGTTTTTCTCTCTGAATGGCCTCTTTTACTTTTGTGGGTAATGAGAGTATATATAGTATGAGTAAATGGTAAGAAAGTCACACTTAAAAATCCTCTAGGCAAAATGTTTTACGAGTACTTTTCGAGAAGGCCTTACCCGCGAAACACTCGCGAAATTGACAGACTAGCATGACTCTTTAGCTTCTAGCATGTGCTCTTCATGTGACTTTTAGCTGTCTTGATCAAATCTCTAGCACTTAATACTAAACCCGTTATACCATCGTGCACCCTTGGTGTGGTGGTCACTCCACAAGTATAAATGCTTGTGGGGTATGGGAGGTAAGGGCTAGGGCTTAAGTTTATAGGAGGAAGCTTCTCACACATATACACTTAGATTAGGCTAGAGCAGAAATTCTATCTTGCATCAAAAAAAAAAAAAAAAAATACTATACCCATTACAAATAAATCCCACAAAAATACAAGGAAATAAATTTATGCAATTACAACACTTTTTGTCATGGAATAAGCCAATACTAATGTAATGATAAAAATCATAACTTAACAAAAAGGAACATTAAAAATTTACGTAGTTTAGCTTTAAGCATTCATCAACATGGTGCAGCAACAAGGAGAAAATTTCACTAACAAATATGGATATTATAAAGATAAATATCACAAAAACCAAACCAAAAATACATCTAAAAAGCTCTCTCACAAATAAATAAAAAAATAGAAAATTTTTTATTCCCTGTTCTAATTTGTGACATACACATCATACATTAGAAACAAACCACATATAAATGTCTATTAAAGTTGGCTAATTCTAAAGAAAAGAAATGCCATACAAACCAAAAAAGAAAAAAGGAAAAAAATATATATATAATGCAAGACATAGATAGCTTGCCATAGCTACTATGATGAGTGCTAATTTCAACCTGCTACTATTTAAGCCTCTCATTGACATCGACAACTTTGGTTTTGATGCCCTTATTAATTCAGTCACAATTGAACATCGCATATATGTACTAACTAGTTGATAATTTGTGTAGTAAACAAGAAAGTTTAACATAATATGAATTTTTCCTATTATTTTTATTTAAATATGAATTTTGATGATTATTTTAGTTACTAATAGGCATTTATGAATGTGGTTGTAGATTGAACTATATCTTCTAGCATTAGGTGTTTATTATGATTATGTTTGTGTATGGAACTATATATTCTACCATTTAAAGAAAATAGGAAGTGTCAAGATTCTAATGAAAGTTTTAACTATATAATAGAATTTAAATTCAATTGAAAATTTTCTATTGAAATAATAATGTATAAAATTATGAAAACTCAAAAGTTTATATAGTACCATATTATGATGTAAAACAAAAGTCAAATTGTTTTGTTATATATATATATATATATATATATATATATAGGTTACCTTCATTTAAAAAAATATATATCATAGATTACCTGAAAATCAAGAAAAATTCATTCTTTTCCCCTTGTTCTAGAAATCAATTTGAAGTTAACAATTATTTAGATTACAATGTAGTGTGAGAACATTATTTGGAAGAGTTAATATCTAGAAAAAAAAGGTAGGTACTTCTGATCAAAATGTATATTACACATTCATATTTTAAATAATAAAAAACATAGATATTTCATATTTATTTGTTTGAATTGTGCAGGTCTTGGTACAAGCCTTGGAGTACTATGTCTACCAACTACATGGGTTATATACAAATGGATAAAGAAGAGAAATAAAATCAAAATAAAGAAAAAATTCTTCAAAAAGAATGGTGGTTTATTATTACAACAACAATTATCTTCCACGGAAAATAATGTTCAAAATATAAGATTGTTCAATTCAAAGGAGCTAGAAAAGGCAACAGATCATTTTTGTGAAAGAAGAATAGTTGGAAAGGGTGGACAAGGTACAGTTTACAAAGGAATGTTGAGTGATGGACAAATAATTGCAATTAAAAAGTGCAACATTCTAGATGAAGGCAATCTCAAAAACTTCATTAATGAGATTATCATTCTTTCACAAATCAACCACAGAAATGTGGTTAAGCTACTTGGGTGTTGTTTGGAGACCAAAGTTCCTTTGTTGGTATATGAATTCATCCCAAATGGGACACTTTTCCAATATCTCCATGAAGAAAATGAAGAGTTTCCATTGACATGGGATATGCGCTTAAGGATTGCCATAGAAATTGCAGGAGCTCTTTCCTACCTACACTCAGAAGCTTCCTCACCAATTTATCATCGAGATATAAAGTCTACAAACATACTCTTAGATGAAAAATATAGAGCCAAAGTAGCAGACTTTGGGACATCGAAGTCGGTGAAGATTGACCAAACTCATGTAACCACCTTAGTTCACGGAACTTTTGGGTACTTGGACCCAGAATACTTCCAAACAAGCCAATTTACAGAAAAGAGTGATGTGTATAGCTTTGGAGTAGTCCTTGTTGAGCTTTTAACTGGAGAAAAACCTGTTTCTTCAACAAGGTCGGAAGAAGGTAGAAGTCTATCCTCATATTTCATTCTTTCAATGAAAAAGAACCATCTCTTTGATATTCTTGATGATCAAATCAAGAAAGAAGGTGATAAAGAGGAGATCATCATAGTGGCTAATCTTGCAAAAAGTTGTTTGCACTTGAATGGGGAAAAGCGTCCAACAATGGGGGAGGTCGTAATGGAGTTACAAGGAATTCAAAAAGCTTCTCGTGGTGAACAAAATTATGAAGAACTTCAGTATGTTAGAAGCAAAGAAATTGATCCTTCATATGTTTGCTCTACATCATCATAATCCTATTCAGAAAATTGCTTCATTTTTGTCATTGATTGTCCTACCAGTATTATCTTTAAAACCGCTGTAGTTAATAAAACTATTTGCTTCGTAGTAATTTGTTTCATTTCATGTTGTGAACTATTAAAACTTATATTAATATGTACATAAAATAAATTTAAGAATAATTCATGAATATTTGCATGGCAATGGCTTGCATATTATGAGAATCGTAAACCGTGGGTGTCAAAATCAATGTCCAGTCCATGGGGATCACCTTGGGGCAAACTGAAAACATACCCATGGGTTGAGGTTTATGGTGACTAATGAGATATTGTTAGGACTAATGCCCAAAAATCAAATTTGTGAGATATTCTTTATTCTTTGATTAATAAAAGTGTTTTATTTTTTGAGATAATTTGTGCATGAGCTTTTTGGACATTAAGTGTAGTCCATGAGATGTATTGTATGTGATCTAGGTATATGGGAATTATAGTCACATACAAAAGATCTAGATCACAAGTTTCTTATAAAATCATAAACCCTAGTTCTTAGTAGGTGATGAAATTGAGCATTTCTTCTATGAAGACTACAACATGTCAATTATGGCAACTTATCTTGATCATTGAATTGGAAACTTCTAATTGATATGTTGGCATATCATAAGTGTTTGGGATACACTAAATTGGAATGCTGTCAGATTTTTTGTTCTATCAAAGTAGTCACTTGAACAAATAAATCCTATGACTACTATTTGCATTGACTCTCAGGATACTATTTCAGTATACCTAAGTGAGATCTTGTAAGATTAAAACCTCAGTACATTGGATAATTCCATATAGAGTGTAGGGAATACTATTATTCAAGACGGAATCCAAAATCTTGATAAGACACACAAAACATCACATTAAGATAGATTTAAAGGGAATTAATTATTTAGAATGTTAGGTCTTACTATTTTAGCAAAGAGTTACTAAAATCTATATCCAACGGAATTAGATTCCATAAGAATGTAAGAATAATTAAGAGATTAAATTAAGAACACATGGATTTAAGATGTAGTGATTTACAAAAGGACGCTAACTATTGACTTTGTTTCACTATGGATGATTTCATGGAGGGGTTAAATGTTATTTAATAGAGTTTTAGGATGATTTTTAAAAATAAAAAAAAATTAAAACCTAGAGTGCAATCATAATTTATTCCAACCATAATCTTATAATGGAATAAATTATGGTTAATGGTAACTTTAGGAATGCCATGAGTTGTCAAAAGGCTCAAGGCCTATTGAAGCTTATATTTTTATTTCTCTTTGGTCCGACTTCAAGCCACATTATTGAAAGCCCACCTAGGTTGACACACTAGCTAATCCAATTATAAAAGGTATTGGTTTAGTTTAGAAAACCCCTAAATTATATTTTGCACTACATTTTTAAAGTGTGAGAGAGAATTTTCTCTCCCCCCTCCAAGTGATGTACGGCTTCTAAGGGAGAAAGAAAATCAGATTTTCAAGTTTCTCTAAGAGGTTGGCACATAGCTAGGGGTTCGATTCTTAACAAGGAGAGCTCGGTCTCATAATATTAAAAAAAATCAATAGGGTTTTGTCATGAAATTAATTCAATTAATCCAATGAAGGACCAATCAGAATTGAACCCACATAATCACATGTTTTATGCGTTAATGTACTTGGATGCATATTAACCGCTATATTCATTAAGATCTTTTTAATTGTGATGAATTCAATTTTGATTTAAATTGATGCTAGTGTCCATCAAATGGCCCAGACAACATTTTTAATCCTGAGTTATTTTAAAGTTACAGTTGTGCGCCTTTGTGAATCTCTTGATTGCAAAATGAGATATCTACATATGGGCATTGGATTCGCTATTGCAAAAATAGTAGGTTAGGTATAATGCATTTTATAACACATGATTTATGGATGTATAACTCATGAGAAATAGGGGCATGTTTGGTAGAGGTATTTGAGTATTGTTATTTAAAATGATGTGAAAATTGTGGTTTAAAATGTGTTGTGAAAATGTGTATTTAAAGTACTCATAATGCAAAAAATATGTTTGGCACTATATTTCTAATAACGTATTTTCAAAAGTGAAAAAACATAATTGTGTGTTTGGTATGTGTGTGTGTGTGTGTTTTAAGCGATGATATGTAGTCTAATAAGTGGGACTTACAACTTTTAAAATATTTATAAAAGTGTCATTGAGCAATATTATTTGAAAACTGAAAACTGATATGAGGAGTTTTCTATTTTCAGTGTTTAAACATTCTAAAATAAGCAATATAACTCAAATACTCCTTCATAAAACACTCTTACCAAACGCCTTTTTTTTTGGGACTATGCCCAGGCCCAAGTAGAAGCAAGGACCCTAGGCCTTTGAGTTATTGTTTTGGTGGACTGGGCTTGGTTCACCGTAGCTAAATGTGGCTAATTACAAACCAAGTTGTGCGCAAGTCACATAGAGCTCCTCAAGATGAAAATGCGATTCCTCCTAAGCAATAAAATACCATTATAAGTGTTTTAGTGTCATAAAATGACCATTTACTTTTACAAAACAAGTAAAATAATTATTCATAATATTCACAATGAGAAAGAGATTGAAATAAAATATTTAAGACTTATCTTTTATTGTGTAAACATTTAAAATATTTCCTTCACTTGGTACCCCGGATGTACTGTCGTGGTACCTCGGACGTACTAGACCTGTAATCCAAGAATGCTGATTCCCTGAATTATACGATCTTTCCCATGCTTATTATGCAATGGAGTTTTTGTCCTTTCCCTTTGCCTTTATAGGTTCAACATAAGAACAACTATACAATACACATATCTTCAAATAATTATTAGTTTCTTAGATTATGATATACATTTTAATACATATACATATATGTAAATGAATTTCATGAGAATAATTCAGCCACGAGGATCCTGGCTCCAATTCTCACAAACTTAGTACTTTTGCACAAGACTTGTGGGATTTAGAACTCAAGTCCAAGTGGCTTTGCTTGGGCATTGCCTTCCAAGATAGTTAGGCGAAGAGGATTCTTGTGGGAGAGAGTGATATATGATGTGTGCATGTTTCGGCATATGTTTCTTTGGAGGCTAAGTGATATTTTGAATGATCTCAAGGATATGGGACAAATTCCTCCTTGGCTCTCTTATTTTGTTTCTTTCTTTCTCTTCCTTACTGGGCTATTAAAGCTCTATGAATATATCTTTTGAACTTCTAAACTATCCCTCTGCATCCCCATTTTTCTCCCCCCCCCCCCCTCCTGCTGCTATGCCTTTGTGTTCCTTTTATAGTGAACATGGTCTGGTACCGCGGGCGAGGACACCCCTGGTTTACTGGGTAAAACCATGTTCTCTGGAATCTAAAAAGGTGGATTGGGCAGAATTTTAGCTTATTTAGGCAATTATAACTCAAAAGGGGCATTTGGCTTTAATTACAAATGGAAGATTCCTTCTTGGAAAGTCAAAACAATGGGTGAGCTACTCAATGTACTTGATGATAATTTTAGTTGAAAATGACAATTGAGAGGAAATTGTGGGGAGGTGTCATGCACATGGGGGAACTGAGTTTTCCATTGGTCCATGCATTCCAAGAAAATATATGAACCAAGGGAAACACTCGAGATCCTCCTTTCACCAGAAATCACTCCCCTACCAACCAAACCATTCCTCCCTTACTATCCACTCGAGATCCCACAGGTTTGGACCATGGGTTACAATGATAATACCTAGTTTTTGCCGGATTTTTAATGGCTTTTTGCATACATCTGAACATACATAGGGCCTTGATGTTGATTCTTCTTGCTGCATATACTTTGGCCTGATCGAGATCCTTGTTGCATGTCCTCTGGTCTAATCGAGATCCTTGCTGCATGTCCTCTGACCGAGATCCTCTTCTTTTTTCTTTATTATTGTTATTATTTCTTTCTTTTTTCTTCTTTTTGGGATTTGGGTCTTTATAGTCCTTCTTAACTTCATGAATTGGGTCTTCTTTTGTTGAGGCCCATGATCTTTCCTTACTATTCATGGAATGAACTTTCTTGTGAAATTTTGGTCCTCAACACATTTTTCTAACCACATGTAGATAAAATAAGACCAAATCTAACAACATAGGTTAGTTTACTATAATTGCCCCTAATAAGAATATCAGCTTCATTCAAAAGAAACCTAACAATATGTACTTTAGCTCAAAATTCTGATAATCCAGTGGCTAGCTCAAAAGAAACCTAACAATATGTACTCTAACAGCCTAGCACACCCAGCACTCATACCCCAAATATCCTACCTAAATAAGGATTGAGATTAGGTGCAATTGCTAACAATTAGCAATTGCACCATGCCACTACCCCATTTCCTTCCAAATTTTTTTACATTTTTAACTTTTTAAATATTTTTTTATTTAATGGTTACAACTTTCAATCTCAACCATTCACTGCTATTGTATAACGTGCAATACTATTACACCTAATCTCAATCTCCTAAATATAACTAGTGATGTCTGCCATTTATCCTCAAAAGAATATAACTAGTCATGAAGAAGTTAACCACGTAATTACTTGGACCAAATGATTATTTACTACTTCTCTTACATATAGGGCTTTCTCACATGAGAAATTTGCAAGAAAAAACAAATGCTAAAGTATTAAGGGAAAAAAAAATCCTTCCCAAGAATGTATCATTCGTAAAGTTTAACTGATAATGAATGAGACAAAAGGAGGAAATTTGATTGATGGCAATTTTCAACTTTACCAAATAAAAATAAAATCTGACCAAAGTCGAGAAAATTATTATAGTACAATTCGATAAATAAATAAATAAATAAAATTGTTATTGTACTTTGTAAATATTACTTTTAATTCTAAGAGCACAAAAATGCTATAAAAAAAAAAATTTAAACGAAATTTAAATTACTAACCAAAAGAACAAAGAACATAGTAGCTCAAAGAATTTCTATTCCAAAATTTGTACACATTCTTGCACAAAAATCAATTATGCATTCAACTAAAAATTGTTATCCTAATACAAAATTTCTCATAATATAGATTCAACCAAATAATTTCTGTATTGCTATTCTTGTGAGTAGTGTGATTCATAGTAGGCATATCAAGTTTTGTATTAAAAGATCAAACAAGGCAATAAGTTGTATGTACTGATTTTTGGGAGTATCAATTTGTTATTCCAATTTAATCTCGATGTTGTGATTTTTTTTTTTCCATCTATTTGTAGGTATTATCTTGTTGGTCTTAATGGTGCATGGGAATTTGTTGATCAAAATTGTGATGCTTTGGTCCTCTTGGATGACAACAATGGTGATAAAAACCATTCCACTGATATTTTTCTTATGTTCTCTGACTTGTAGGTATTATCCTGAATTTTCATATGTTCTCTCTTTTTAAGAAATTTTTTGTTAATAGTACGGGTCAGTTCACCTAAGGGTTTTAGCAATAGTTTTCGGTTTAGGATTTGATGATTGTTTGTGGATAAAGATGCCTAAATGAAACTAGGGGAAAATGTAAGAAATAGACTTTAAAAGAGTTGGTATCTCTTTACATTTTTATATGTTTAGGAGTCTATCAATAAGATTCTAAAGTACATATTGATTATGTGGAAAACTTAGAAATTAATGAATTGAGAATATGTTTCTATTGAATTTTGCTGTTTTGGTTTCCACAAATTGTTAGAGTCACCTTTACTTCACCAACTAGTTGTTTCAAGCACTTTTTTGGTTATGGTTTTTCAAGTCTAAAACGTCAAAAAATTCAAAAATAAATAAATAAAATGAAATAATTTTCTTATTCCAATTTCTTTTTCTTTTTTTCAATTTTGTTTTTTTGGCTAAATTATTCCAGTTTCTGTTAAACTGACAATAAAGAACAGCTCAATATTGATAACTCTTTTTATTGGAGTTCTCTGATGTAAACTACTATACTTGAAAGCACAAGCTAGACAGCATTCTTTCATATTTCAATAGACACCTAATCTCAGGCGTCTTGGCCTCTTTGATTTCAACATTCCTTGCCATTTGTGTAGCTTGATTTTCTTTGAATGAGCTTATTTATTTCTCTTTCTTCTCTCCCAAATCACAAAAAAAGGAGATCTACTGAAAGGTACCAATGGGCAGAGACAACACTGGCCAAAATTCCACGACTGGATAATAACATATTACAGACACTTAACCTTTTTGCCCATGGAAGTTTTGATGAAAGAGAAACAGTTAGTCTTCTAGATACATACTAGTTTTCTGCCTTTGTTTCATTTTCCCCACCTGTCAAATGGAGTTGAAAAGGCTTTAAAAAGTTGGGTCTGCCTCCCCTCCCTTTAAAATTCTTCAGTTTTCTCCCGTTTTTACCCGAATGAAGGACACGTGGCACATAAAAACATCTGAAGATAAAAAAAAATGCGACATCAAAACATTATTTATCTCCATCTTACCCACCCCTTTCACTCAGCAGCAACCTCCATTCATAAACCCACCACCCATATACACCAACAATCTTGGCAAACGGACGGCAAGGAGCCATCGGAATGGTGCCGAAGGCGCCACCCACTAACACCCATGGTGATTTTCATCTCCTTAGAAAGGCCACTTGGAGAGTGTCAATTTTCACTTTTTGCTCATCACTAGCTTGCACTTTTTGGTCTCTGAGAAAGTGTAAGAAAAGAAATGAAATTGAAATCTTGAAGCTTTTATCAAAAAATGGAAATTGAAATCTTGTATATGGGTAAGTTTCTTTCCATTCTTACACTGCTTCCTCTCCTCTTCTTCTTAAAGCCGCATAGAAGAACGTCCCAACTATGGTTGGTCCCAACAAAGCAACCATTTCCTTTTAAGAAAACAAAAAATAAAAGTACAGTAGTCGCAAAACCTTCGTAGCATTGCTATTTGTTGCCATAGGTGTTAGTGGGTGGCATCTCCGGCACAATTTCGATGGCTCCTTGCCATCCGTTTGCCAAGATTGTTGGCGTACGTGGGAGGTGGGTTTGTGAATGGAGGTTGCTGCTGAGTGAAAGGGGTGGGTAAGATGTAGATAAATAATGTTTTGATGTGGCATTTTTTTTTTTTTTTTTACCTTCAGATGTTTTATGTGTCACGTGTCCTTCATCCGAGTAAAAACTAGAGAAAATTGAAGAATTTTAAACGAAAGGGGATTCGAACCCTAAAAAGTTATTTCGTTTGTATTGGTTTCTTGATCCTCTGAAGGTGCACACAACGTTGGGAAGATTGACTGTGAATTCATACAAAAACGCGTCCCTGACTTCAAGGGGACAAGGCAGCCTGACCCAACTATAGCTCCTAATCCTTGCTAAGATGAAAATGAGGTGCCAAGACAATAATATGACCACCACTCATCCTTCTTCTTCATCCATGACATCATATGGACCCTATTAATAGGGTAAGGCCTAAGTCTTCAATTAAAAGCCAGCAAAGCGGCCATAATCATAAATTCTTGGCAAAAGCCCATTAAAAGGACTACAACTACAAAATGATCCAAGAATCCACTCAAAGCAATGTACTAACATCCTTAGACAAGTTGAAGAAAGCCCATATAAGTCCCAAGAAGGAAAGCAAAGAGATCAAGAGAGTACTATGAATTCAGCTTATTAGACCAACAGAATAGAAATTAGTTTGCTCTAAAATTTTTATCATCATCTCTTCCCTTAATAAACCAATGGACTGAAAGTCCAATGAGTCAATGACATGCTCCACTAACTTCATCCAATACACTTTAAATTGAGTTCCAAACCTCACACTCTAAGTTTGGGAGTGGGAGTTGAAGCTTGGGGAGATAAATACCTTGAGGCGCTTCCTTGAATAACTAATATAACACATAGAAACACTTTAACTCAAAAGGCCAAAGTCAATGTGTATGTTCTCAATTATGTTATATTAATTTCTCATTGTTTTCATCATTATTCAATGTGAGACTTCAATCACACGTGTATACCCAACATATACTTGGGTGACTCTTTTCACAATCTGAATAAAATTTCCATCACTTATAAAAAAGTACTTTAAAGTGAGTACATAAAAGTGAGAAGTGTTGAGGTTAGGACTTTTACTATTTTACATTTTCAAAGAATATGATGGCAATGAAGCAATGAGAAAACAAGAACAAATAGCGGCCTTGTTGATCAGGGCAATGAGAAAAGTTAAGGCCCCTCACAAGTCACACCTTGGCAGCTTTAATATTAGGTGAATTTGGGAAGACTTCATTGATGGCATGACACATTCAAGATGACAGTATTCCCCTCCCTTACAAAGCCTCATTTTTGTTTTGTTTTATTTAAGGTTTTTTGCATTTGTTTAATACTTTGGACCGAAATGCAAAATAAAGCAAGAATGACCAAAATAATTCAAAAATTCTAGAATCAATCGATATAGTTTGCTACTTTGACTGTGACAGAATAGTATGGTTGTTTGTACTGGTTTTGTGACCTATACAAAAAAGTCCAGCCATAGTGATATGTACCATATGTTTTTAAAACATTACTTTAAATACAATAAAATTGGGGGGGGGGGGGGAATGTTACATGCGGTAAATCTAGTCTTTTGAAGATTCAATGCCAATCAAAATTTTTAGGATTAAGCCTTATTATAATATTTCTGGGTAAGGAAGATAATTTTTTTCAATAACCATGTCTTTATTTGCTAAGGGTGTTGTAACTTGGTGGAATATCTGACTGTCCTTCATTAGGAAAATTAAGGTTCAAATCTCACTTCGCCCATATTTGTGACTATCAAATTATTAAAAAAAAAAAAAAAAAATCTTTATTTGTTTACACTCCATCACTTTGGGTTCGTTTGGTTGGAAAAATAGAAAAGTTGAATGATAGAAAAAAGGTGAGATGATGGAAAAATAAGAGGATAGTAAAGATTAAGTTTTTCTTCATGTGTGTTTGGTTGGAGGGATGGAAAACTCATTTGTTTGGTTAGGGTAAAAGGTGAGAGGATAGAATAAGTATTTTCTATAAATTTACTTTTCTGTCCTTATTTCATTATATATAAGAAGTAATTTATTTGTAATAAAATATTATTTATTTATTAGTTAATAAAATAACATTTTATAAAAATTAAAACATTAAACATATTTTTTTCTCTTTGTTATTATATTTATCACTTTTTTTATTTTATAAAACAATGGTGAAAAAAAGAGCACTAAGAGAGAGAGAGGAACAAACCAACAAAGAAAGAAAATGACTAATAGAAGGAAAAAAACAGGAAAGAGAGATCCATGTTCAATGACTTCAATATTTTAATTGAGGGCAAAAAAAGAAAAAAAAAAAGGAACTAGAATAATTAAGCAAATTCACCTGAGTTTCCTCTCTAAATTAGGGAAAAAAACGTTTTGGTGGGCCTAGAGAGAAAACAGTGGGCCCCACCAATTTTTCTCCTAAAATCACCCCAACCAAATACTCCAAAATATCATTTTCTCTCTGCATTTTCTCCCCCTTTTCCATACCCCCTAAAATCCACCCAACCAAACAAACTCTTAGGTTCTTAGTTGAAATAACTCAACTGGCACTTCCTCTTTACATATACTTGGATGGAAGCTGAGGTTGTGGGTTAATGCTCCACTATGTGTGCATATTAAATTATCCATGCCTTTCTAGGTGTTGTACCTCCACTATGTGTGCATATTAAATTATCCATGCCTTTCTATGGTGTTGTACCTCCATGTGTAAAAATATTATTCCTTCTTTGCATTGGAAGCACTACCTCTATGTAGCCAAAATGATTGGTTTATGAGATCTTGGTATTCTGCTGAAAAATAAAATTTGGCTAATATTTTATAGATATTGCGAATATATAGCAATGGGAGAGCATTTTGTTCAAGGTTAATGATTCAAGAAGATATATAAGAACAATTGGATCTATTGTTGGTTCAAGCATAATAGCTGCTTCCCCTATAGACTGCAATTATTAACTGATGCATATTAATCAGCTACTCTTCAAAAAAACCTTTGTGCTATGTTTGGGCCTATAAGATGGCGGCAGTCTGAAATTCATATTTGTTAGCATCTTGTAGTTTTGATAGATGTTTGATAAAATAACCTATATAAAAGAAGAAGTTAGATGTAACAAAAGCATACCTTTCCCTTTTTAGGATCCCTACCTAATTTACTGGGGAAAAAAGCAAAGGTGAGTTTAGTGTTGTCCTAAATTAGCAGAAAACTTAGTGTTGTCCTAACATAATATTTTTTATTTCATAAATTCAAGAGGCATTTAGGGCTCATAGAAAGAGTTATCAACATGAATAACAAGATCATAAATCAATTGGTAGGCAAGCAAACCTAGCCCATGACTCAATGCAGATTTTTATAAATGAATAAAATCATAATCATTGCAATTAAAATGGCAGAAGTTCCACTATTTTGCATTAGAACATGAACATGATTCTCAGCAAGAGTCCATAACTCATGGTTAATGGAATTATTTCCAAAGTGAAGTAAACTGACTCAAGTTTTGTGGTATGTTGGAAAATGTACATAGTATCTTGTTTTAAGTATCACATTGCATTATGGATGAGTACTCTTCTCTCTGAGAACCTATAAAGAATGCTGTTTTTTTTTGAAGAATGGTCGTATGCAATTGGCAAGAGAGGAGGAAGCCTATAAGCACAAGAAGTAAACTAAAGAGGCAATAGAAGAGGTGATTTGGTTATGCTCACTATACTGATGAGAACACATTGCTTTTTTTTTTTGGTTAAAAGGATAGTATTATAAAAGCATTAGCCCGCTGGAAGGTGGTGAAAGCTTTTGCGGAAGCAATATAAAACAAAAATCATATTTTCATTTAAAGATCGTTGTACCACACAACCATGGATTCTAAATAGAACAAAATTGCGTACCTCTTTTAGCAACCCAAGCATGTTGCCTCCCAAGGTATTCACGTCTCTCTCTCTATTTCTTTTGAGTTTTCAGAAGACTGCAGTATCACACAGTAGTTCTGATGGCCAACCACTGAATATGATATTATAAAATCTTATTTTATAGTAGACTTCTAAAACCCTAGAGAGAGATTGGACGTGGGATCCTTAGGGATCCTAATCTTCAGCCGTAGGATTTTATCAATAACTTTTTGAACGTTATTGACTTATCTTGAAACTCTTTCCAAAAGTATTTCTTAATTTTCTCAATCATATCAAGAAAATATCTGAACTTCTACATATTGCAATAATGTCCATCAACACATTGCAATTGACCCCTGAAGATTAGAGAATTACAAATGAGGTCCCATTTCATACAATTTTATATCTATGTCCTTCCACCATACTATATTCCCACAAGCCACTAGGACTGGATAAATATCATTGTCATGTCCCTAGCTTATGTGACCCTTAATTTCTTGATTTCATAATTTCTATTGGACTCCAAAATATTTATAAAAACTCTTTAAATATATATATATACAATATTATATATATGAAAAAAAAAAACATTTTTGAAAAATGTCACCGGCCGGTTTTGTTTTGTGTCCAGCTTCAATATGAAAATCAACTGAATATACTATCTTCTTTAGAGACTGGTGGATTCATTGTTGAGCATTTATATATTTTACTCATTACATACATAACCCAACGTGTCTATATATAGCCTTTAAAATTGGCATCACCAGTTGACATTGTCAAAGTTATGTGCATAATAAATAAATATACACAAACCCCTCATGTTTAAGGACAATAGAAAAATTGCGATAGAACAACCTTTTAAATAACAATGATCACTCCATAAGGTGTTCTTGATCGGATCCAATTCAGTGTATGTACTTGTTACATTACACCCACTTGTTTGCTTAAAGTCACTACTTCAATGATGGAGTAAATCATCCTATCATATAGCAGCACAACAAGTGTAGGCTTCAATGGTAATAATCAATTAATATCCACAGCCTAGAACAATTTAATAATATATGAAAAATCATTACTCCCTGTCTTTGGTTCCTTAACCATTAACATGATTTTTCCTACAAAGGTGACATCACATGCCACATTTAAACAATGAAATATACCTATAAAAGTTATGAATGTGAAAATAGAAATTTATCATCAAATAAAAATGCATAGTATTGTTTTTGAGGGCACATAATTCTAACAGGTGGGTATCAGGTACATCAAGTATGGGGTTTGATGAGGATTGAATGAGGACCCGTCTTCCTGCTGGGGAGAGCAGACTAGCTTGCCAACCAGAAAGCTTCTACTGATCCTTATGGACAACAAAATTGAAATCTCTAGTGCCTCGGTCCACAAACTTTAGAGGAAACCCAAGGTATCGATCAAAGCTGTGAATAAAATATAGCCCTTCTTCATTGTTTGTATTCAAAACAAAAACCCGGCGATGCATAATCATTTCTTTTTCCTCACTTATTATTAGCTTAAAGTAGCATATTCAAGGTATTTTATTAAGTTGAATTTGAATAATAAATTGGACATTTATTTTAAATTTTCTCTATCCTTCAAATGATTTTACATTTTTAGTTGTGAGCTTGCAATTTGCTAATCTATTCATTTGACTAGTTCCATTTTGACTAATTTATGTTGTAGGCTATTAGAAGATATGTAAGAATCATAAGCATGTGCTGGTTCGATACATTCTAAGGATGTTCCCTTTCAAAGAATGACTAATCCAAAAGAAGAAAAAACTCTGTTATAACTTCCCTATAGAACCACATCCATTTCCACATAGGTCTCCATGGCAAAAGCAATTTGTAAATCCAATTAGTCGAAACAACTTTAGTTAACAAAAAATAGTTAAAAGTCCCTTATAAGTTAAAACGCCTCTATAATTTTTCCCAAATAGCTAACAAATGAACAATGTTTCAATACATTTATTGAGCACTGCTTATCAACAATCCAATTTCAGCCAATTTTTAATTCATTTCTCTCTTCCTCACTTACACTCTCTCCCTCAACTAGACCAAGCTCTCTCTCTCTCTCTTCCTTTGAATAAAACCTCCATAGCTAGTCAATAAATATTGAGGTTGATGAAGGCGTATGCTTGTTAAAATAGTAAAAGTAGAGTTTTTAGAGTTAGTTTAGCTAAAATTGTGTAGAGTCTAATGTGAATGCTCCAAGGCCCCAATTTAAATTGATACATTATGAGCTCCCCAAATAATAGTTAGCTTTTGGTAACATTCCAACCATAGGAATTCTATATTTCTAAAGAACTCAACAACCATAATATATTTCTACTCTATGCCATTGCCATTATATAGAGACTCAAATTAGTACACGCAAGAAATGTAGAAATCGCTTCTTCTACAAGCAATTATTGAACTTAAAGAGAAGCTTATATGAAAAAATAAAGATGTCAAGAGTTCATTATTGTCAAGACTGTCACTTAGTAACCGACCATAGGCAAGAAGCAGTTTCGTCGGACCTGACCTGGAAATCCAGTCAAAACATTAAGATCTGACATCTTCATCATTGCCCAAGAAAAGTCCATTCGGAAGGTTGATCCATCATTTGAAGCATAAGCCCTTACCAGTCTTGCGATATTCTCATTAGCCAGAAACTGCTGATCAGCTAAAAGGAGTCCTCTCCCTTTTAATGATTGGCTGTGAATTCATGCAGACTCACTCATTTCCAATGATTCCATGGGTTAAGAAGAAGGCTGAGTGTTGGTCCTATTACTATCTTGGCACCTTATTCTCATCTCAGTGAGGAAATCAGAAGCTACGGTTGGTTCAGGCTGCCCTATCCCCTTGAAGTCAGAGAGGCGTTTCTGTATGAACTCCCAGCCAATCTTCCCAATGTTGCATGCACCTTCAGATGATCAAAAACTGATGCAAACCAAAGAACATTTCAAACTCTTTTCAACTGCAAAAAACAAGTTTGTAAAATGAGAAAAGGCCTATCTAGTAAGTACCTAGAAGATTGACTATTGCTCTTCCATCAAAACCTCTAAGGGCAAAAAGGTGAGGTGTTTGTGTTATATTATCACCCGGTCATGGAATCTCAGCCAGTCCTTCATTGAAATATGAATGAGTGCTGTCCCTCCGGCCTGTTAACACTGGATAGAAAGGGCCACCAGCCTGTAATAGTTTTCACCAGAGAATTCCAATAAAAAGAGCAGCTAGATATTGCAAAATAAATAACATATATAAGAGAACAGACAAAAGCACAAAATAGCTATGCTTAGCTTGGCTGGTACGAAGTGGAGGTAAAGGATTTGGAAACTATAGAAAAAATAAAGGAAAAAAAAAAAATCAACTCAACCAAGTGTATTGTAATTAGTTGACTGCAATAAGTTGAGTCTCTTGATTTCCAAGGATAAGAACTGGAAAAATAAAAATCAAATTTGTTAATTATGTATGAGATGTTTTTTCAAAAAGAGAAAAAATATATATGCGTGTAATATATATATGAGATTTTATGATATATTAGTATATTTAATTATGTAAGAGATTTTTATGAGCCTTTGATTTGTTTAATTAAGTATGATAATTTATGATCCTTCGTATTTTTTATATTTTATTTTATATCTTTTATAGGTTTCAAAATTCAAGGTATTCAATTATTTTCATTTGTTTCAGTGACCAAAGGTTAAGTGGTCTATTGAGGTATATGTACAAACACTCAAAGACGCAGCTGTTTTCAACTTTTAATTAACTATATACAGAGAGTGCCAGTGCCTAAGCATAACTTAGTTCAATATCTAGAGTGCGAAAAATAATTGATCATTGAAAGGGAACTGCCAAATGAGGAGATTTACTTAATATAAGGACACAAAGAACAAACATAAAAAATGAAAACTATGTGATTGGGGAGAAGATAAATTATAGACACAAACGCAGTTTAGGCATTGCTAAAAGACAGAAGTCACTATTTCAAAATAAATAAAAAATGTAAGAATTAATAGAGAAAAACTTCAAATTGCATTTAAAAGATAATATTATGATAAAATCTCTAAGCAGAGCTACTAACTGAAAAGTTTTCCAGGAACAAACCATCTTCAAGACACAAAAAAGATAAGCAATTTAATTTCGCTAAATAGCTACCAGAGTCAAGGATAGGTAGTCATACCAGTTCCTGCGATAGGGAAAATATTCTTTGAGCTGCTGATAAATGGAATCAATCAGAGTCTGCATATCCAAAACTAAGTCCCAACCTCTAAAATTAGTTTTTTGAAAACAGTCGTGCCTCTCAAAATTTTTGGAAATTTGAGTTTGCATCATACAAGCTCTCTCTAAAACGACCAGAGGTAGCAGAAATGACACTTTTGACGGCATCAGCAGCACTTCTAACCTTCAGATTTGAAGAAATTAGATTCTCAAGTAACAGATGAAGAGATGAATGAAGACATCTATAACAAGAAAAATCTTCTCCTAGGCATAAACTAAAGATGCCGATTCCTTGAACTATAACCAATTTGACAAAAAATAACTATAATCAGTACCACCTAAAGCCATTAAGGAGAACCTGAAATAAGGGGAAGGAAAACATAAATTCAAGTTGTAGCATAGCAGTCACAGAAGAAGTGTAACTTGTCGATTGAAGATGATGGTTTGGATTTGGGTGAATGGATCCCAACTATAGCATTGTTAAATGTGCATAACAATTAGCATACCAAAACCATCAGCAGGCATGAAAAGTGTAATTGAATACTATTTGATAACAATAAAACATAATGGCATCTGATTAAAAGCTATTCCTATGAGCAACTTTTGAATTCTACTTTGTGATAAAAGCAATAAAACAATTATAGACATATCAATTTCTTTGTTTTGAGACGAATAATCCGCCAAAACTCGTTAGACCACAAACACCTAATTGGAATTAATTTGGATATTATTATCACGGCATACATTAAGAGCTCCCCCAATATTACTGAACTTTTGATAACATTCGAAACATTAAAATTCTAAATTTCTGATGAACTCAACAACCAAAACATTTTTGCATGCAGTTTCAACTAGCTATTTCATCATCGTGACCATGACCAATGATGTCATTGCCTTTATATATAGACTCAAATTAGCACAAGCAATAAATGTAGAAGTCACAGCATCTACAATCAAACATAGAACATAAGAGAAATTAATATGAAAGAATAAAAATATCAAGAGTTAATTATGGTCAAGACTGTCACATAAAAACTGACCAAAAGCAAGGAGCAGTTCCGTCAGACCAGACCTTGAGATCGAGTAAGAACATTAAGCCCTAACATCTTCATCATTGCCCAAGCAAAGTCCATTCAAAAGGTTGATCTGGCATTTGAAGCATAAGGCTTACTAGTCTCATGGTCTTCTAATTAGCCATTGCTAATCGGCAAAAAGAGTCATCCCCCCTTTTTTCAAGCTCTGATAGTAGTGAGTGTCCAAACTTGCCCCAAATGACATCTGGGATGACAATGCCTGCAAAAATGACATCCGCACTGCAGACACACTCATTCCAAAGATGCCATGGATGAAGAAGAAAAATGAGTTGTGGTCCTATTACTGTCTTGGCACCTCATTCTCATCTCAATGAGAAAAATCAAAAACTATAGTTGGGTCAAGCTGCCTGGTCCCCTTGAAGTTAGAGAAGTGTTTCTGTATGAATTCATAGTCAATCATCCCAATGTTGTGTGCACCTTCAGATGATCAAGAATCCAATACAAGTACATACATTCCTGACAAGTGGAAAGGAACCTTTATTTTTAAAAATCAAGTGGAAAGGAACTTAAAAATTAAAATTTGTCTTTTACAATTTAAAAAGAAATTATAAAGGAACCAAAATTATGAAACAATGTATTTTCTAATATATTAGTATATAAGAATATACCTAACACCAATGTTTGTATCCATCAGATTCTTCTTCAATGAGTTTCTCCATGAGCATTCTTCATGGATCTTTGTATCTTGTTATGTCATTCTCCAAAAAAAATATTCAATAGCCATTTCGGTTTTCCACTTGAGAACACAAGATAACCCAAAACCAATCCAAACACGAATCCACAGCCATACCCCAATAATACAACTTTCCAATGAAACCCATTTTCAAATTTGAAATCATCTTCTTGAATGGTGGTGGTGGTGGTGGTGGTCCCTCGCCATTGCCACAAGCTTTTGTCATTGGAAATCCACATAACCCCCAGTTACCATTGAAAGAATCATTCGTAAATGTATTGAACTGTTTACCTTGAGGTATCTGACCAGAAAGATAGTTTTTTGATAGGTTTAAACTTGCCAGTGATGTTATATCTACTAATTGTATAGGAATTTCACCTGTGAGCTTGTTTGAGGAGAGATCTAACCATTCAAGATTGGTTAAATTTCCCAACGATGGAGGCACATGACCTGAAAGATTATTGTGTGAAAAATTAAGCCCCTTCAGTGACCGAAGCTCTCCAATTGCCTTTGGAATTTCTCCTTTGAAATTGTTGTTGGAGAAATCGATGGTTATGAATAGACTTTGGATTTTTACCAATTCAATGAAAAACCCTTTCATTGCCACTGTCACGGAATCTTGATAATAATCATCACCCATGTATTTCAATTTACCTTTGTTCACACTTGCATTCACCATGGCTTTTAAATAGTTAAAAAGGTTTGTCGGCAAATGCCCATGGAACTCATTTTGAGAGAGATCTATGATTCGCAAATTTGGGAATGGGAATTTGGTCTTAGGATTGCCTAAGGCACCATGAAAGTAGTTTGATCGCAAGATAAGAACCCGCAACTCTGGAAGAGTTTCCAACCAAAGAGGGAAAGTGCTATTAATCTTGTTGTTACCAAAATCTAGAACTTCCAACTTTCTACAAGAGACCAATGATTGTGGCAATGACCCTTCAAAATGGTTGCCATTGAGTTTAAGACTTCTCAAGTGACATTCCTTTGCAAATTTCATTGGGAGGGTGCCATTAAGACTGTTATTTTGTAAATCCAGATCTATGAGATTGTCACTAAAGTTTTGAAAACATGGAGGAATCATGTTACTCAAGTGATTATAAGACAAATCAAGGTACTCAATAGAACTAAGATTGCAAAATGAGGAAGAGATTTGTCCAGTTATATTATTCCTGGAGACTGAAAAGAAATATATGCCTAGTGGAGGTACTGGAAGTGGTCCTTGAAGCGAGTTAGAATGAAAATCAAGATATCCCAAGTTCTTCCACAAAAGGTGTCCTACACTTGTCAATGAGTTGTATGAAAGATTCAAGTAAAACAATGAATCCTTCCCCACCTCCAAAAACCACTTTGGAATATTGCCTTTGATTTGGTTGTTGGAAAGGTCTAAGCGTTCAATATATTCTGCAGTTTGTACAAAGTGTGGAATTTCAGTTATGTTGGAAGAAGACAACTGTAATGAAACAATTTTGGGTAAGATATTGGTGGCAAAGGTGAAGGAGCTTAGTGACAGGAGAGGATTATTTGACATTCCAAGAGATTGAAGATTTTTGAGCTTAAAGAATATTTTTGACTCCACATTGCCACTTAAATTATTGAAGGAGACAAATAGAACACGAAGGCTCACCAATTTAGAGATTGACAATGGAAGGGGACCACTTAGGTTGTTATTATTCAACCTAAGACCAACCAATGAGTTATGCTGGAAATCGCCAATATGCCCAATGAATTGGTTATAATCAAGAAATAAGTAACGCAAAGATGGTATTGTATACACCCAAGATGGTATTGTCCCATTCAATAAGTTACCAGATAAGAAGAGAGATTCTAGATTGGAAGGAATCTTGTTGACTAGTTGACTATTAGAAGAATTATTTGAAGAGAAAATTTGGGGAAAGTTTGTCAGAAGCTGCCCTATGAAATTGTTGTATGAGAGATCTAAGTCAGTAAGAACTTCAAAGTTTAGGAGGGACCATGGAAACTGACCACCAAAGTTATTATATGAGAGGTCCAAAGAAGTGATTTGTGTGAGATTAGGAAGAAATGTTGGATATGATCCTATGAAATTGCATTCTCTGAGGTACAATTCTTTTAAGGACTTGAGATTGCTTATTAAATTAGGTAAGTGGATTGGGAATTCGATTCCAGAGAGCTCCAAGGACCTGAGTGGAGTACTCCAGTTATTCGTTGGAAGGGAACCGGTGAGATTGTAGTTGTAACCTACATAGAGCAGCTGGAGGTTTGGAAGGTGTAATATATTATCTGGGAATCTCCCTTTCAATCCACAATAACGAAGAGTAAGAGATGTCAAAGAGGAAGACAAATTCATGAAAGAATTAGGTGAAACAGAAGACATGTTAACATAATCCAAAAAAAGTTCAGTTATATGGGTTAGGTTTTGAACAAGCCTTTTCAAACTAGGCATTTCTATTCTCATGCCATAATTCTCAGAGAGATCAAGTGAAACCAATTTGGATAAGTGGGAGATTTCAGAAGGGACATCACCAGCAAAGAAGGACCCAGTGAGGTTGAGATGCGTCATGTTTGCAAAGCCACCAAACTTAGATGAAATTGCGGAGATATTGAAATAGTTGTGAGCAAGGTTGAGCCGCTGGAGATGGCGAAGAGAGAAAAGGGTGGAATTGGGATGGATGGGACCTTCAAGCCGACTGCAACTGAGGTCGACAGCAATGACATGACCTGTCATCGTATCACAGATGACCCCATCCCACCCACAACAATCTGTACCCATTTTCCACGAATTCTTCGGAGGATGAGAATAATATTCACAATAACCATCAGAATCGCGAACAGAAAAAGAGTTTCTGAAATGGAGCAAAGCAGAGGATTGGTGTGAATGGCAAAGAGGCGTTGATGAATTAAAAGAGAGAGAAGAGGAACAATTATTAGGTTGAGAAAGCAAGAGGAAGCAAATGAGTAAGAGTAATACCCGCTCCATATTTGCTCTAGGTGGTTTTAGAAATCATATTCAGAAGGAATGATAAGAGATATTTTGGGTGTTCTTTTAGGAAATGAGGTGGCAGAGAGACATATATTTATAGGCGAGAGACCATAACTACGTTTATCAAATCAGGCAAATGTAGACAACTCTAATCCCTCGACTTAGCTTTATTTTATGGGTTGGGCCAATGACTTGGAAATTTAAAGGTCTTGTGGGTCACACTCTTTAATATCTATGGTCTTGCGGGCTAAAATTAAGGTCTTGTGGCTGTGGGTCCCTAGCGTACAGTGTAGAGTTGTTGGACTATGGAGTTAGACTAATATTTCTGTTAGAAACTATTTTATAATATTTTTATAAAATATTAATGTGGTCAATTTCTTATTAGTTTTTATCTAGGTCCATTATTAATATTACTTTTTTATTTATCAATAATCACTCATCACATCAGTCGTTGGTAAAAATTTTTGTAAAATAATTTGTATCTCTAATATTATTCATAGAATTATTCGATGGATTCATTGATTTATAAAAAGTAGCTTTTTATTAAAAAAATAAATAAATAAAAAGTAACTCTGACAATGAAAAAAATCAGGTTTATTCGGGTTAGCTATATCTACTATTTATCATAATAGCTACTGTTTATTAAAAATAATAATAATAATTTTATCAACTTTAGATTTCAATTTGCTCATTCTTTTAAGTTTTGTCTCTACCTATTTAGCATTTAGGACCATCATGGAAATAATTAACTTATGACAATAGGGCTAGACATTTAGCAGTCAAGAACTCAAGATAAGAAGGTTTTGAAATTTCTAAGCATTGCTTAGTTCTCATTTCTTATTATTTATACATACATGTTTTTTGTTGTGGGGGTGGTGGCATTTAGGAATCTTCCAAAGCAATATTTAAGAAACATTTAATTAGTAGCTCTATCTCTTAAAATTTGTATGTTTGGAGAAAATGATCACAACTTGTTTTAAAATCATTGATATACCAGATCCCTTCAACCATGCAAACGAGTAACACTGTTAGAAGACTTTAATCTTGTTAATGTCTCACTAAATCTTTGATCATTGTTTGAAACTTCCAAAGACTTAGAAAGCTATAGTCAGGGTCGGCTCAATAGGTGATACAATTGGTACAATCGCCTAAGGTCCCAAATAAAAGAAGCCTCCACTTGTAAAAAAAAATTATATATATAAAATATATTTATCTATATATTTTAATTAAAAAAATTTTAAACACTTTTATTAGTCAATAAAATGTATTAAAAAGAACCCATAGTATCTAAAATGCAAAAGATTAAAAAGGAAAAAATAAAAATAGTAAACTTCAGTTGACAAAATTAAATTTGAGGAGACAAGTTTATTAACTCATTCTTAAAATATACTAAAATCAAAATTAAAACTAGACAAATTCATTAATAATACAACGTAATTATCTTGAAAAATGTTAAAAATAGAGGTTATAAATTTCAAAAACAAAAGAAAAACCTCTCATCTCTCTATCTCTCTGCCTCTCCATCTATATTCTTACGGTCTTACCTTTCTTTTTCTCATCTTCATCTTGATTCTTCATTCTTGATATTTTTCCATAAACTCAATCAATTAGTCTAACTTAAAATTTTTCTTTGTTGATTCTAGTGTACCAGTCTACCAGTCAACAGTCACCAGAGGTATTCTTCTTCACTTCTTCCCCTCTTTCTCTTTGTAACTTTGTCTTTCCGAAAATGAAGACTCAAGAGTCTTCCATTTATTTAACTTAAGTTATATACATTTTTAGTTTGTTTCACCATTTTACTGTACAATTGTTTGATGGGATGTGACATGGTTTTTCTTTTTTTGCTATGATAGCTTTTTTGCCCTCTTTGTACCCTTCTCTGCCATGATAATTGATAGGAGTAGGAGTGTAGGACACGTTTTTTCTTTAAAACTTAGCCATAGGCAGAGGATGATAGGACTTAGGAGTAGTGGAGTACAGCTGTACAGGCTGGTCAGCTTCCCGCACTTTTTTTTTATCTGACACTTTATCTATTATTATAAATTATTATACTAAATTATTATTAATAATTATTATACTATTTTTTATCTGTCATCTCATATCAAATTATTTGTATTATAATGACACTAATTTATTAAATCTTGTATTAAATTAATTTTTATTTGTACAGGTTTAAACTTTGAAGTGGTCACGGTTTTAGAAAAATTGTAATAACCAAGTTCTACTATGTCACAAGAAATATTAAGTGGATTAACTATATTATCAATTGAAAAAGAAATGTTAGAGGAACTTAAATACAAAAACTTAACTAGTAATTTTGCATCTCAAAAAGTAAGAAAAATAGATTTTAAATAAAAAAATTCAATATATATATCATTTGATTAATATTTAATTATAAAAATGCCCCATTTAAAATTTTCGCCTAAGGTCCCAAAAGTTGTTGAGCCGACCCTAATTATGGTCTTGAAATTTTGGATTATATAAAAATTATTTGATGTAAATTACAGAATTACAAACTGAACATGTGACAATAATCAAACTTGTAGCAATCATGTTAACATGATCAATTTTATGTCATCCATTGCTTTTTCCTCAAATAAATTAAATTTTTAAATTTAAATTGTCTATAATTACATATCTAGTTATCTACTCTTTAGTATCCCATGCAATAATCAAGAAAATTCAAGAAAGAATATTTTTATATAACACATATTTATTCAAGTTTAAGCTCCAAATTACATCCTCCAACTTAAACTTATTTTCAAATCAATCATTTAAGTTTTTTCTTTCTTTCATTTCAGTCTTTAACTTCAAATATATTTTCAATTTAGTCATTCCAATAACTTTGAAGATATTTTCCATTCCTTTTGCTAAGGAAATTATATATATGCCAATAACATTCTTGTGTATTCTAGTTGCATTCTCATTCCTGGTCAATGAAACATTTCTAAAGCCTTTTTAGATCAACTATTGACAAAAATTTTATTGTTGTCACTTTTATTTTGCTTCATGCTAAATCACAAGAGCTACTTTCAAATAGGATGGCATTTATATTGATAAATATGTTTTGTTTCCCTTTATACTTATAAATATATATATATATATATATATTAGAGATAATTACAACATGGGGAGATGTCAATTTAACTACAAAGCTCTTAGTCAGCATATAATCTTTTTTAGATTGTAACAAAACTGTTCAACACATCAAACCATAAGGCATATACTCATTGCCCCTACTCTGTGCATCTCTAATGTGGAAAAGAAAGCAAGGAAGGGACCTGTACAGTGCTTAAAATATTTCGTTTTTGTTTTTTTGTTTTTTTTCCCTTACACTCTGTTTGTTTCAGCATTAACATTTTCTGGAAAATTGCTCATTTTCCAAAGAGCATTTTCTAGAAAATTGTCTCATTTTCCAGTGTTTAGTAACGACCTTGAAAATGAGCTTGAGAATGTTTTCTAGTGTTTGGTATGCAATTTTTTAAAAAATATTTCTTTTATAATTTAAAACATGTCTATTATGTAAACTAACTAATGTAATCATCATAAATAAAAAACCAAGAATGAATTTGGTTTTCATACTAAAATTCTAACAATAGATACAATCAAAATTAATTAGTTGTAAAATTTTCATGATCTCTACCACTCATCTTACTCATATATATAGACAATAACGTACGTACACACACACACACACACACACACACACACACACACATATATATATATATCAATCATTTTTTACAGGGGAATACATTTTCAATAAGTATAAATAACAATAACTTTTAATTGTCTACTCTTTTTGTTGGTATACTAATTGTCTACTATGATCAACCACAAGTCTCCAATATTATTCTAAATTATGTATTTACATAATGTACTGTATAATATATCATCCCTGCATAGTATCTGCCAACAAAAAAATATTTACCAACAAATGCAATTCTCCTAAACAATTATCATTCATTATATATAACAATATTATTAGTCCACGGTAAAGATTGTCCCATGTAAAAGCAATTTAAAGCAATATAGGTACCATGTTTAAAATTTTCATCTTTTACTTCATTCTTTCTTTCTTCTTCTTCTTCTTTTTATTTTATTTTTTATTTGTTTGCACTTTATGTACGAAAAAGAAGTAACTTTTTCCTGGAATCCATCAAACCGAAAATTTCTTAGAGAAAAAAGAAAATCAAGCTTGAAATTCAAAGTAAAGAATTGAGATTTTGGTAAAGAGGAATGAAACAATTACCACTACAAATTTGTTCTCCTTTGCAAGTCGGAGCTATTGACTGATCAATGAAGGAAAAAAAAAATCTAATCAAAGAATTGTGTTACAGAGAGGAAGAGAAACATGGAGAAAAGAGAGAAGAGAGACAGAGAGAGAGATTTATGGGAAGAGGAGAGACTAGAGTTAGTGACAGTGAGGGTGTGAGGAGAGAAAAAGTAAAGAGAAGAGAGAAAAAGTGAGAAAACTTACCATGAGAGAGAGAATGCGCCAAAAAATTATGTTTCCCACGGCTATAGACAAAGATAATATTTATAGGAGATGCAACGCGTTTGTTTTCCAAAAAATTTTTTTGGAAAACAACCTATAGAAAATAAACCTTATTTTTATTAGAGTTTTCTGTTGACCAAAGATAGTTTTCCATTGGCCAGGTTTTTTTTGTGCTACTAAACACTGGAAAATGTGGAAAACTATCTTTACAAAAGGTTTTCCAGCAAAACAAACAAAGCGTTATGTAAAACTCATATTTCTCATTATTTGATAAATACTATGAAAAGATAAATTAGTATTGTTTTAAACTTATAATCTTTTTAACCATCTTTTGATAATTTTGGTCAAAGTGCAAATAATTTTCATTCATAAATACCCTTAAGTTATTACTATTTGTTATATAATGGACAACATTTTTCTAAATATGGATACATCCATATGTAATATTTTAATAACAACTAATTGGGGGGAGTTGGCTTAGGGGTAACAACTAAGAAAAAATTTAATTAGTTGCTTTTATATCTTAAAATTTTTATGAAAGAAAATGATATCATTCATTTTTAAGTCATTGATACGCCAAATTCCTTCAACTTTGAAAATGTGTGACACCATCAAAAGTCTTTTTTTTTTTTTTTTTAAGGGAAATACCATTAGAAAACTTAAATACTATTAGTGTTTTAACAAGTCTTTGATCATTCTTTGGAACTTTGAAAGACTTTGAAAATTCAAGTCTCGAAATTTTTTTCTTTAATTGCTATAATCTTGGAATTTTGGACTATATTAGAATTGTTTGATGCAACTTGCAAAGTTATAGACAAAACATGTGGCAACCGATTAAACATGTAGCAATCACGTTATCTAAATAAGTTTTATGTCATCCCTTTCTTTTTGTTCAAATTAATTAAAAAAATGATTTATGATTAGCAATACTCACTTTCCCATGTAATAATCAAGAAAATTCATTTTCACAAACGGTACTTGGAAGCTGAAGCTCTGGGAGGAAGACAAGAATGATCAAAATGATGTCGTCTAGATTTAGTTAACAGACTTATCAAAACAATGTCACTCAACTTAAATGAATCCTCATTGAACCAAAATATTACTGATTACATTAACTATACGGTACCGCTTTGTAGCTGAGCTGGAATATGACTGTTAGAAACATAGCCTTTGTTACAACTTACAAAATACATAACTTTAATATATTTTCAAATAAAACATTTATATTTCATTTCCCCCCATTTTAGTCTTTCAACTGTAATCTAGTATCAATTTAGTCATTTTGTCAATTTTGTCCAATCTCACCATAAGTTTTAGATTTTTCACTTTATAAAACGATGTTGTTTTAGTGAATTCTATGAGGTGGATCAAATGGAAGAGCTAAATTGAAAATGAATGAAAATTAAAGGACTCAAATAAAAAATATTAAAACAGAAAAAACAGTGAAAAAAAAAAAGTACTAAGTTGAGAACAATGCAAAATTTGAGTAAAATTTGTAATTTAGCCTATATTTAGTGAGTTTTATTCAATAAATCAATTAGATCATTTATAGAGAAGGATAAACCTAATTTAATTAAAAAAAATTTAAAGAAAATCAAACCTAAGTTAATCCAAACTATATACAATATGTTTTGTGTATTGTTGCATTATTTAAAAAAAAAAACCTTGAATTAGAATTTGTTCAAATTAAAATTCCAAAAAAGTTGTCAAGCCCTATACTTTCTTAGAAGAGAGGAAAGTATCACTAATGTTTGCATTAATAATAGTGTTGATGGATGTAATAAATACTAAAACTACTTGGGTTGGTGTCTATGAATGATTCCTATATATACAAACTTAAGCGGTTTGTGTACGCTGTGAAAGGGTGATGAAAAATATGGAGTGAATTTTGTGGCTATGGGTTGGTAGGTTTTTGGCCTACAGGATCCTAGCAGGAGACCATAAGGTCCAAAACCACGATTATCAACCACGACACAATTCTAATCCCTAGTATTAGCATATTTTATGGGTTGGGTGCTTTAATTTTCTTTACCTTCTCAACTCTCATTATCTTTTAGAAAAGACTTTAACCTAGTAAAATGTTTCAAAAAGTCTTTGGCTCATGACATGGAAAATTAAGGTCTTGTGGGTGACTCTATTAACTAGCGTGAATTGTCTCTTGTACATTACATTATTATTATTATTATTGACTAGATGGGTTACTTTATTTTTTTAAGACAACCAAAATTCAATTCAGTTTACCCACGTGACTATCTTTTGCTTGCGCTAAGTAGATATATTAATTATTACCAAAATATTAAGTTACTTATTAATTTTTAAGGTGTTTATTCCATGTAAAAATATATTACCTAAGCTTTAATAAATTTAATATTCTATTACACCTAAAGTTCATTTATTAAAAATTAAAAAAAAAATTAATACATATTTTTTTGATAATCTATTATAGTTTTGTGTTTTAAATAATTTATTTTAAATGAAACTCTATTACCAAAATATTAAGTTGCTTATTAATTGTTAAAATGTTTATTCCATGTAAAACTCTATTACCTAAGCTTTAATAAATTTAATACTCAATTACAACTAAAGTTCATTTATGAAAAATTAAAAGATAAATAAAATAAAATATCATACTTATTGTTTGATCATCTATTATAGTTTTGTGTTTTAATGTAGTAAACTACATATTACATGTCGTGCTCATGCCGAGTGACTCAAGATATATTGCACGTAAAATTAAAGAGTTTTTGTCATGTGACTAACTAATTATTTATATAGTTAATTTACTCTTAACTCACTAATTATTAAAACGGTTTTGATAGTAATAGTAAAATGTTTTATTTCTTTTACATAAAATTTTAATGTATGGCAGAAGAATTCTACTAGAATACATAAAATTTAAAAAAAAAAATAAAAGAATACATAAAATTAAATAATACTATGAGAGAGAGAGAGAGAGAGAGAGAGAGAGAGAGAGAGAGAGAGAGAGAGAGAGAGAGTATTTAGGGATAATAAAACAAATATGCAAGATAATCAATAAATAGGGTATTATAAATTAAATAATTTAAATGAATATGTACATTTTATGCAAAATATGGTGGGACGAGCAAAATCTATCCCATCCATTTGCTTATTTTAATGGGAAAAAATTGCATAGAATAGAACACACAAAATGGATCAAACAAGGCCAAGATTGTCAATGTAACAACTAAGAAACGTTTAATTATTGGCTTTATCTCTTAAATTTAGTATGAGAGGAAATACACACACACACACACACGCACACACACACATATATCACTGCTGTTTTTTTAAGTCCTTGATTTGCCAAATACCTTCAATCTTGAAAACGTGTGGGACAGGGGTATAAAATCGTGAAGAACATTTCTTTGGAATTTTTGAAGACTTGGAAATTTTTTTTTTTCTAGAAGTAAAGACTTGGAAAGTTATGTATTATAGTCTTCCTTCTATTATCCAACGTGAAATTTGGACTATAAAATAGTTTGTTTCAAATTACAAAGTTGCAAACTGAAGATGTAGGAATCATGTTATCTGAGTCCATGTATTGACCCAACAATCATGTTATCAATTTATCATGTGGCAATCATGTTATCATATAGCAATCATGTTATATGGATCTCCATTTTTTTTTCTTTTTACTCAAAGTAAATAATAATGTTTAAATAAACACAAATGTAATTCAATTTATTTATATAACAAATAAGAGGGAGGAAGGACAAAATTGTAGATTAAATCATATTTACATTTAAGTTTTTTTTTTTTTTTGATAAAAAAATAAGTAAGTTAGTTATTAATATAAAAAATAAAATGGGAATTATCATTTCTGTTATACTTATCTCACTTACCCTATACCAGCTTTAGATGAACTTTTTGGATTCAAGTTTTAGTTTTTTTTTTCTTTTTTTAGTTTTTTTTTTTTTTTATTAGAGAGTTTCAAACTAACTGGAACCCACGGGTTCAAGTTTTAGCTTATCGATTCATTATATATATATATATATATATCTCTGTGTGAGAGAGAGAGAGAGAGAGAGAGAGAGTGTTTTTCGTAATAAATTAATTTCTAACTGATTCAATCTAGTAGGAGACCATAACCACGATTATCAGCCACTAGCCTCTCTCGCGCGTGCTTAGAGACTTATATTTTTTGGGTAAAATTTAATAATTTGCATCAATTATAATTTGGGATTACTACATTTTTTAGTCACAAAAATACCTAAGGGTGTGATGAGTATAACTTGAATCAATGCACTTTTTCGATGCATTACTAAAATTAATATGTACCTTTAACCCATGCAAACTTAATATATGTAAGGTTGAATTTATTCAATCATGTGTTGGTTTATTTCGTGTCAAATTTGCTTGTAATTCAGTAATTATATACCCTGTATTTAGGTGGGATTTATGTAAGGATAGTGTGTGAGAGAGTATGAAGAAAACTCAAGATGTGTGCACTTAAGAAGAGTCTTGCGACTGGATCTCGTGACTGGCAAGTCGCCAAAGGTGACACACGTGTAAAACATGTAGGGGAGCGAAAGGGTCATGACAACTGGAGCACTACAGAACAAAACTTCCAATCTAGCTAGGCAGTTAGCTCGTGACTCAAACTCGTAACTCATTCCAGTTTGGTTGAAACATGACTTTTCACATTCCTCATACACACCACTATAAATACCCTTATACCCATGAAAGGTAGAGAGCTTCCAGAGAGAATTTTGAGAGAGAAACCCAAGAGAAAAACAAGATTGACTTATCCACAACCTTCATCATTTGATTCTCCAAATTCCTCTACTCTCATCCTCTCCATTGGCATATCCTTGAGAGGTACATTTTGCCAAATCCTTATCTCACCATACCCATATCAGTAAGGAGGTTTTTTGGTGCTTGGGAAGCAGTTCAAAAGGGACTAATTCATTTGGTTGATGCAATGGGCTATTGCGGGATCCGATAAGCTAAAGAAGACAAGATTTGGCGTAACCTTGTTGGAGCAAGAAGCTTGGAGGGATTAGGTGCACTGAGTGGATTAGGCTTAGAGGGTCTTCTGCTATTCATGTATCCCAACTTTATTCTCTAGTGGATTATTGATCGTTTGGAAGGCGGCGGAGAGGATTTTTGCCGAGTACTTCAGTTTTCTCTTCAATAATACATCGCCGTGTTATCTTCGTGTTTGTATCTCTCTTCCCTTACTCCTTACCTTTTAATTACTGCTGTGCTTGTGATTAATTTCGGTTTGGAGTGTTTTACTAATTTGGATTTAGCTTATATTCATCTTTCCGCACATATATTGTTTGTGCATAAGCTTGTGTTGGTAATTTTAAATTTGGAGGTCTAAACATTCATTGGTGTTTTACACACTAATTGAACTTTCAATATAAATCATTACCAATTTTTTTTTTTTTTTGATAAGTTGCCAATTTTTTACTTTGCATAGTTGTGTTGGACAAATTTCAATATTTCATTGATAAAATCTTGTATTCCATACAAAATCATTAATCAAAACGTTGCAAAATCCTATCATATCTCTCGACTTAGCTATGGAAAGAATCTCCTCATATATAACATTGATATTTTTCTGGAAAAAAAAAAAACACTCGGAATATTAATTTAAAAAAACAATTAATAAGGAACATATTATGTAGAAATTGTTTCTTAAGTAGAATATAAATATTAGACATTGATAGATAGATACGGGCATAAGTAGGCTCTTTGTTTTATATAGTTAATTTTTAATACATAGATGATAATCACTTCAAATCTTCCTTGAAGTCTTGCAGTCAACCAATTCGACTTTTATGCAATCCAACAAAATTGTGAATAAGTGAACCTGAAAAGAGGAGAAAAAAAAAATTACATCTGTTTTGAACACAAAGAAATTGTTAAGATGCTCACAAATCACAATAACAAAGAAATGTGTGTTTGTTTTAATTTTAATTTTTTTTTTTTTTATAAATGAATAAAGTAATTTGAAAACCATTAGGAGAGTGATCATATGTTGTAAGCAACGTTTTAAGGGAAGTTAAAGATGTATCTATTTATCAAAAAAAAAAAAAAAAGTGTATATATCTATTTAGTTTAGTTTTTTGTTTGATTATTTAATTTTTTTTTTTTTTGGATATTTAGGTTTTTTTTTTGATAAAAACTAATACTAATATTTTTGGATAAATGTAGGGTGTTTATTTTTTAATAATAAATTAATATTAGAAACGTAGGTTTTTTTTTTTTTTTTAAGGAAAAAAAACATAAAAAACATAGGTAGTTTAACTAATTTTTCTATTAAAAAAAATAAACGTATAGCTGCTTTGAAGAAATGAGTTAGTGGAAAAGTATTTCTATTTTGTAGGCAATGTTTTAGTGCAAGTTAGATATGTATTTTTACTAGACTATCCTTTAGTTTTGTCTCTACTTAAACCTAGTGGTATAGGGGTTTTTTGGAAGAAAAAAAAAAATCCGGTCCAAACAGAGGAAACCCCTTAAATAGTAGTATAGATACTAAGCAAAAAAACAAAAAACAAAAAATAACAAAAATAATAAAACAATTCTTCATATTGACTTACCTCAGGGCTATAAAATGTATATCCGGTGGGATCTTCAACTTTTCTCATAAAAAAGAATGCATTTGAAGATGGTAGGAAAGATAGGAGGCTCTTATGTAATTCTTCTTCTTCTTCTTTAATCCCTCTGAAGTCAAAATATTAGTCAACCAATGCACCTCTTAGGCAAGTCCTTCAAATAAGAATATATATCATAAAGTTTATAAATGCATATAAAACCAAAGTAATGGTAAGTGTTCACAGTGAGCTAAAGTAACACCAATCAGATTTTTCGATCTACAAATTGAAACTTGTAAACAAGAAAATCACCAAAACTCTCTATCTCGAATTCATTTTCTCTTGAATACAAACTTTTTGATTTTGTAATATGTAATACATTACACATATGACATAACATAAAATAAAATGTATATACTTGAATTCAAAGCCAATAGCAAAAAAAAGAAGGTTTAAAAAAACACACACACACTCACAAAATCTGTAAAAACCCATACCTCTAAACACTCACCCCACCAATTAACCCCCTCAGCTGGAACTCAAATTTTGCTCCCATAGTTGTGTAATGATGAAATCCCAAAGCAGCCTCCATTATGGGTTTATGACCATATCAAATTAGCAACTATGAACACCAACCAAGAATCCTCCATAGCCCACAAACCACTGTCAACCTCTCTATTCAATTAAATGTTTGAAACTTTTTTTGAATAGGTTTAAGTTGGGATAGATTTTTAACTTCTTTAAGTTTTTTTAGTAAGTAGTAATCCGAAATTCTTGTTAAAGATCTATATATGGTTTTTTTTTTTTTTTTTAAATAAAGAATTTGAATTTCAAAACATATACATGTGTTACATATTTTTAACTTCCTTAAGTTTTTTTAGTAGTAGTTATCTGAAACTCCTGTTAGAGATTTTTTTTTTTTTTTAGAAGACTTGTTAAAGATCTGCGTGGTTTATATATATATATATATATATTATAATTGTATAAAAACATGAATGGGGTTGGGTTTGGACTTTGGACATGGTATATAAATTTTATGAATTTGTTTTTAACTTCATTTTTTTTTACCTGTAGTTATCCAAAAGTTTTGTTAAATATTTGAAAGTAGGGGTTTTTTTTTTTTTGGATAAGTTTGAAAGTGGGGTTTTTTTTTTTTTTAGGGAAAAGTTTTTTTTTTTTTTTTTTTGGGAGAATTTTTTAGGGAAAAGTTGAATGTGGGTTTGAATGTGGTATTTGTTGGGCTTTGTGAAGCCTAGTTTTGTTTGATCCGGTTTGATGACTCGACCCAACCCGAATAATGTTGCGTGGTTTTTAATGAGAGATTTTCTGAGGTTTAGTCCATGGAGCGGAGGCTTGGGCCGACAGGCCTAAGCCGGAGTGCTCATGGACAAGCCTTCTGGCCCCCAAGAAAATTTTTTAGCTCGTTTTGTAGCCCATTGTGAATCCTGTGCGCAAGATGTAAAAACCATTTTTAGTGTTTAGGGTTTTGTTGTTGTTGTCGTTCTTGAGAGACTGAAAACACTGTAGCCACACTTTGTATTTTTTCCTAATAATAGTGAAATCCCTGCAACTCTATAAACGTAGGCAAATTGCCGAATCACGTAAATATTGTCTTGTGCATGTGATTGTTTTTCTTTGGTGTGTGTTTTCTCTATTTTTATTTCTCACGAGTTGGGAATTCGGGTTAATTCCCCACAGTATTTGAAATTTTTTGGATTTCTTTTGGATATGATTGATTTCTACTTTTTAGTATATTTCTTTCTTCAAAATCAAAACAAAGGGATTTAAGGTAAAAAAAAAAAAAAAACGTGAGATGAGATTAAGGGAAACCTGGTATTGAAAAAAAAATATTAAATTTTTTTTAAGCAAAGAAAAAAAAAATAAATAAAGTCTTGATAAAGGAAGGAAAAAAAAGAAAAAAAGAAAAAGAAAAGTGAAAATGTGGAGTTATGCATGGGAGTTAAATGTTGCCTATTTTGTAGGCAAGGTTATAGGTGAGAGTTAAAGATATATTTTTACTATGTTATCTTCAAGCTTTATATCTACTTAAATTTAGGTTGCAAGGGTATTTTTTGGAAAAAAAAAATCGGTCCAAATAGAGGAAGCTCCTTAAATAGTAGTATAAACAAGTCAGAATTCTAGTCCCTAGTGTTAGCGTATTTTTTGGGTTGTGCGCTTTAATTTTCTTTACCTTCTCATTATCTTAAAAGACTTTAATCTTGTAAAAGTCTTTGGCCAATAAGATGGAAAATTAAGGTCTCGTGTTTCATGAGAAAATTAAGGTCTTGTGGGTCACTTGTCAAAGACATGGAAAATGTTATTAGTGGAAATGTTGTCACTTGTAAAAGACAGAAAATTAATCTCTTTTTGATTAGTCCCTAGTGTTAGCGTATTTTATGGGTTGTGCACTTTAATTTTCTAAACCTTCTCATTATCTTAAAAGACTTTAATCTTGTAAAAGTCTTTGGCCAATAAGATGGAAAATTAAGGTCTCGTGTTTCATGAGAAAATTAAGGTCTTGTGGGTCACTTGTCAAAGACATGGAAAATGTTATCAGTGGAAATGTTGTCACTTGTCAAAGACAAAAAAATTAATCTCTTTTTGATTAGTCCCTAGTGTTAGCGTATTTTATGGGTTGTGCGCTTTAATTTTCTTTACCTTCTCATTATCTTAACAGACTTTAATCCTGTAAAAGTCTTTGGCCAATAAGATGGAAAATTAAGGTCTCGTGTTTCATGAGAAAATTAAGGTCGTGTGGGTCACTTGTCAAAGACATGGAAAATGTTATCAGTGGAAATGTTGTCACTTGTCAAAGACATAGAAAATTCATCTCTTTTTTATTACTTTTTTTTTTACTGGATGGATTACTCTATTTTGTTTATTTATAAGAACTAGTTTTGAAAGTGGAAAAAAATCAGATTATCCGGCTCAGATGTAAAACTTTTAAAAATCCTTATAAACAAGTATCATAATAATTTCATATACTTCAGATCTAGATTCACTCATATTGATACCTTTAGTGGATATATTTTTAAATTTTTTATTACCATCAGCTTGTAAAAATAATTGTTGAATTGCTCAGTTCTCATTTGCTGCAGAAAAGAGTCAAAAGACCTGTCCATGTTTCTAACCAAAGTCCTCTTTTTAAAGTCATTGGTCTGCTGCGAGATTCCTTCATCCTTTGGAAACGTATTTCACCATTACAAGAGTAACCAGCCTGAATTTTGGATTATAATGTGTTGATGTTTAACGTGAAAAGACATGGGGAGTCATGTTTTTCTGCGGGGTCCATCTATTATTATACTACTAAGTCGTTACAAATTGAACATGGCCTAGCAACCATATTGTCTGGGTGTCTGAATTAACCATGCTAGAAATGGTATTAGCAGGGATTATTTAATGTCATATATTTATTTTTACTCAAATCATTTTTATTTTTAACAAAAACAAAATTAATAATTACATGAAGAAAATTTTATTAAAAAAATTTTATATATTACAAATTATATCCTCTAGTTTTATTTCATTTTGTTTCTTTAATTTTAATAATTTTTACAATTTAGTCATTTCATCAGTTCTATGTCCAATTTTAACTTTATTTATATTTTTCACTTTTCAAAAGGATGTTGTTTTAATGGACTTGACAAATGGAGATTGGATGCCAAGAGCCTTGTAGTTGAATTGGTTGACACCTTCTGATATTTTTAATACATCCAAAGTTCAAATCCCCTCAGCCGAGTGACTATCTTTCGCTTATGCTAAGTAGATATATTAATTATTACCAAAATATTAAGTTGCTTATTAGTTGTTAAGATGTTTATTCCAAGAAAAAATCTATTACCTAAGCTTTAATAAATTTAATATTCTATTACACCTAAAGTTCATATATTATAAATTAAAAAAATAAAATTTAATACTTAGTTTTTGATCATCTATTATAGTTTTGTGTTTTAATGTAGTAAATTGCATGTTACATGTCGTGCTCAAGCTGTGACTGAAGATATATTGCAAGTAAAATTAAAGAGTTTTTGTCATGTGACTAACTAATTATTAAGATAGTCAATTTACTCATGACTCACTAATTATTATACGGTTTTGATAGTATTAGTAAAATGATCTTCTTTCTTTTACATAAAATTTTAATTTATGGCACAAGATTTCTACTAGTATACATAAAATTGAATAATACTGAGTATTTAAGGGATAATAAAACAAATATGCAAGATAAACAATAAATAGGATATTATACATTAAATAATTTAAATGAATATGTACGTTTTATTCAAGATATGGTGGGACGAGCAAAATCTGTCCCATCGATTTGCCTATTTTAATGGGAAAATTTTGCATAGAATAGAACACGGAAAATGGATGCCAAGATTGTCAAAGTAACAGCTAAGAAAAGTTTAATTATTGGCTTTATCTCTTAGAATTAGTATAGGAGGATATATATATATATATTACTGTTGTTTTTTGAGTCTTTAATCTGCTAGATTCCTTCAATCTTGAAGACGTGTGGCACGGAGGTATAAAATCGTGAAAAACATTTCACCATGGCTTTTGTAATAATTGTTTGGAATTCCAAAGACTTGGAAAGTTAAGTGTTATATTCTTCCTTCTATTATGCAATGTGAATTTTGGATTATAAAATAGTTTGTTTCAAATTGCGTTGCAAACTGAAGACGTAGGAATCATGTTTTCTGGGTTTCTGTATTGACCCAGCAATCATTTAATCAATTTATCATGTTCATGTGGCAATCATGTTATCAATTTATCATGTTCATGTGGAAAACATGTTATCATATAGCAATCGTGTTACACGGATCTATATTCCTTTTCTTTTGGCTCAAATAAATTTTTTTTTAAAGAAACTCATTTATAATTACATATATACCCAAATTTACTCATTAGTATCCCACACAAGGATCAAGGATAGAGAAAGTGGAAAAAAAATTATGAAATCATGAAAAATAGTCGCCAAAGTATACACGATGTGTACAGTTAGAGACCATATCAATCAAGTAGTCATTAGTGACATCAATGGGTTTGCATATTCATAAAAGACTCAAAGCATTCACATTCGATTATTTAAAGAAATACACATTTTACACTAAAAACCTACTTTATCTATTTTACCATTCCATTTTACAATTCACCCTATCTTAGTTTTTATATTTACATACAACACATTAAAATAATATAAATTACTCCAACAAATAATAATAAACCATTTCATGAAAGTTTTTATACTACTTTTATAGAAAATAGAAAAATGCTATCAAAACATTAATTGTTTTCTCTTTCTTTTCCCATAAAAACTTTCATAAAATAGTGCACTAAAAAATATCCTTAGAGCATCCATTAACTTTTTCCTAATAAGATTTCCATTATTTATTGAAAATAAAAATAAAAACCTTTAAGGTTCATTTGGTTGGAGGGGTGGAAAAGTGGGAGGATATAAAATATTTTAATTTCTCTCATTTTTGTTTGGTTGGGAGTAGAAAAGTGGAAGGATAGAAAAAGTGAGTTTGTATAAATTTACTCTTACACCCTTGTTAAAAAATGATGGCTAATTTTTTTTTTTTTAAAAAGTGACAAAAAACCAAAAAAAAAAAAAAAGTAATCACCCAATTTATTAAAAAATAAAAATCATGTCTTGTTAAAGAAAAAAAAAAAGGCAATGTCTAGGATAAAAAAAAAAAAGAAGAAGAGGCAATTGCCCATGAAAGCACAAAAAAGGAAGAAGAAAAAAGAAAGAAAAAAGAATTGGACGAATTGCCCTTGCGCAAGTGCACATTGCATTTTTGTCTATTAAACAACCTCATTTTTTCCCTTCAATTTTCTCTTCATTTTGGAAAGAAAACTGTAAGGACACGATTCCTGCGCGGCCCAGTGACATTTTTGGGTTCACGCGGGAGAGATCCCTCACAATACGATTTGTAGAGAGTAGGCTTGAAAAGCTTGGGCTTGGTCACGGGGCGATGGTCCGGTCTGGATTTCAGAAAGGTCCCTGTGGAAAATGGACTGGGCCTAAACGTTTAAAGCCCCGCCATGCTGCCACTTCTGAGAATGGGCTCCTCGGACTTGATCCGAGGACCCTTGTGATCCTTTCCGGCTGTCCAACGGAGGACCTTCTCTGTTCTGTGCATGGATCGTTCCGGCGATCTTATTCATGAAGTCTTTCTTTTTTCTCCCCCCCCCCCACTGGATTCACTTACTTCTCCTTTTATACTAGCGTGCATTCGATGTCCTTCGTCCACGTGTAGGGTCAGTCTTTACAAATACTGACATTGGTCCCATCAGTCTAATCCCGGAATTGTTGGGGATGACTTGATAAAGCTGCAGAGTACGGTTCTGTCAGGCATTGGGCCTTATCCAGAAGGGTATTTAAGGTAATCGCCCCAAGGTATTTTGGATTTCCTTACGAATTTATCCCTTTATTCTGGGCGGATTATGGGCCTGCCGAGGACTAGACTGTCCTCGGCTGCCTCCCAAAATTGGTCTGTGCTCTGCGTCATGGAGCTTGAGCCACAGTTCTCCTCGGATTGGGCCCTCGGACTCTCTAAGGGCAAATGGGCCTGGTCCACGAATTGTTGGGCCCCACAAAAACTTTTTGGTAGGCTTGGGGAGAAACACTCAGACTCCATCATTTATTTTCCTTACTCTTCACCCAACCAAACACACTCCAAAAAAGTTTTCCTTCCCATTTTCTCTCCAAAGTTTTTCATCTACCTTATTTCACCTCCAAACAAACACACCCATAAAACATGTATATAAGGTGAAAAGTGTTCACTCTAAAATAAAATAAAAAAAGGTGAAAAGTGTTGAAGTAAAGTCTTTTACAGTTTACTATTTTAAATTTTCAAAGAATATGCTGGCAGTGACGCAATGAGAAAACAAGAACAAGTAGCGGTCTTGTTGATGAGAGCGATAAGAAAAGTTGATGCCCTTTACAAGTCACGCCTTGGCAGCTAATTAATATTGGGTGAATTTGAGAAGACTTCATTGATGGCAAGACATCTTCAAGACGACACTGTCCCCCTCCCTTGCAAAGCCTCATTTTGTTTTGTTTTGTTTTGTTTTTCTGTTTAACATTTGGATCAAAAGGTAAAATCATGGAATGACCAAAATAATATGGAATTTCCAGAATCAATTGATATAATCTAGTACTTTCACTATGATGGAATAAGCCATAGTGACATGTACAATGTCTTTAAAATATTGCATATAGAATGGAAAAAAAGAATATTTGCACCTTACAATGGGCCATGGCTAATTTTTGAATATCTATAGCTGACCCAAAATTTTAAGACTAAGGTGTGGTTGTCATTAAAATATTTTTTGCTAAAAGAAGATGAATTCTTTATGATATTAGTGTCTTTATTTTGCCAAGAATGTTATAACATGGTGGCATATCATACTCTTCTACATTATGGAAACTAGGGTTCAAGTCCCACCTCTCCCATATTTGTAACTATCGAATTATTAAAAAAAGAAATTTCTTTATTTGTGTTCACTCCATCACTTAAGTTCATAGATGAAAATAACTCAATTGGCACTTCCTCTTCACATAATATCTGGATGGAAGCTGAGGTTGGGGTTAATGCTCCACTATGTGTGCATGTTACCATGGTATTGTACCCCCATGCGTAACATTTTATTCCTTCTTAGCACTGGAAGGACTATCTCTATGTAGCCAAAATTAATGACTGGCTTATGAGATCTTGATATTCTGCTGAAAAATGAAGGTTAATTGGCTAATATTTTATAAATATTGCGAATATATAGCAATGGGAGAGCATTTTGTTCAAGTCTAATGATTCCAAAAGATATATAAGAACAATTGGATCTATTGTTTTTATTATTTATTAATGAAATTGGATCTATTGTTTTTATTTATTTTTTTTTTTGGGGGTAGAAAATTGGATCTATTGTTGTTTCAAGCATAATAGCTGCTACCCCTATACTCACTCTTATAAAGTGAGTAGCATGCTTGGTCGTGCTAGATTTTTTTTATTTATTATTAATATTTTATTTTTTGGAAATATGGTAGTGTAAGTGTAGGTTAGATATAGTTGCGGTAACTTACTGCCTGAATAGATTTTATGGAATATTGCCATGTGAAGAAATTTGGTTTTGTTTTCTTGTGGGAGTAATAACATGTAAAATACTAATGCATTGGTATAATTGTTGTTTACTTTCTAGGAACTCTTGTACAATATTTTAAGAATCATTGTAAAAATTTATTTTCTAAGTACTAGCTTGAATTTTATTATTGAGTTTTCTCTGTTTTCTTAAATTATTAACAGATGTATATTAATCATCTACTATTAAGAACATGAACATGATTCTCTGCAAGAGTCCATAACTCATGGTTGACGGAATTGTATCTCCAAAGTGAAGTAAACTGACTCAAGTTTTGTGGTATGTTGGAAAATGTACATAGTATCTTGTTTTAAGTATCTAATCGCATTATGGATGAGTACTCTTGTAATGAATGTTTTTTTGTTTTTGAAGAATGGACTAATGCAATTGGCAAGAGAGGAGGAAGCTTATAAGCACAAGAAGTAAACTAAAGAGGCAATAGAAGAGGTGATTCTCTGCAAGAGTACATAACTCATGGTTATGCTCACTATACTGATGAGAACACATTGTTTCTGGCAGTGATTAAGATATAGGCCTTCTCCGTTGTTTGTATTCAAAATAAAAACCCGATGGTGCATGCTCATTCCTTTTTCCTTATTAGCTTAAAGTGACATAGTAATGGAATTTTACGTTTTTATTTCGTCTATTCTTCAAATAATTTTTCATTTTTAGTTGTGAGCATGAAATTTGCTGATATAATTAGTTGAGTAGTACCATTTTATTCTAGTGTTCTTTTAAGATTTTGACTATGTTGTAGGCTATCTGGAGATGTTTAAGAGTCGTAAGCATGTGGTACAAATTCGTAGCGAGGAAATCTTTTCATGCTGAAGGGAATGACATCCGAAACCTTCCAAGGATGTTTCCTTTCAAAGAAAGACCAATCCAAAAGAAGAAAGAACTCTGTTAATAACTTCCCTATAGAACCACATCCATTTCCACATTGGTCTCTGTGGCAAAAGCAATTTGTAAATCCAATTTAGTCCAAAAGTAATAGCTAAAGTCCCTTAGAACACCTTTATAATTTTTCCCAAATAGCTAACAAATGAACAGTTTCAATACATTTGTTGAATACTGCTCATTAACAAACCAATTTCAGCCCATTTTAAATTCATTTCTTTTCCTCACTGACACTCTCTACCTCAACTAGACCAAAATCTCTCTCTCTCTCTCTCTCTCCTTTGAATAAAACCTCCATCCTTTGTCATTGCCATCACCGGTGGCTTTACTGATTTTGTTGGCAGATGGGCAACGCTCTGTTCATCTTAATTTACTGATTTTGATTGAAAATTTGTTGATTTTGTTGTGAGGGTATACTGATTTTATTGATCTGGTAGAAGAGTAAACTGATTTTATAGATTTGGTGGATGAGTTTGACAGTGAATTCAGTGTTCAAATGCCTGGGTTTTCAATGGCAGGAGATTGCTTGGTTGTGTGAGAGTGCGGTGGTGTTATGAGTGGCTGTGAAATACGATGAGAAAGCGAGGAAAAAAATAATATTTTCATTAGAGTAAAAAAACAAATATTACAAATATTGAGGTTGATGTAGGTATATGATTGTTAAAATAGAAAAAGTAGAGTTTTTAGAGTTAGTTTAGTTAAAATTGTGTAGTCTAATGTGAATTCTCCTAGGCCCCAATTAAAATTAATACAATATGAGCTCCCCAAATATTAGTTAGCTTTTGGTAACATTCCAAACATTGGAATTCTATATTTCTAAAGAACTCAACAGCCATAACATATCTCTACTCTATGCCGTTGCCATTATATATAGACTCAAATTAGTACACGCAAGAAATGTAGAAGTCATTGCTACTACAATCAAACATTGAACTTGAGGAGAAGCTTGTATGAAAAAATAAAGATGTCAAGAGTTCATTATGGTCAAGATTGTCACTTAGGAACTGACAAAAGGCAAGGAGCAGTTCCGTTGGACCTGACCTTGAGATCCATCCAAAACATTATTCCCTGGTATCTTCGTCATTGCCCAAGCAAAGTCCAGTCTAGCGGTTGATCTGTCATCTGAAGCATAAGTCCTTACCAGTCTTGCAGTCTTCTCATTAGCCAGCTAGTGCTGATTAGCAAAAAGGAGTCCTCTTCCCTTTTTAATGATTGGCTGTGAATTCATGCAGACTCACTCATTTCCAATGATTCCATGAGTTGAGAAGAAGGCTGACTGGTGGATCTATTACTGTCTTGGCACCTTATTCTCGTCTCAGTGAGGAAATCAAAAGCTATGGTTGGGTCAGGCTGCCCTGTCCCCTTGAAATTAGAGAGGTGTTTCTATATGAACTTACAGCCAATCTTCCCAATGTTGTGTGCATCTTCAGATGATCAAGAAACATGCAACCAAAAAACATTTCAAACCTTTTTCAACTGTATAAAACAAGTTTGTAGAATGAGAAAAGGCCTAGCTAGTAAGTACCTAGAAGACTGACTGTTGCTCTTTCATTCAAACCTCTTAAGGGCAAAAAGATGAAGTGTCTATTACCACCCAGTCATGGAATCTCCATCAGTCCATTGAAATATGAATGAGTGCGTCCCTCGAGCCTGTTAACACTAGATAGAAAGGGCCACCAGCCTGAGATGTTAAGTATAATAGTTTACATCAGAGAATTCCAATATATATATATATATATATAAGAAAACAGACAAAAGCACAAAATAACTATGCTCAGCTTGGTGGAGGTAAAGGATTTGGAAACCATAGAAAAAAAAAATCAACTCAACTAAGTGTATTGTAATTAGTTGACTGCAATAAGTTGAGTCACTTGATTTCCTAGGCTAAAAAAAGGAAAAAGGAATATCAAATTTGTTTGTTTATCTTTTCTCCTTCATTGCTCTCTATAACAAATAAAAAAAGGGACGCAAAGAAACTGGCATAATGTGGACAGGGAAAGATAAATTGGGAACAAAAGATATAATGGAAGCACAAAAGAAGAAGGTATATATAAGTAATGAGGGAGATAAAGAGAGAGGAATGGATTGTAGACAATGTTTTAAATTCCATTCCATTCCAACTGGTATATTCCATTCTGGTCTATAAACTAGCATATTAAACCCTCTATTCTGTCTCGGTCAAAATTCTAACATTTCAGGTGGAATATGCATTCCTTAACAAAATTGCTTTTGTGGCTTTCTTAAAATTTTTTTTTTTTTTTTTTAAATCCCACTTTAAGGAGATTTTATGAACTTTTTTAGTTAGTTTAATTATGTATGAGATTTTTTTTTTTTTTTTTTTTTTCAAGAAAGAAAAAAATAAATACATGTATATAAATGTATGAGATTTTATGAGATTTAATTACGTAAGAGATTTTTATGAGCCTCTTGTTTGTTTAATTAAGCATTATATTTTCTGCATTTTTTTAATGTTATATTTTTTATAAGTTTCAAACTTCAAGGTATTCTATTATTTTCATTTGTTTCAGTGACCAAAGCTTAAGTGGTCTATTGAGGTGTATGTTCAAACACTCAAAGACGCAGCTGTTTTGAACCTTTGATTAACTATGGACAGAGAGTACGAGCAACCAAGCATAAATTATTTCAATATCTGGAGCAAGAAAAATAAATGATCATTGAAAGGGAACTACTAAATCAGGATATTTACTTAATATAAGAATACAAAGAACAAACATAAGAAGTGAAAACTATGTATGTGGGGGGGGTGGAGAAGATAAATTATGGACACATACGCAGTTTAGGCATTGCTAAAAGACAGAAGTCGCTATTTCAAAACAAATCAAAACTGTAAAAGAATTAAAAGCGAAAAACTTCAATTTACATTTAAAAGAAAAGATAATGATAAAATCTCTAAGCAGAGCTACTAACTAAAAAGTTTTCCTGGAACAAACCATCTTCACAACACATTAAAAAGATAAGTGATTTAATTTTGCTAAATAGTTACTAGAGTCAAGGATATGTAGTCATACCAGTTCCTACGATAGGGAAAATATTCTGTGAGCTACTGATAAATGGAATCAATACATAGTCTGCATATCCAAAACTAAGTCCCAATCTCTAAAATGGGTTTTTTGACAACAGTCATGCATCTTAAAATTTTTGGAAATTTGAGTTTGCACCATACAAGCTCTCTATCAGACAACCAGAGGTAGCAGAAATGACACTTTTGACGGCATCAGCAGCACTCCTAACCCTCAAATTTGAAGAAATTAGATTCTCAAGTAACAAATGAAGAGATGAATGAAGACATCCATAACAAGAAAAATCTCCTTGTAGGCATAAACTAAAGATGCCTATTCCTTGAACTATAACCAATTTAAGAAACATATCTATAATCAGTACCACCTAAAGCCATTAAGGACAACCTAATAAGTGGAGAAACCAACCTTTTTCTTCTATTTTGGATTTACTTGATTTATGTAATTTTTGTATTTGATTTGTACACCCTTATATACTTCCTGTATACTTGGGTGTCTCTCTCTTTTTGATATTAATAAATCCTTATTACTGATCAAAAAAAAATTAAGGAGAGCCTGATAAATTGAAGCAAGATTCACTAAATGAAATAAGGTGAAGGAAAATGTAAATTCAAGTCGTAGCATATCAGCGTCACAGAAGAAGTGTAACCTGTCAAATGAAGATGATGGGTTAGATTCAAGTGAATGGATCCCAACTATAGCATCATTAAATGTGCATAACTAGGGGTGTTCATCAAACTGCATAAACTGTACAAACCACAAAAACTACACCAAAATCTCCCGCAAAATGGCCTAACCACACCGCACAACACCGCAAGTAACAGTGTACCACACACTGCACCGCATGATGCAATGTAGTTTACGGTTTTATAATAAGAAAACCGCACCGCACCACACCTTCTATTTATATATTAATATATATTTTTTAATATTAAATATATTATTAATAGTTTAATAACCCTAGTCTTCAAAAAAAAAATATTTGATAACCCTAGCAAGTGTTGATTAAGAAAACTAGCCCAAAATAAAGAAAAACAAGCTCAATAATTTAAAACTTGGTCCAAAACAAAGGGAAAATCTTGGGCTGGGTAGGAAAAGCCCAAAATTTGGAAAATATACCGGCTTCAAACCGTTCAAACTACATCTTATACACCATACCATACTGCATATGTGACCGTGAAATGAAGTGCAGTACAGTTATGCTTTTGGCTAAATTCTAAACTGCACCACATCACATATGTGATCGTAAAAATGAGGTGTAGTACGGTTATGGTTTTGGCTAAACCGCACCGACAAGTGCGGTACTAAAAATGGCCCAAAATTGCACGGATCTTTCTATGTAACTTTTTTTCCATGCTTATTGAGGCAGCCAGTTGTGAGGCAGCTAGTCCTAAAAGTGATTCGTACGAAAGGTTTTGGTTTTTTAGATTAACGTGATTCACATTAAAGGTTTTTTACACATTATATTGGAGAATAATTTGCTGCCGTTTTGGGATTGTTCTTTTCTTCCTTTTTCATTTGCAAATAAAGGGGTTTTTTTTTTTTTTTTTTGATAGCATTCGCGCAAGAGTAAGTAACACAATTGAAAATTTTAGTTACGTGGCTACTTAACTGGAAAATACACTTTCATCCCATAAAAAAAAAAAAATTCATATGACAAAATTTTAAGAGAAGAACAGCACCTAAGTATTGTACCTAAGTCTTATCCTTTATATAAATACTAGTGTGGATGGCAAGTGCAAGACACGTGTTACTTATTTGAGGAAGTATAAAACTATATACATATAAAATATATGTCATACAAAATTAATCTCATTCGTATAAGAATTTTGATACCTATTTGCTAAAGGGAATATCCACTCATTAAAAACTTTTAAGAATGATAACGAATGTTATCATCTTCCAACAATAAACAACTGAGTTTTGCTAAAATCTTGTCACAATATTTAAATTTTCACAATAAATAATGTCATATGTTACAATTGAAACTCTTCATCGAATATTTTCAACCATACAAAATGAAAATTGTGTCATTCATACTTTCTTCTTTATCATTCTACATGAGTCTAGGTGCAATCTTTAGCTTAATTAGTTTTTAATGAACACCCATTTTAGGCAAGAAAAGAAAATAAAATAAAAAAATAACAAAAGACATGTGCCATCGAATTTTTTATTAGATAGATTATAAGTTTCAAATATTTAAACCTAAAAAATTGATGTTCTCTAGGTAACAAATAAAATACCTCATATTGTCATTCCAACTTTCTAAGCATTATTACCATCTAAAACTCAAAACAAACGAAGAAAATTGTTGAGATGTTAAAATTTAGTGAGAGTATTTTAGATATTACAGAATAGAATATTTTTAAAATCATAAACTTTCATTGGGGTTTAATTAAGAGAATAAAATTATGACATATTTGTTCTTTTTCAAAATATTTGTAAAGTTGTAATTTACAACTATGTGTTTTGTTGGCTTTAATTCCGTGCCAAATTTGATTGTAACTTTATTCAATCTTTTGTATCCTATATTTATTGTGGGATTTAATTGTAAGGATTGTGTGATAGAGAGAGAGTGTGAAGACTCAAGCTATTGAAGACTGAAGAAGTTTTCGCGGGTAGCTCATGACTTAGCATCCCGTGAAGTGATGCATGTACCCTGCACATGATTAGAATGCGAAAAGTCAGTACAAATAGAGACAGTTGTGTTTCGCAAGTATCTCACGGGTAGCTCATGACTTAGCATCCCGTGAAGTGATGCATGTACCCTGCACATGATTAGAATGCGAAAAGTCAGTACAAATAGAGACAGTTGTGTTTCGCAAGTATCTCACGGGTAAGGCCTTCCTGCCAGACATCCGCGAAACATTCTGTTTTGCCAAACTGTGCTATTTGATACACACTTTCTGTACCCACACTATATATACCCACATTATCCACAAATGTTGAGAAGTGCTTCAAAGAGAAAACCTTAGCCACAAACTTTGAGAGTTAGAGATTGTTATACCCACAATCCTCTACACAATTGCTTGTGGATTTTCCTCAACTCCTACCTCTCCATTTCCATATTATTGAAAGGTTAATAGCCCAAACACTTATCACACCCTTTCAGAGTGTCAAGTGATATTTTGGTGCTGCTGAGAAGCATTGGAAGAAGCCAAGAATGGCAGATGCAACATGGTGCTTGTTGCGGGATCCGGAGAGCTAGACAAGACACGGTTTTAAGAAGCCTTATTGGAGTAGGAGCTTGGAGGGCTTAGGTACATCGGGTAGATTAGGTTTGGAGGGTTTCTTGCTAACCCATATATCCCAACTGATTGTCTAGTGGATCAATTACCGCTTGAAGGGCGGCGGAGAGGTTTTTTACTGAGTTCTTCGGTTTCTTCTTCGATAACACATCGGTGTGTTATCTTGTGTTTGCATCTCTCTTCCCTACTCTTTTACATTCCATTTTACTGCTGTGTTGTCTTAATTACAGATTAGAGTAGCTTGTTTGTTTATCTGCTCGCATTTACACTACTCCGCACTTAGTATTAAGTTAGTGTAAAATCTATCGAGCCGTAACTTTAATTTGGGGGTCTAAATAGCTCTTGTGTTTTTAACACTTTTTCGAGCTTTCAATATTAAAGGAGAAATTGCTTAATTTTAAAGTTTAAAAAAGAATTGTGAACTATCTCAAACATAAATGATGAAATGTTTTTTAATCCTAAGTTTGTGGGTGTGTGTAAAACTATGCATTTTTACTTATAGTGATGTCTAAAGAAAAAAAAAAAAAAAAAGTACAAAAATTCAATCCAAGAAAATTATATGTAAAATAGTGAATTTTGGCTCAACAAAAATTGACTAATAAAAAAAAAAAAAATCTAGAAACACAGAATATGACAACATTTTCATAATACTTTAAAACTTTGTTATATTTTACTTTAACTTGTAAATAATTAACATCTCAGCAGTTGTAATAATATTGTGATAATAACAAGATGTCTTAACATTTTCACAAGAAAAATACTATGTTCACAACATTTTCATTACAAATTATAAGTAGTAAGTTGTTACGGGTGGGCAAAATAGTAATTTCATTAGTAAGTTTAAATTAGAATAACAATTTACCACCTAAGATTTTTTATGAAAATGTTGTGAAAAAGTTTGTAGACGTAACACTTTTTTTCACAATACCTTTATTTTTTTATTGTGGTTGGTCCTAGTATGATATTTTATTATTTTATTTTGACATATAAGAAATTAACACTGCTCTTTTTATGTATAGAAAATGGTGTTTAAAAAAAAAAAAGCAAAAATTCAAAAAGTCAACTCAAGAAACTCGCTTGTGAAATAATGAATTTTAGCTCAATAAAATTGACAAAAAAAAAATTGTAAAAATACAAAAAAATGCCACAACATTTTCACAATACCTTTTATTTTTTGATGTAATTGATTCCAATATGATATTATTATTTTTTAACTTATAAGGAACTAACACTTTAAAAATTGAGAAAATATTGTGATAATTTGATGTGTCAATATTTTATTATTTTAAAATTTAAAATAAAAATCGTGCCCGATCATATATATATATATATATATAAAAGGCAAAGTCAAAGTTTCAAACCAAACTGGGTGTTTAAATAAATTAAAAAAAAAAAAAAAAAAAGGGCCAAAACAAAAGAGACGAACTGTGAGTTTTGCCATAGCGTATTGAACAAACCAAAAAATTACTGTAGAAAAGCTATTGGCTCTTTTTATATATAGAAAATACAAATAAAAAAGTGTTATTTCTATAATATTTTCACAACAAATCATATGTGGTTAGTTGTTATTGATTCAAATTTGAACTTACCAGTGATATTACTTTTTTGTCCCAACAACGAAGGAAAATTGGTACCATAAATGTCTGCCCTTAACCTCAAAAGTCAAAATTAGGGACATAAGAGATTGGGATATTTCCTGTACGACTGCTTAAAAGGAAAAGTTAACATTTATTAAAGCATTCGCATTAATTTGTAAAAATATTTCAATCTATTTTAGTATAAAAATTGACTTTTTCTATTTTATATACCTTTTTTTAAAAACACCACATATCAATTATCTATTTTACACTATATTTTATTAAAAATATTTTTTTTTCTTGATTTTTAAAATTTTTTTTATTTCACACTCAACAACCACATCCATTCTCTTTCTTCATCTTCCATCCTCAAGATACGTAACAAAAAAATAAACAACTAAATGCAAAATGAACAGTGTTAGTGCAAATTTCTAAATTTACACAATTACTGTAGTAAACTTGTAAATTTACACAATTATATGTAGACTGATGTGAGACATTTTTAGGCAATACTATGTAAATTCTACACATTTTTTCTATTATATACGGACTGATGTAAATGTTCTTAATAAACCATTTTTGGAAATTTATATGGGAAAAGAAAAAAAAAAGTAATTAATGTTTTGATAGATTTTTCTATTTCCCATAAAAGTGATATAAAAACTTTACTAAAATAATTTATTAAAAATTACTCTAAAGCGCTCATTAACATAACCCTTACTTAAAAGAGCCAATTTATTGGCATTTATGACAAAAGTTGTATCTTAGACCATAGACATAATTTTTGCCACAATTTTGAAGTTGTCAATTGGGATTGATGAACTGTCATTTTTACATGGATGCGTCCAATTTTTGCTGGATTAACCAATTTGGGAATTTAAAGTGAAAACTTTAAGCGGAACCTTTTTCTCATCTTATATTTAAATATTAATTAAATAATATTTATTTAAAATATATTTTTCTTGCTTTTTGTTGTGTTTTCTTTAATACTAATAACAAATAATAATAATAAAAAATCAAACTGATTGAAAATATATATATATATATATATATAAATATATATTTATATAAAAGATGGTTCCTTTCTTTCAACTGAACTTTTATGTGGTTCAAAAACCCTCGTTAATGAAGGTTAACTTCATTTAGAAATAGGATCATAAATGTCAAATAACAAATTTCATTTTGAATTCGAAAAGAGAACTCCTAAACTTAGGATTTTTTTCCCCTTCACGTTCAAAAAAGAAATTACAGTTACTACTTATTTATAAAGTTTATCATTTTTGTTTATTTGAAAAAAAATATATATATTTCTAAATTATAATAAATGCAAATTATTAATTTTTACCAAAAAAATAAAAGAGCCTCTGAGCGCATGCAAAAATGGATCAATAGGATATCACATCAACCCACGTATTGCTAAGAGAAGAGCTAAGAGGTGCAATGATATCAAATAAATTACTATAGGGCTAAACTGTAAACGTGCATCACTGTGTGCAAAGAACATGTATTTATATTAGTTGAGATACACCCATCTCATTGATTGTTACATTAGTTTTTATACTTTATGTTGTAAAAATTGTAATTACTTAACTTTTTTTTATATTTAAAAATCATTGATAAAAAGTATATATTTTTATTTATTGACTAATATTTAGGGTTCTATTAGTTAAAAATTGGAGTCTTCTTTCACTTGGGAGCCTTAAGCTAGAGCCTAAGCACCTTCTGGGTTGAGCCGGCCTTGGACGCATCATTTTTATTTACTAGCAATGGGCCCGTGCTATGTGCTAATAATGCTGTAAGCTGCCATGTGAGAATGTAATATAGAATATTCGAAATATTTTAAAGTAATAACATGAAGTAATTTTGTGATAAAATGAAGAAGTTTTTATTAAATTAATGATGTAATAAAAAAAATTAAGGGAGTGAAGAATTTAGACTATATATTAAATGTTATAAAATTAGAAATTAGTTATTATGTGGTGTAATAAGTTGATTATTTGTTTAATCATAGTTTTTGTTTCTTCAATGCATTGGAGTTAGCATAGTTTTTTTATTTTATTTTATTTTATTTTATAATATAATGTTAATGTTTAGTTGGCTTATAGAAATAGAGAAATGTTACGTCTATAACATTTTTATAACAAATCACAAACGGTTAGTTGTTATTGGTTCAAATTTGAAACTAACACTAAGATTACTTTTTTGCCCTAACAATAACAACTAGTAATAACATGCCACTTAGGGTTTGTTGTAAAAATATTGTAGACATAACATTTCTTATAGCAATATCATAAAAAATTTATAATGTCACGTTTACATTATTAAAGTATGATAGTGGTAGGTTAAACACTCAGTAAAAATAATAATATCCTACTAATATAATTTTAGGGAAATGCTAACGAGTGCCCTTAGGGCACTGGTTAATAATCCATTTAAAGAAAGTTTTTATGAGAAATGAAAAAAAAATAATTAATATTTTGGCAGTTTTTTTTATTTTCCATAAAAGTGGTATCAAAACTTTCTTAATAGAATTTTATTTCCCATAATTTTATTATACTCCAAAATATGTAAAAAATGTGAGGTGGAAAACTAAATAAAAAATTACTCTAATAAAGCCCAACATGGCAGAACTGCATGGTCTCCAAAAAAAACATATAAAATACTATATATATATATATATATATATATATAAAGTTCGTGCATGTCTATAAATAATTAATGTTTTTTTTTTTCTATTGACACGTTCAATGAACTACAAATTTGATATAAATGCAAATTTTGATGACGTAAAAACTTAAGAGAGATTTAAGGAATGTGCCACTTAATAGAATTTTATGCTTTTTTTTTTTTTTTTAATACAGGATAAAAGTTTTACTTTAATCTAATCTAAATGTATATATGTATAAAACTCCTTTTAGAGATTTAAATCCCAACCCTTAGCCTCTACATCCCACAAACACTTATACTTATAGAATGACACCATGGTAATCTCTAGCTCTTCCTAAAGTTGTATAGTAAACTCTTTTATTTTTTAGATAATCCGATGATTACGGGTGGATGTTAGACTTTATGTTCTAAAATTATTGAGGAGAAAAATTGTGGTGTACGAATGAGATGACATCAGTTACAAGTTAGGAATGGAGAAGGGCACGTGACAAGTGACAACGACAAATGACAGCCAAATACGAGAGAAGTTTATACGAATGTTGGAGAACCCAACACGCATGAGGAATCTGAATGGAGGTAATCGAAGATGCTTACATGTTTGTCGTTGACTACAATTCAAGTCCAAAGTCCAAACAGTCCCTTGGAGTTGGGAGGACAGACCGCACGAAAATTTAGAAGATCCACACCCCCCAGTGACAATGTGCACGTTACTTGTTGCTCCTATTTCTGACTTAGAAGTTTAGTTTTCTTATTCCCTTTTCCATTATTCAAGCTCACCTTCCACCCAAATTCAGGGTCATGCTCGTACAGTTGTTCATTTGGTTGAAGTATTGAAGATTTGGTTGTGAATCTTTCTTACACAGTGAGTTTTTTCATCTGGGTTCTCTTTGGTTCCTGGGAAAATTGATGAAGTCTACATATATTAGATTGGTGATATGATTGTTCATGACTAATTATAAGTTGGGTTGATTGTCTTTTAACCATTTTTTTTTTCTGAAGAACAAAAGAAATGGAATGCATATGATTTCAGTTTTCCATTTCTGCTATGTTCTTATCGTTTCTTTTCATTTGCTATTGATTCCGAACCAGCAATAGAGCTCTTCCTTTGTTGTTGCTTGGAATTACTATCTAAGATTTGAGTGATTTAGTGGAATTCGCAGTTAGTCAAATAATCAGATATTAAATTTGACTTTGCCTTATATGATTGTATATTGCTTCTTCTATATAAGAATATAGCTGGATGTGCAGTCAAATAATTTTTTTAAAAAAAAGACTTGCTCTTCACTGTTCCCAGCAATGACATCAATCATTAGAATTGAAATGAATGCATTTTCACAATTAAAATTGATAATTTAGTTCAATGAATCCCAACCCCCTGGGCAGAAACTTTAGAAATTGATTCAATTGTACTGAGGACCTGTCTAGTTTCAAGTTAAAGATTCTGGGATTGCTGTCATAGTTAAGGTTGTTTTTTTGGGACTTGAAGGTTTCAACTTTAATATTAGTTACCAAGTTCTTATTATTTCTGAGTTGCTTGGTTGGAATTTTATGGTTTGCTTGGTTATATATCAAATTTTGGATCTTTCACTTCCCAATTTCACTGTTCAGCATACTGCTTCACAATTCAATGTATACTGCAGGTATCTGAATCTTCAATGGCGGCAATACTGGCTTCTCACAGCTGTTATTGCCACAATATGGAGTCAATAAATCAAGGAAGAGCACTACACAACCTCAGTTTCTCAAGCTCAATTTCTGCTCATAAAGCTTCAAAGTTTGACAGATCAACACATAATCCACCTAGGACTGATAAGTTTTACAAGTTTGATGTGAAAATGAAACAAAAAGAATCAGTACCCTCAAAATTAGTTACCAATGGGCGAGCTGTTAAAATGGTACCAACTAGTGAAGTAAAGAAAAGAAAGATTCCATCCACTAATAAAGTAGATGTAGTAAATGGTTCAAGGCAAGTTGTTAATGGAGCAAATCTAGTTAGAAGACAATCTACTCAATCCCTTGTAAAAACCCCAAGAGTTAGGGATTCCAAAGAACTCCCACTGGTGGAGGAGCTGAAGGTTTTGCCCTCAGATGAAGGTTTCAGTTGGGCAAATGAAAGTTATAATTCGGTGCAAAGGAGTATAGATGTTTGGTCTTTTGTTCTATCTTTGCGTGTCCGTGTTTTGTTTGACAATGCAAAATGGGCATATTTGGGAGGCTTCACAGAAGATAAGCAGGTGAATTGTGGAACTTTACTGCAGCTGTTATTGCTTTCTGCTATGCTGACTCCTAATCATGATGACATGATACAGAGAGTTTTTTACACTAATTTTCTCATTCTGGACCTGATCTCCAAGTAGTTCTTGGTTTCATGCACCTTGTTTTTCGTTTTGCCTCAAGTTTTTATAAGATTTCTTCTATATCAGAAAAAAAGAAGGCAAAAGACTGCCTCATGGCTAAGGGAGTGTGTGCTGCAGCTTGGTCCAACTTTTATTAAACTTGGACAATTGTCTTCAACAAGGTCAGATCTATTCCCAAGTGAATTTGTGGATGAGCTTGCAAAGTTGCAGGTAGATTTTGATTTCTAGTGTAACAATTCTAAACATGCTATGTCTTCTCACAACTTTATGCATTAAAATGCTGACATACTGATATCTACATGATATGATAATCCTTAATTTTTATTTTGTCTTACTGAATGTATATGATTTTTAAATATAATTCAGGATAAGGTCCCTGCCTTCTCTCCAGTGAAAGCAAGAAGCTTCATTGAGAGTGAGCTTGGAGCTCCCATCAACATATTGTTTAAGGAGTTTGAGGACCAGCCAATTGCTGCTGCTAGTCTTGGTCAGGTGTTTGATTCATTTCTATATGTTGTACTTGATTAGTCAACGCTTGCAAATTGTTAGAAGATTTTCTATGATGTTTCACTTTAAGTAGCTTGAAGAATGTTATGATAAAATGTGTATATCATACACAACATTAAGACAATCCTCAGAAAAATCTGGATACATAGGACAGTTTTAGAGAAGGCAAAAAAAAAAAAAAAAATTTGATGGAATGATGGTAGCCTTATCTTCTCTTTCTTTAATGGAGGAAAACTTGGAAAATTATGATGGCTGCTCTTATCTTTCTTTTTGGTTGAGGTTTATTGCTTCTACTTCTATGCTTATTTAAGTCGTAATTTATCAAGTTATGACCATTCATGATTTCTTTAGATTGGTTCTCTGAATATTTATTTATTCCTTGAGAGTTTTCACTTTTTCTGATTGAAATTTGAGAATCCTGTCTCTAGGTCCATCGGGCTATCCTTCATAATGGAGAGAAAGTAGTGGTGAAAGTTCAGAGACCTGGTCTCAAGAAGCTTTTTGACATTGACTTACGTAAGTAATGCACATTTTCATTCTAACCATGGTGATTTTTAGTTGCTTGTCATTATGGTATAATAGATGTTGTTGCTTGCTTTCTCATTTCCTGTTTTTTCTTTGGTCTCATCGTCTCATCAACCTTTTTTAGTATAAATTATTTATAGATGCATAGTAGACCAGTGAAAAGTTCTCTTATATTCATTTAAGAAAACGTGTACAGAACTGTTTACTAGTGGTAAACCTTTCAGCTTTTATCAATTTGGAATTGCAGAGGTTCTTTGATATTAAATTGCGCCATGGAACTTTGAATCGTTATTGGGAGTTGACTGCACAAAGGGGTACCCATGATAATTGTAATTAGAGAGTTACTCTAGGTGCGACTTTTTGACATGCATTAATAATGGGGTTAAGTTTTTTGTTGGCAACCCAAATGATGGGATTTTGAGTGAGACACAACAGAAAACACCTGCAGTGACTACTGATTATCAAATATAAATCTTTGTGCGGTCATATGGATGATATTTTATTGACTGGCTGCTTCAGGTGTTGTGAAACTATAGATCTGGTTAAGTGACATGCTTTCAAATTTGTTGTATGTATTTTTGTGAAGACTCGTTGGAATTCAGCAATTTTAGGTGTTTATCTTAATCTTTGCTGCTATCATTCAGGAAATCTAAAGCTAATTGCAGAGTATTTTCAGAGAAGTGAAACTTTTGGTGGTCCATCAAGAGATTGGATCGGCATATATGAAGAATGTTCCACGTAAGTAGCAAGCTTCTATTAGTTGCTATGTTAATTTCTTAAGAGATGCATTTTAGAGTTACAGTATGATGTAAATTGCATAAGCAAAGAGATAGGAACTATCTCTCTGTTAATTTGCCTGAGCACCTCAGATCCAAAGTAATGGCCAATTCTCGCATTTGTTGATGAATCTTATTTTATAATGATGCTTAAGATTCTGTTAGATTTTTTGATACGTACTTAACATTCTGTTAGATTGTACCATTTTAACAAATTTATTCATGAAAGAAAAAGTTTCAATGCTCCCCTTTGTAAGTTGTGATGCTCTAAAGATATTCTTGGGCTTGTGTTACTTACAGGATTTTGTATCAAGAAATTGATTACATAAATGAAGGGAAGAATGCAGATAGATTCCGCCGAGATTTTCGAAATATAAAGTGGGTCCGAGTACCAGTATGTTTCTTGCATCAAGACTAAAGAGAACTAAGGCTTACATCATATAAACTTTCTATTTCCATCTGGTCGTTTATGACTACATAACTAGGGACTTAAAGAATTTATAGAAAGTATTGTATGTTTAAAACTTTATTTACTTTGATTTTTATTTTTTTTTATTTATTTTTTTTTTTTTACGTTATAGCTGGTTTATTGGGATTATACTGCCTCAAAGGTGTTGACCTTGGAGTACTTACCAGGTTAGTATCTGAACTTATGCATTTATTTTGGTTTAAGAGGATATCGCTTGTTCTACATTATTAAGCTACCTTATTGTTTTTATTTTGGTGTGAAATTGTCTTTATTGTCACTTTCATGGCCAGGGATTAAGATAAATCGGCTAGATATGCTAGATTCACGGGGTTATAATCGGTCACAAATATCATCACGCGGTATTGAGGCTTACTTAATTCAGGTCAAGTTTCTTCTTATCTATACCAACTGATATGATTTAATTGTTCCTGATTTTGAATACAATGACTATTTTGTACTTGAAGCATTGCATAAATTCTTCAACATGCCTCTTTTAGACTACAAGTTGATGTATGCATTAGTTGCTTTCTCATATTAGTGTACTAGTTTTTCAGTTACTGGAGTTTTCCCTTTTATTTTTTCAGATACTAAAAACTGGTTTCTTTCACGCCGATCCTCATCCTGGAAATCTTGCTATCGATGTGGATGAAGCAATCATCTACTATGATTTTGGTATGATGGGAGAAATCAAATCTTTCACCCGGGAGAGACTGCTTGAACTTTTCTATGCAGTTTATGAGAAAGATGCAAAGAAGGTCTGCTTTCAATCATTTAACATCATCATATGAAGCAAACCAGTTATGGACTTTTTTTGTTCATTTGTTTATATTCTGGTAATTAATTTTTACTAATTCTTCCCTCAACATGCAAAGCCTGGAATGTATTTACTTTCAACCTATATCATGTCCTTCTGTGATGCAAAGATATTCAGGAATGCTTCACCCCCAATTATGAAGTTTGCATTATGTATGCAAAACATAGATAATAGTTATAGCTTTGATGATATTCACAATGAATCTCCCATTGCCAAATATTAGCATCATTCTTATATCAATATGCATGAAAAGGTCTGTAAAAATCCTTACTCTCAACTGGACATGTATATGAACATTATACGAAATAATTTTGTGCAAATTTTTCTTACATTACAATTAATAGTTTTAAATAGCTGAAGCAGATAGTCCTTTTCTTTTCAAATATATCTTTTCTACTTAGGTGGTTTATGCATTACCATACTACATTATTATGCAATAAATGTCAATAGAAACACTTCAAGTACATTAGCTTGCCAGGTTTTGCTGTATTGGCTTAAACTGACCAGCAGCAACCATGCAGGTGATAAAAAGCCTTATAGATCTTGAAGCACTCCAGCCCACAGGAGACATGTCATCGGTAATGGTTTTGCTATACCTAGCAACATTTAGAACAGAATTGATTTCTTGCATATTTGGGCTTCAAAGAAATCGGTATCATTCATCTCAGAAGTTAACCTCTTTTTTCCCTATTCGTAGGTTAGGAGATCTGTGCAGTTTTTCTTGGATAATTTGTTAAGCCAAACACCAGATCAGCAGCAGACTTTGGCTGCAATTGGGGAGGTATGCAAGGATTTTATTAAAAAACATAGAACCATGTAAAACCTTAAATGATAAATTTGTGAATAATGGTAAATCACAACCCAGGCTGTATTTTATCCCTATAAAATTTGAGCTAGTGTTGACTCCATATTTAAAAAGGGGCAGAGAAACATATTAAAACCAGATATGATTGTGCTGACCACAAATTAATCAGGATCTTCTTTAGAGACAAGAAGGATATTATAGATATTTTGTTTGTTTTAATCTGTCTTTTAATGGTTCTGAGAAATTAAAATGTTCAGTTACCCACCCCACCCCACCACACCCCACCCCCCCCCCCCCCAAAAAAAAAAAAAAAAAAAAAAAAAAAAACCTGGTAAATGGAATTGTGTCTTGGTGTCTTACATCATTAAGTGTGATGGAAATGCATAAATTTTGAATTTTCTAATTAATGTTGATCTTTTAGTAAGGGAAAACATAAGGTGATGACTCTTTCTTTCTTAGTGGCACAAATTACACATTAATGACCACAGTTGGTGAAGTGTGGTGGTTTTTTTGGCAGGATTTATTCGCAATAGCACAAGATCAGCCATTTCGATTTCCATCCACCTTTACCTTTGTCATAAGAGCATTTTCAACCCTTGAAGGTTCTCTCTCTCTCTCTCTCTCTATGACTTCACTACCAATATCTGAAATGTGTTTATTTAATCCTGATATATTGGAAGCTCTACCCAATCAAGCGGAACAAAACCAATAATTCTTTTTTCAAGCAAAGAAGTTTCAGAACTACTTTGATGTTTTGCTCTTTCCTGACTAACAATCTTTGCATACAGGTATAGGATATGTCCTTGATCCAGATTTTTCCTTTGTAAAGATTGCTGCGCCATATGCACAGGTTCCATACCTTTGCCAAACAATTATAATTCACACCCTTGCTCATAACAGCCTTTTTAGCTTTTAGCCACACATTTAAAGTGTAGCTCTAATGCTCCACACTACGTACAGGAGCTTTTAGATATAAGACAGAAGCAGCGGTCTGGGACACAACTTGTGGAGGAAATTAGGAAGCAAGCTGATGATGTACTGCATCTTATTTATTTCCCCCGTTCTTTCAGTTTCTTGTTCTGGTTTTAGCAAAATAGATACTTTTTTTTTTTCTTTTTCATGTCCTGTTCTAGGAAACTTTCAAGTGAAGCCACTTAAAAAGAGTATAACATAATGTTAAATGTCCATACACATTGTCATTAATAGCATCTATGTATACATTTTCAGGCCAGAACATATACCTTGTCCATGCCATACAGAGTTCAGCAGATAGAGGAATTTGTGAAACAGCTTGAGTCAGGGGACTTGAAACTCCGAGTCCGGGTGCTTGAGGTATCTCTCAACATTTTCAAATGATATTTGTTAGATATTAGTACTTTCTATAATAATAATCCATTTTTGTAGATCTCGTGCACTCAAGAATCCTTTTCTAGGGTCAAAATAGGTTGTTGGTTCCTAAAATTTAGACAATGGACTAGTTTAGTCTTGAACTTTAAAAGTGTTTTTTTTTCAGTCCCTAACAAATTAAAAAAGTTTTGCTTTTAGTTCTTAACAAATTCAAAGTGATCACATTTAGTCCCTTGATGTATTCAATGGAATGATATAGTGTCAGTTTTTAGTTTGGTCAAGTCATCTAAAGAACTAAAAACGATCATTTAATAAACTTCAAGGATAAATCACTCATAGGTCAAAGTTTACGGACCAACTGTATATTTTTCCCTTCTTTTTATATAGTAGTTCTAACATACGCTTCTTTCTCTATTGAAATGACAAATCTATGTTTTCCAGTCCGAAAGAGCAGCTCGAAAAGCAACCGTACTACAAATGGCAACTATTTATACAGTGTTGGGAGGCACCCTTGTAAATCTTGGGGTCACTTTCAGCAGTCAAGGTAGTCAATTGATTGCAAATGGATCATTCATTGGTGCAGGTAACCAGAAACTTTCACCATCAAGACATTGTTCTTCTCATGCTTTATCTTTGTTTTACATCCGTCAGTTCATGTGCTGAAAATCATTTATTTGTCAAAATCCAGGAGTTTTTATGGCATTGCTTGTTAGGTCCATGCAAAGGGTGAAGAAGCTTGATAAATTTGAGAAGATGATATAGTTTCTTTCCTAACTCGTCAAGATATTTGATACATATCAGTCAGAATCTCTTTTTTTTCTTTTTCTTTTTTCACATGCATACCAGAGCAATATGCATTGTATACAGAACATGATTAAATAGGGAAATGCCTCCCTGCTATAGATTAAAAACTGTACAAGGGAGATAAATTGAAATTCTTAGGCATATATGTGACTTTGAATGTTTTAATAAAAATATACCAGCAGGTTCAGTTTATTTTTAATCTATTTCAACTTCAAATTAATTCTTTAGCCATTATATGTAGTTTCTATTCCACCACATCAAATTTTTTGGGAACCAATAACTGAAATCGGAAGCCAACAATTGAAGGTGAAATTAAACTATAACTATAAGTTATGTTACATCACTTAATATATTTTTTACTGAAAGTGAAATTAAACAAATCCATCACTAGATTAGATTTTCCACTTATACTCAACATGCTTGTAAAATTTCAAAATGATTTGAGATCAATAACCACGTCATTTATAAAATGTTTAAAACTCAATATTTTTATTTAAAATTGTGCATAAAATATGGTTTTCTAGATCAAATAGTAAATAATTTCCAATTGGCATGAAATTTGGTACCCATGTTAAGAAATAATCTAACGGTGGGATTTTTGAAATATTAATCCAATAAAAAGTTATTATATAATCTTTGATGCATGAGACACCTTATCCTTATCCTCCCAAAGGCATTAGTGCAATGACCATGGGTTGTGGCTGCATTTATCATATCTAATTCGATGAGGTACAATCAGCTTATATATAGACAAGTTATGATCTGATTGGTTTCCAATAAGACAATAACATCAACACAGGAGATTGATAATATTGAGAAAAGAATTGATCTCTAATAAGACACTGTCTTTCTTTCCTAGAACTCAACACACACACACACACACACATGGACAGACAGAGACAAAGACACAGAGTACGATGCAAAGTTTGACATTTTCTGATCATCAATTTTATACTTTGGTGTCTAACCAAGAACTTGCACCAGTTCTTCAACATGAGTTTGCTGAAACACCTCTAATCAATAACAAGTATACACTGTAACTGGCTTTCCCTCTATGGTACATCATGCAGCTGATGATTTCACAATGCAACTACCTTAACAAGTTAAAAGCAGGAATATGTCCGAATAAGAGGAACAAAAGAAATAATGAGCTATTATCTGAAAATGACATGATGTTACATTCTTAATCATTAGTGGACTTTACAAGGGATAAGGGAATTTTTCAATATCATTGCGTACAGAAGGAACTCAAGTTTTTAACATTACATTCTTTAACATCACTTTTTTTACCTATCAAAAAAATAAAAATCTTAAAAATAAAAAATAAAATAAATTCATATCATTGTTGCATACAGAAGGAATGCAAGTTACTTATCAAAAAAAATAAATAAATACAGAAGGAATGCAAGTTGTTGCCAAAAGAAGGCTGGAAAAATTGCAAACAGGAATCAATAAAATCAATGTATTCCTATTACTAAGTTAAAGATTTACCAAGGAGTTCTTTCACTATTATAACAAGCAATTACAGGTTAAATTCAAAAGCTCAATTGGCTGTAAAATGAACAAAAAAATATAATTTTCTCAGAGCGATAACTGCTAACTTAAGCAGAGTCAAACCTGTAAACTGTAATCAGATTATGAGTCAATGGACTGATCTACTCATGCAACATAAATGTTCTGAAATGAAGAAGAAAATAAGTTTTCATACCTTCTTTTTTCTTGTTGCTAGATGAAGATGCCAGGGATCGAACAAAGGACATATGCCCACCACCAGGGTGGAATTGCCATCAGACCAAAAGGCGACTGGCAAATCATTACCTTTAGCAGACTAGCATTTATGTTGCCTCAGTTGGAAGTAACAATTTTCATGGCTGCAGAATATAGTAAGCAGCCACTTGGAGCGACAACACAGCACTGGGAGCTAGCATGCCTAGCTAGCCCCATTTTTGGTGTACTCTTGCGGCCAAAGCATCTCCAATGAGTATAAGGGCCACAATTACTAAGCACCACAAAGGAGAAGCAACAGGCCAGTTTTAAAATTGTGCCAACCTGAATAAGAACTTCTCTATGCCATTTGATTTAGGAGCTTGTTGGACTCCTCAGGCTTCCAACCATGTTCATTACGATCTAGCAAGTCATTTAAGCTCACAGAATTTGAAACCCATCTGTACCCCAGCATGCGCTCCAAAACTGCTGCAGCTTTCTCCATATTGCCTACTCTTTGAAAACCACAAGCTATGGTTCTACATGTAGCAAAGCTGAGCCTATGCCCTCGCTCTCCCATTTCGTCAAGTAAAGTTAATGCTTCTGAAAATTCTTCTTTTGTACATAACGCTTGTACTAGAGCATTGTATGCACCAAACTTCATGGACATACCCATCTTATTTAACTCATCCCTCAACCTCAACGCTTCCATCAAGTTCCCTTCTTTACAGTGAGCATCAATTAATTCATGGTAGGTGATCTTGTCAGGCTTAATCCCCTTGGCTACCATCTCTTCAAATAGAGAGAAAACCTCAGATCCTTTTCCTATTGAGTTGTAGCCATGAAGAAGTGACGAGTAAGTTCTGGTGGTTGGTACTAGACCCCTTGCATGCATTTCCAAGAAGAGCTTTCTTGCTTCCTCCATATTCCGAGCCTTACAATGCCGATCAATCAGAGTTGTGTAGGTAACGTGGTCAGGCATGACCTGCTTTTCTAACATTTTCTCCAACAAATTACTTACTTCTTGTAGCTTTTTACTCTTGCAGAACCTATCAATTAAAGTGTTGAAAGAGAGACTAGTAGCAAAGCCCTTATGCAGCATATCTAGAAATAGTTCCTGAGCTTTCTCCAATTTTCCTTCTTCACAGCATCCACTGAGAAGGACATTGTACACAAAACTATCTGGAGGGATACCTCTTAAGGGCATTTCATCAAATAATTGTAATGCTTTATTTACGTTACCGGATTTGCAATAACCATCAATGATTCTAGCATATGTCACACCGTTGGGAGTCAAGCCTCTACCCAAGATGCTAGAAAATAACTCATTAGCCTTTTCAATGTCACCTGCCTTTTGTAGCCCACCAATTAAGACATTATAAGTAACAATGTTTGGATTTACGCCTTTTTTGCACATCTCTTCATGAAGTTGAAAAGCCTTCTCTACATCACCCTGCTTGCAGAAACCAGTCATGAGAGAGTTGTAAGTGAAAACATCAGGAACCAAACCCTTCTCACTAAGCTCTGAGAAGATCCCAAGAGCTTCTTCCATTTTTCCATTCCTCGAGAGACCATTGATAAGCACACAGTAAGTTTTAACATCTGGTAGAAAACCTCGCGCCAGCATAAATCTAAATTTTGAGAAGGCTTCTGTTATGTTCCCCTCCTTGCAATGCCCATCAATCAAGGCTCTATTCAATACATCATTAGGTACTACACCATGACCTAGTATCTCACTGTAGTATCTATCAGCCATCTGCATCTCCCCAGACTCACTATAACCATAGATGAAAGCTCCATAAATATATGCATTTGGCTCTAATCCTCTGTCCAACATTTCTGCCAAGTAAGTCCTTGCTTCTTTCATCTTCTTAGCTTTACAAAGTCCTATTACGAGAGAGTTGTAGCAAAATACATCAGGAATAATCCCACACTCTTTCATCCTCTCCAACATTCTTCTTGATTCTTCAAATCTACTTTCCTTAGTGTGTGCTGAAATTAGTGCTGTATAGATAATGGCATTTGGCTTCAAACCCCTTGTAATCATTTCCCCCAGTACAGTATTGGCCTGTCGGAGATTTCCATCCTGACAAAGCCCATTAATTATTACACTGTAAGTTACCTTTGTGGGTGCCAAGTTCCTCTTCTTCAACTCATCAAGCAATTCAAAAGCACGAATCATATCATGCTCTCGACAGTAACCCTCAATCAACCAACTGTAAATTCTCGAATCAAGTCCTATGTCAGTCCTTATCAATTCATTCATGACTTCCCTTGCCTTCTCCATCTTACCAGCCCTGCAAAGCCCATTAAGAAGCGTGTTATATAAGACCCGATCTATCTGAATGCCATGAGTAACCATTTCATCCTTGATTCTCAAAGCCTCTTCTACATCACCTTGTTTCACAAACCCATCAATCAAAGCATTATACCCAATCAAATCAGGCCTCAATCCCATATCTCTCATTTCCGACAAAACCAACTTCGCCTCTCTTAATCTCTTTTCCATACAATACCCATTGACAAGAGTCACATAAGTATAACAATCAGGGCCCAACCCCTTCTTAACCATAGACTTCTTCATCTCAATAGCTTCGTCAACACGCCGTGCTCTACACAAACCATGAATAACCACATTGTAAGTAACCAAATTCGGGATGCACCCCTTTCCACCCATTTCCGAAAACACACTCTTCGCCTCATTAACATTCCCAGCCTTAAAGTGGGCATTGATAACAATAACATAAGTATATACATCAAAAGCAATCTTCATCTCCGACATTCTATCACAAACCTTCTGAAACATCTCCATCTTATTCACCTTCAACAACTCTCTCAACAGTGAATTACAACACAACATACTAGGCATAACTCCAACTTTTTTCAAAGCCATGAACACATTAACAGCCTCATCTATAAAACCCATTTTCCTATAACTACCAACTAACATATCAAACACAAAAGCATTAGATTTAGACCCAACATCACATTCTCTATAACAAACATCAATAGCACCCAAAACATCACAAGAAGACTTGCAAATTCTTATCATACGCTCCAAAATCTCATTTGCAGGTTCATAAAGCTTAAAGTTGCAAAGAGAAACAACAAGTAGAGATAAGATATCCAAATTCTGAAAGGTACCCACTTTGTGTTCGGACCAGAGGAAGAAGCTGAGGAGTCGGGTCGGGTCAACAACCCGGTTCTGGAGCATAAAGGAGCGGATCACATCTGGGTTTAGCTTGGTGGGCAAGTCGGAGGAGTCTAAGAGGAGCTGCCAATTGTTGTGGGTGAGAATGGTGGTGATTTCTCGGACTGTGTCATGGATTTGTGAGGTGGAATAGTCCACGGGTCTGAGAGAAACGGGTCCGGGTTTGGTGATTGAAAGTTTGTGTTGGGTTGAGAGAAGATTGGTGTTTGTGCGTTTGAGTCTCCACATGATGTTGTTGAGGTTGAAGAGGAGTGAGTGAAGCTCTGAACTCTCTGCATTCGGAGGAAACAGGAGAAAGAAAGAGGCAAAATGTGTTGCGTTTGGGGACAGGGTTTGGGGTTTTTTTACCTTTTTTTTTATTTTTTTTTTTGTCTTTTTTATTATTGTTATTTTTTAAGACCATGGATCAGTTAGAAAATATTTTCCTCATTTTTTGAGGGTTTGTAGGGGATTGTGAAAACTTAGGAAAATTGAAATCATTTTTGGTTGAGAAGGAGAGAAACACTAAGTTCAGGTTGAAAATTGTTTAATGCTTTTCTATGGATGTAAAACATTTTCAACCAAATTCAATAAAATACTAAAAAATAATTTTAGAAATCCAAAAATCTTCAAGATGACTAAAATGAATACCCTCAAAACCTTCAAATGATCAAAAATATCATCAAAATCTAAAAAATGATAAAAATAATTTAAAAACCTTTAAAATGACCAAAATACCCAAAAATCATCTAACATTACAAAAACAAATTTACCGAAAATCTCCAAAATTACCAAAAACACTCAAAGGTCAAAACCTCCAAGATACTCCTAAAACCTCAAAATGACCAAATTACACTTTAAATATTGAAAATGACAAAAATATCCCCTAAAAACTCTAAAAATAACCAAAATATCTTTAAAATCTCTAAATGATAAAATATTCTTACAATCTCCAAAATACCCACAAAATCTCTAAAATGAATTAAATACCACCCATACCTACAAAATGATCAAAAAAACGTTGAAACCTCAAAATGAAATAATAATAATAATAATAAATAACCTCTAATATCATTGAAATGCCCCCCTGAAACCACCAAAATGACAAAATTACCTTGCAACACCTCCAAATAAACATGTATTCCTTAACTTTGGGAATCATTGCCAGACTCCAAACTTTTAAGAATCACACAAGACAACTTCGAAGTGTCATTTGCAAGAATTCAAGTGTTTCTAATTATTGATGTAAATGTGTAAGTTTTATTGATAGTTTTTGTTAATAGTCTTATTTATTTTCTATTGCACTCTTAGTTTGATTGTATTTATTAGTGTAATTTTCAATATCTTTTATTGTAAATGTGCTTATTTTTTATGTTGATTTTAGTTTTTCTATATTAAAATGTTGAATTGGTGAATCAAAGTTTTATTTTACATTGATAGGCCAAGAATGTATTGACCCCTTATGATCAATTAATCAATTAATTAGCCAAGTTAATTAATTAATCCGATTAACATGCAATATGCGTAGCAAACAAATCACTAACTAAGTTAACATGTAGCGGAAAATAAAGTTAATACGGTGATTTGTTTATGAATGGGGAAAACCTCCAAGGCAAAAACCTCACCGGGTGATTTTAAAGTCACCACTCTCGAGAATCCACTATTATCACAACAAGCGGTTACAAGTAAAGGAATCCCAGTACCTTATACCAACCTACAGTTGAACCCTTACCCTAATACCCAATTGGACTTGTTCTGTAATGATAATCTCTCCTTTCAATGCACGGCTCCCAGTATGTGACTAACCAATTGATGCATGGATCCAAGTACGTGACTAACCACCAACTTGAGAAAGATGTTGGTTGCAAAGTTCTTCAGTTCATCAACACGATGAAGATTATAAAACTCCTTGGTTACAAAACCCTACGGCATGCAAACGCAGCAGCTTCTTAAAGAGAAAGATGAATTAGGGAAAATTGTCTCAGGTCACAATATGCTTGTAAAAAATCTTTGCATCAAGTTGCACTCACTTGCATCCGTTGTGACGGTCCTTAAAATAATTCTTATATATGTTTATGGTTGTGAGAAAAGAAAGCCCAAACATGAATACACGGATTGGATGAAAATCAAAATTGAAAATCTAATTTTCATAAATCTCGATAGATAGTGTATCTATCGAGCAGTTATCGAGCATCAAGCAAAAGCTGCCTTTTAAAACTCGATAGATGCTATCTGTCGAGATAGCTGTCAAGCTTTAAAATCCATCACTTCTTCACTTGATTCTTGGACAGATTTGCATGGCTATAACACTTGGACTTGAAACCTTGTTCCTTGAAGTATTAAACACATCCTAGATCTGCCCAATTACAAGTAAAGTGCATTTTATCAAAGGATTAGCCAATTTTATATTGACATATGTTTCTAACATGATTCACATATATCCTAACAACCTCTCCATTTGGCAATCCGTGACAAAACCACAACAAACAAATGAATATATAAGAGAAGTCATAAATCACTCAACTCATATTCACTTGTTGAATATAATAAAATCTATCCTAACACAAACTCTTGAAAATTTTTACAAGAAAAGAGTTCATGGCAAGAAAGACTTTGACAACCTGTATTTCTGAAACACTTTAAACATAACTCATCATGACATCTTACTGTGAAACAGAAATAAAAGATTGCATACAAATAATAAGAAGTATGTGCATAAAAAGAGAAAAGAAACAACACAAGAAAAGATAGGTGAATAACATACATCAACATATATTTATATATATATATATATATCAAAAGATAAGTACAATGTATGCCAAATGGTCACAAGACCGGTATACATGAGGTAAATGTAAAAGAAAGAAAAGAAAATACATAATAAACTCATTACATCCCTCAAAATATAAACACTCCCCTATCACAAAAATGTCCTATGCTAACTCTCCCCCTAAATACATGACTACTCTCATCTCAAAACTACTCCCCTTTTTTGTCACGAATGACAAAGGCTAAGTAATTTAAGTAGTCATCGTGTCGTCACCGGAAGAGCTAGCATCCTCATCCTCTTCGTCATCATCGTCATTGGAGTCACCATCATTGTCCTCATCCTTAAATGCCTATGGAGAAGGAGAGGGAGAATCTACGAAGCCACCAAGCGAGCAATACGGCTGACACTGGTGTTCACCTGACACAACTTATCACTAAATGTGTCAAGGCGAGCATCCATGCGCTGAAGCTGCACCATGACCGCCTCGAAGGTCACACCACCCACCGATGAAGAAGAAGCAGATGAAGAAGGAGTGGAAAAAGCTGGAGGAGTCACCATCTCAGTCTGTGGCCGCTTCGGTCGAAGCTCAGCCTCACTCCGTCTAATGGTAGCAGCATTTATGGCACACATAGGGGAGAAGTGTGTAGACTCAGGATAGGAAACAGAAAAATGGCAGAGAACCGGCATGATAGCTGAAGGGAAAATGAGCTTATCACGGGTCATCGTATCCTTATATACATCTATGAAGGAGAGAATAAAATTAAAGGGAAAATCTATAGTAAATCCCTCAAGAAGGGATAACAAAAATCAAGCACGAGGCTCTATGATAGAGTTATAGTGAGATAATGGATAGAGAATGAATGTCATTACCATGTTAAGGAATCTCAGACCTTTTGCAAAGCCCGAACAAAGGGTGTTTTGATGGTTACCCCAAGAAGAAGGTGTCTCACAGAAGCAAGACCAGAGTTTGTCTTTGGACACAGTCTGAAGATGATTATAGTCGGGGTAGTCAGTAAACTCAACCCTCGGTACATGTAGCACCTCGGATATAAGATCTAGTGTGACTACAATGCGCTTACCTTAAACGCGAGTGATAAAATGAGGTACAGAATAGTCAAATCCATGTATGTTGGAGTAAAACTCCTATATGATCACGGAAGGACAGGTGACTGGGATGCCACACAGTAACTCCCAACTCTTACTGTAGATGACAATGGAAAGGTCAGTATCGGAAAAGTCCGATAGAATGACTTGGTGTTTTGAATGAATGCTGCATCGTGAGAAGTTCTCCGAAAAATCCTTACAGGCTTTATCATCACGGAACCGGATGTAAGATGGAGTAGAATTAGCGAGGGAAAAAGAAGAAGATGCCTCGGAATGAAGAGAGTTCCGGGACGGAGTAGATTTTCGTTTAGGTGCCATAGAACAACTAACTGAAAGAAAGAAAAATGGAGAGAAAGAGAGACACGCAGAAAAGCAACAACACAGATCAATATCAAAATAAAAATAAAAATAAATAAAGGTACATATGCATGAAAAATGCGTGAATATATGACATGCAATAGTAAAAACATCATGGGTTCAACCTAGTCCTATCCTACCAACACACAACATTTTAACATAGTAAGCACACATATAAAATGCATGAATCACTGTTAAAAATGAAAATGTGATGCATTGCATGAACATTTAGGATCATTTAAACAAAACCCATCCCAAAAATTTTGCAAAAAACTCATCAATTTTGAAAAACCCCAAAAAAATTTCAAAAACCCAAAAACCTAGATTTATATGAATGAAATGCATGAAAAAGAGGGAAAACAAGATCTTACCAGTGAAGGAAGAATCAATCTAGGCCGAAAAACACTTGGGAATGAGGTTTGGAGTGAGAGAGAAGGGTTTGGGAAGGTGAGGAGACAAGTTCTGTCAAGAGAGATTGGGGAGAAATGAGAGAAATATAGCGTTGACCCTATATATAGAAACATATGCAGCTCGATGGATCGAGAGCTGTTGAGAATTAAAATTTGCTGAAAGGAGCTATCGAGAGGTGTCCACAGCAAAGTGACATCGATGGATCGAGCAACTATCAAGAATCTATCGAGCTTACAAAAACTTCCTCGATGGATCAAGAAGCTATCGAGAAGCTATTGAGCCTGATTCTCAAAAACCTCAATGGATCGAAATTGCGATAACAACTATCAAGAAAAGAAGCTCAAGAGGCTCGATATTTAGCCTAGCTATCAAGAGGTGTCGAGAAGCTATCGAGATTACTCAAAAACAGTTTTGCAAAGAAGAGAAAAACATAAACATGAATGCAATCAAACATACTATTCAACCAAAGAGCCAAACATCATTTTAAGCTCTCAAAAACATCTTTCATCAAGAAAAATGTCAAGCATTTAAATCCAAAACACACACACATACACACACACTAAACAAGTCTAACCAATTTTACATTTCAAAAAAGATTAAGACAGTTTAGTGAGCATACATTAACACATGTATTCCTTATGATGGCTAAATCACATTGTACCTGCACAAGTATCAAGAGTAGCAAAGAATATTGTGTGTTGTGTGTGAAAAAGTGTGTGAAAAACCTTGCAAGATTGCAAAAGTGTCTACATGTTATGACGATTTGAGATATGAAAAAATCAATTTAACGCACACATAATCATAACTATTTGATAGGGATTATCATCTTCGAGGTACATCTTATAACTCCCACATCTCCTAGAAGACATGTTTGCAATCATATATAAAACATTTTGATTCCTTTTGCTTTTATTTTATTTATTATTATTATTTTTTTTTTGCATATTTTTCTTTTAAACAAACCATGCATAGACATATAAGAGAAAGATAGGAAATAGCCAATTATGTTAAGTTTTTGACATTGCACTTTTGCTATGTCGAAGCATACAGATGTCATTCCATGATTGGCGGGCAACAGTGGTAAGATGGTTATTTATGCATCTCTCTTAGGAGTCCTTCCCGTCAAAAAGAATGATACAAGTGTTAAGTATAAGAGATTACTCAATCTTACTCATTACAAACACAAGCCACAAAACTCACTTGCTTAGTTATGCATAGGAATGCTCATCTAAGGCTGTGTTTGGTTCATGTAAAATATTTTTCAGAAATGCTATTTTCAGGAAAAGAAAATATTTTCAAGTGTTTGGTTGCATTTCAAAAAATGCTTTGGAAAATATTTTCTAGTGTTTGGTTGTTTTGCTGAAAATGCTCTAGAAAACCCATTTTTATCATGTTTCTCACATTTCCTTAGGATCCAAACATATATTATTACAGAGAATCAAAATATATAAACAATCAAAGAAAAAAAAATCAAAACAAAAAAATCAGAAAAGCAACGAAGTGTGAGAGAGGGACTTAAGTGAGAGAGAGAGAGAGATCGGCGGCGGCCAGTAGGGGTTTGAGAAATGGGTTTGCGGAATGGGTTCGTCGAAGTGGTGGGTTCGTCGGAGTGGGTTTGAGGAATGGGTTTCTGGGTTTTAGGAATGGAGGGGATAACTCGCCGGTGCTTTGGGCATTGCTTGACGAACGAGCTTGATCTTGGGTGGGTCGAAGACGAGATCGATTTTGGGTGGATCAGTCTTGAGTAGTGACGATCTAGATGGCGGTGCTGATGAGCTTCCAACGGCGACAATGGATGCGATCTCGCTAGTGCTAGGTGCGACTTGCCGGTGCTTCTGGTGGATCGGTCTTGCTCTCTCTCTCTCTCTCTCTTTGCACGTTTGAAGCTCGGTCTGGAAATGGTTTAAAGTGAAAATATGAACGGAAATTATTTTACAGGTGTTTTGGGTTATTTTAAGATCAAAGGGGAAAAGCATTTCAGTTGACTGAATTTACTGGTTCAACCAAATACTCAAGTTTTACGGAAAAGCATTTCTGGAAGTAATTTGAAACCAAAACAAACACAGCCTAAGCTACAAAAGACACAAAGTTTAGAAAATTTTGTTTCAATGGCCATCTAAGGTACACAAGCACCAATGTACACAAAACACATACTGTTTTTGTATTTTTATGATTTTTCAATTTTTTTTTTATTTTTATGAAAAGAAAAATAAAACAAAACTGAAAATAAACAAACAAAAACAGGTTAAACAAAGCAAAGTATAAAACAAGACTTAAAATCAAAAAAACAAAACACACAAGTAATGCATACTTAAAAACAAGAAAGGGAAGAGAGAGAAAAAGTGACTAAATCACTTGAAACATTTTTCCTTCCACACCTTGGAAGAACCTTTCCATTTAGTAAACCCTTGATCTGGTGGTGAAAGGAAAGAATTAAAACTGTTTAAGTTCGAAAGGAACATGAGGGCTTTAAGTAGATCTCGAAGAGGAGCAAAGGAAGATGGAAACTGATTCTAGTTTCCCGATGAGATCATATTGTTGCTCTGTTGAGTGGCTAACCACTTATAACAATTAGGTCGAGTATATCCAATCGCTCTACAGTGATGACAGAGATGCTGCTTCTTCTGTTTAGGCTTTTGAGTGTTTCCTTTCTTAGCTCTAGGGTTTTTAATTTCTTTCTTACCAAGCTTAAAGGGTGCTCCTAAGATAGATTTACCCTTATCTATGTTTTCATTAGCTACCACAGTTTTCACATCATTATTCTCAAATTCAACATTATTAGTAGGTGAAACAAAAATAGTAGTACTAGTAGAAGCAATATTAGGAGAAGAGAAATCATACCCTAAATTGGTTCGATTTAAAGCAGATTTCTGAAGGCTGAGCATCTCGTCAAGTTTTGCACCTGAAGTCCTTTCTAGCTGAGCTTTGACTTGGAACAGCTCTACCTCAAGTTTCTTGGTCTTCTCAACCAAGAAATTATTCTCAAATCTAAGTGCTCCAATGGTCTGATTAGCTTTATCAAATTTCGTGGAGATTTCTTCTCGTTTAAGCTCCACATCACTGAGCTTCTTTGTGGCCAACCTATACAACTTCTCATACTTTTCTGATACCTTTTATAATTTTGCATAGGCTATATGGATGTCATCTTGTTCATCCATCTTCTCAAATTTAGACTCCACCATGTCCTCTTTTTCATCCACATCTTTAACAATCTCCTCAGTAGGATTTACAGTGGCAGTGAAGGCATTTAGGATTTCATCATCCTCATTATCAAAATCATCCTCAGGCTTGGTGTCGCTCAAAGTAGCAGCAAGTGCCTTACTCTTCCCAATGGTCTTGAGATACGTAGGGCACTCTTGTTTTATATGACCGAAGCCTAGACACCTAAAACATTTTGATCATGAGGGAACAGTGTACTGACCGCTATCCCTAGCATCATTCTTTCCTTTATCTTGGTTCTTGAACTAAAACGAACTAGACTGCTTACGGTCTTTGTCAAATCCTTTGGCATTGGCATTCTTTATAAACTTTTTGAATTGCCTTGTAATGTAGGATTTCATTTTAGAATCTTCATCGTCTGAAGACTCATCAGTGTCACTGCTTTTGACCTTCAGTGCCATGCTCTTACTCTTACTTGATTTCCCAATCCTTATCAAACCCAACTCATAGGTCTGTGGATTGCCAACCAGTTCTATCAAAGGAATTTTATCAATATCCTTTGATTCCTCAATTGCAGTGATCTTGGCATGAAATCTCACGGGCAGAGATCTAAGCACCTTTCTAACAATCTTAGGCTCAGGAATGGTTTCCTCAAGATTAAAGGCTGAGTTCACTATGTCCTTGAGCTTGGTATAGAACTCATCAAATGACTCATCCTCCATCTTAATCTCTTCAAAGCTTGTAGTAAGCCTCTGAAGTTTCGAATCCTTGACAACCTTAGTTCCTTCATCGGTTTTCTGGAGGATGGTGCATGCTTCCTTTGCAATTTCAATAGAGGATATCTTCTTGAACTTCTCATTCGTGATTGCACTGAATAAAGCATTCAATTCCTTGCTGTTGAAATTAGCCGCCTTGATCTTAACATTATCCCAATCGACCGATGCTTCCTTTGGCTTAGTCTAGTCTATCTCCACAGCTTACCACATTTTTTCATCTAACGACTGCAAGAAATCTCTCATGCATACTTTCTAGTATGCATAGTTAGTGTCATCAAATAAAGGAGGTATAATAAGATACTGTCCTTTATCCATGACAAACAGGGGTCAATAGATCACACAGCAAAAATTAAAACCTAATCAAAGTGTGCATGCTCTGATACCACTTGATAGGTTAAGAATATATTGACCCATTATGATAAATTAATCAATTAATTAGTCAAGTTAATTAATTAATCTGATTAACATGCAATGGGCATGGTAGCATAAACAAATCACCAATTAAGTTAACATGCAACAAAAAATAAAGTTAACACGATGATTTGTTTACGAATAGAGAAAACCTCCAAGGCAAAAACCCACCAGGTGATTTTAAGGTCACCATTCCCAAGAATCCACTATTATCACAACAAGCGGTTACAAGTAAAGGAATCCCAATACCTTATACTAACCTACAGTTGAATCCTTACTCCAATACCCAATTGGACTTGTTCTGTAGTGACAATCTCTCCTTTCAATGCACGACTCCTAGCACATGACTAACCAATTGATGTACAGATCCAAGTACGTGACTAACCACCAACTTAAGAAGGATGTTGGTTACAAAATTCTTCAGTTCATCAACACAATGAAGATCACGAAACTCACAAAACCCTACGGCATACAAATGCAACAGCTTCTTAAAGAGAAAGATGAATTAGGGCAAATTGTCTTCGGTCACAATATGCTTGTGAAAACCCTTTGCATCAAGTTGCACTCACTTGCCTCCGCTGTGATGGCTCTTAAAATAATCCTTCTATATGTTTAGGGTTGTGAGGAAAGAAAGCCGAAACATGTATACATGGATTGGATGAAAATCAAAACTAAAAATCTAATTTTCATAAATCTTGATAGATAGTGTATCTATTGAGCAGTTGTCGAGCATTGGGCAAAAGCTGCCTTTTAAACCTCGATAAATGCTATATGTCAAGATAGTTGTCGAGTTTTAAAATCCAACACTTCTTTGCTTGATTTTTGGACATATTTGCATGGTTTTAACACTTGGACTTGAACCTTGTTCCTTGAAATATTAAACACATCCTAAATTTGCCAAATTACAAGTAAAGTGCATTTTGTCAAAGGATTAGCCAATTCTATATTGACATATATTCCTAACATAATTCACATATGTCCTAACACATATCTATATTCAAATATTGAAAATATTATTATTTTTCATACACGAAAATTGCTATAAAATGTTTTTAAAGCAATTCCAAGAATATAACCAATCACAATATATATTCCTTTAAAATAAAATTAAAAAAAAAAAAATTATGTAGAACCAAAAGAAGCATTTTTTTTCTTTACCTCCCTTTTTCTGTCTTTCTTTCTTTCTTTCTTTTTATTTTTTTATTTTTTTATTTTTTTTTGCAAAAGCTAAAATTTTATTTACCTTTTGCAATATATTTTCTCATTAAAAGTATTTTAGCTTTATAAGCTGATCCTTCATTTATTTCTCTTTCCTTTTTCTTTTAATTTTAATTACTTCATTTCATTTCCCATTTCTAGTGTCATGCCTGGATTGTTTATTTATTTATTTTTTTAATGAAGTGACAACATTGAAATTGCATCATATATATTTTTAAATTTGTGAAAACAAAATTTTCATTATAAAATAAATTCTTTTTCATGGGTATATTTTAAATACACTTCTTTGATTGTTGTAATATAAGTTCCCCAATTGAATCCAATCCTATATTTACAATGATTAATATAACACATAAGGTGTTATCTTTTTCTTAGAACAGTTAAATTCAATTATAAAATTCACTAGATGGTGCACTCAAAGAACTATTTTAAGTTTTGTCTCTAAAAAATAAATAAAGAGAATTTTATTTTGAACCTTTGCCTCATCTTTTATTTAATTCTAGGGTAAATTCCAAATTACACCCTTGAAGTTTGGGTTGCTTGGATTTTACACCCTAAAATCTCAAAACTTTTAGTTTACACCCTGAAGTTTGGTTCCGTTAGCAATTCACCCTCCAAGGTTAGTTTTTGCTATTAACTGACACATCACCGTGTTGACATCTTTTATTTTTGCCAAATCTACCCCAAAACTATGCATTTTCAATGAAAAATAAAAGCTTACCTTGCATAGTCAATATGGTGAAGTATTCCCCATGTTAAAACACAAATCTAAAAGCCTAAAACTACACCATTTCAGTTTAAGTTCTAAAATCCCAAATCAAAACCCCATGAAGGCAGCTCCCTCCCAACTTGTGTGAACCTGATGGCCAGACCTCACTAACCTCCTCGGCTTGTATAAACCTTAGCCATCAAGTTGCATCCTAAATCCATTGTCAAAGGCTCCAGGTAGCGGTGATGACCATGCTGATAGTGAGTTGTTCTTCACTTTCTCTCTCTTTTTTGGATTTGGTTTTTGTCACTATTCTTGGTTTTTTGTTTTAGGTTTTTGTTGATTGAGTAGGGTTTTTGTTAAATTTTTTGGGTGATGGATTTTTTGGGGTTTTTGTTGATTGGCTTTGATGCGTATGATAAGCTCATTTACTTCTCTATTAGAACTGTGTGTGTGCGTGTTGAAGTTTGTTCATCTTTTTTTCTTTTTTGGTTTTTATAGCAATTTGATATTGTTGATTGAGACCAATTTTTTTTAAGGATTTTCGTAGTACTTCATTGTCAATGGTTTATAACATGGTTGTATTCTTTTAAGTTCTATTACTTTGTTGATCTTTAATTTTGGTGGGTCAACTTCTTGGGCGATGATGAAAGATCATACTCCCCCACTAACCCATCCTCCCACATTAACCCACCCACCTATATTGTCTCATCCACTCACATTGATCAATCCAACATAAATCCCTATGAGTAGAACACATCAAATTGGGCACCCACTTGCTTTAGTAAGGAGAAGCATAATATAAAAAGTGAGAAAAGTGATTATGGGCACTCTGACATCTTGTGCACACCTGTTAACTCTAAGGATGATGAAAAGCACCCCAAGTACACCAAATTTAGGGCTGAGGTGGATATGCCCGACCCCTTTTTTATGAAGGGAATCTTGTTTAGTGACCATAAGGAGTTTAAGAGGGTTGTATAGTCTCATAGAATCAAGCACAAATATCTCTTTTTTTTTTGGTGAGAAAGACACAAATATCTCTTGTTAATTATCAAGAATGAATCTCGCAAGGTGAGTCACAAATTGTGAGTAGGGATGGCAAAAATTGGTCGGGGGTACCCAACCTTAATAAGGCAGGTTTTACATGATCTATAAAACAAATGGGACGAGTGGGTTTTAAAAATCCCACCCGTAGTCGGTTCAATGCGGGTGTGGGTATTACTCTTACCCACCCCGTACCCGACCCATTACATATATTAATATTATATAATTTTTAAAAACCCTAAGTATATATATCATACTTTCTTTATTTTTCAAACCTTTATCTCACTCGTTACTTTTAGCACATTCACATGACAGTCGCCCCTCCCTCACTCTCACTCTCACTCTTAATCGCCAAGTCTCCACCTCACCGTTTCTCCACCTTGCCATTTCTCCACACATTCTCCTCCCCCTCTGTCACCATGAATCACTGACTTGAGTATTTCTTTCTATCTTTTCTCTTCTTCTTTTTTGGGTTTCATTTTCTCTCTCATTGTAAATTTAATTAGGATATCTGTATTGTGAACTTGTAAAGTTGTGTTTGTAGTTGAAAATCAGATAAATAATATCTTCTTTTCTAAAATTACTTGGGTTTTTTGTTGTGCTTGTGTTTTTCTTATTTTCACAATTTTTTTTAGTTGTCAAGCGATTATTGTGAGCCCATAAATTTTTTTTTTTAACTTATCTCCTTTTTTTTAATGTTTTTACTCACATGTATTTCATTGTCAAATGTGATATTTGAAAAATATTTAGGATTTTTATATTTGTTTGTGTTTATGATTTTGAAAGGGAAAATGGGAAATCTGAAATTATTGTATATTTTTGTGATATTATTTAGTGTTTTACTTTTTTACATTTTTTTATAATTTCATCTTGAAAAATATTTAGGATTTCTATATTTGTGTTTGTGCTTTTAAAAGGGAAAATGAGAAATTTGAAATTATTGTATTTTTGTGTGATATTATTTAGGATTTTATGTTTTATTATTATTTCATCTTTAAAATTATTTAGGATTTCTATATTGTGTTTGTGATTTTGAAATGGAAATATGAAATTATTGTGTATTTGTGCTTAAAAGGGAAATGGGAGATAAACAAATCTAGTTCTCCCTCACTAGACACATGCTTTCCCTTAAAACCAAGTGTTGTCCCTTGCCAGCTATGCGTTCTCTTTTGCCACTCTCACGATCACCCTTGCCATTATTTTCTATTAGCTCACTGTCACACTCACCATCACCTTTATGCCCATTAAACAATGAGTAAGTGTATGAATCTGTAGATAATCATGTGTAATTACGATTATAATTTTTTTTAATTAATATATGTGTGTTCTATGATGCTAATTTGTGAATATTTTTTTTGATTGATAGAATTCCTAACTCCTAGATTTCTGAACAAATTAAGAGTTTACAATCCTTGGCGGTGGATTTGGTGGTAGTGGAAGAGGAAGAGGATCCCTTTCTCACTACAAATGTTGAGAGAAATAGTTCTCCTCCAGTTGATATTATGAATGGGGATGAGGATGAGGATGCAAAAAGAAAAAGGAAGAGTACCTTAATTTGGTGTCATATTAAAAGAAAGAAAGTTATTGGGAAACTTAAAGCTTAAAGTCATCCCTATCACAAGTATTACTTGGGTGATCCTAAATAAGGCATAAGCCATTTGCATGGTCATGAAGGGAGATGTCCATAGTTGAAGTTTAAAGATATAGGGGATATGCGACAACAAGTGTTACTTAAACAATAAAATAAGATAGATGGAAAGATGAGTTTGAAGAGTGACATTCTTAACATTGATGTTAATGAGAGGGAGAAATCTTTGAAGATGATGGATAAGAATGGAAGTAGAAGAACAATCACAACTGATATGTGGACTTCAAGTAACAAAAAGAGGGGGTTCATGGTTATTACTGCTCACTTTATCGATTAAACTTGGACCTTGCAAAACCAAGTTTTAAGGTAATTCTCTGTCACTATTTGTTTTGTAATATGAAAATGTGATTTATTAAGCCATATGAATTGTACCATGTGTAATTGATCATAGTGTTTATTGAGTTATGTTAAAATTATTCCTATTATTTTCTAGGTTTGTTTATGTTCCTTCTCTACACACAAAAGATTTTCTTACTTATTTCCTTGTAGATTGTTTTTTAGAGTGGAACATTGATAGGAAGTTGTCCACAGTAATTGTTGATAATTGTAGTACTAATGATGCCATAATGAAACTTCACTTGAACAAGCTTGACATTAGTTCTCTTATGTTGCACGGTCAAAACTACTTGAAGAACTACCACTTGACATATCCTACAAATTACAATATTGCGTAGTAAGTTTTTACAATTTTGAATAGTATAATGAACCTCATTCACAAAACTTTTAACAATACAGCTAACCACACTCACAACTTTGAAGTAAACAAAAAAAAAAAAAAAAAAAAAAAAAAAAAAAAGAGAGAACAATAGACAAAATTGTATATGTGCTGTATGAAAGGATAGTTGTTTCGATAGCTTTGAAGCAAGCTTGGTATCATTACTGCTAAATTCTAGATGAGTTGTATCAAAAGAATTTGGATTTTTGAAATCTGTCCTTCTGAGTTCACCCCGTAGCAAATGGTAAACCCAAGGAAGACTTATGTGAAACTCTCTACTGTCCTTATAGGTTCACATGAACCCAACAAAGGATCACTGGGTTATCTAAAGCACAACTCATGTTCAAATCCATAAATGTAACTAGCAAATTTCACGTGCAATTTAGTTTGTAGTTGGACAAGAATGTAGCAAATTCCACAAAGGTAACGAACAAATTCCTCGGATGCATAAATTTATATGCAATTGTGAAAATTAGTAAACCAATAAATTTTTCTTCCCCTTCCATTTTCTTTTCATGACAAGCTAAACAAATGAGTTGAAAAAAGGGCTTACTACCACAATACCACTTCATATGAATTTTGATTTTGATTTATGCTTCTCAATTAGGCATATTAGCTCGTAACCCTATGCATATATATGGATACATTTAAAGATATACAATAAGATGCATAATATAATTCATATATATATATATATATATAATTTAAATATTATTGTTAGTCATTTTTATATTTTGTTAACTCTTTAAAAAAAAATTTATGGATATTATTAGGTATAAAATATAAATTGTCCATTTAAAAAAAAAAAATTATAGTGAAACACTTTTTTTTTTTTACAATTCATTTATTCTAAATTCTTTGGTTTTTGTACTTAATAACTCACTTAGATAAATATCTATGATGTGGTCCCACATTTGATTTCAAAATTAAGAAATAAAACTCTTTAAGAATAAATGATTTAGGACACATGGCGCAAAATTGAAACTCTAATTTGGAATTTTAATTTGAGTTTCTCTCAGTTTCACCTATTATTAAATATATATATATATATATATGTGTGTGTGTGTGTGTGTGTCAATGTAATAAATTAACAAAGACTGAATTCTGGTTTAATATTACCAAAAGACAAAAGTCTATATATTTTTACGAGCATCCAAAAGATATAAATCTTATGATTGGATACACAGTAATTATTGATTCTAGGTGCAATGTTTGGACTTCTTTGTACTTAAATGAATGATTTACATGGCAGCTTATAGTTATATACACATCAATAATACATATCCTAATTCTTGCAAGAATCAATTTATGCACATGTCCTAATGCACAGTTCAACTCTTTTTACCCAAAAAAAAAAAAATCCCCAACAACTTAGATACAAAAAACTTCAACAATTTATACAGAAAAACCACTCAAAAATTTGTCAAAGAGAGAGAAAGCAAACCCAATCATAGCTATGAATCCCCAACAAATCCAAATCCAACAATGACAAGAAAAATCGAAATCCAAAAAGAGAGAAATAGTTCTCACTGTGCCTGTTGTTGTGGCTGCAGCTGTGCCACTACTATGAAGCTGATTTGGTTGGGCCGATGGTTTTTAGGTGTGGGTTCACGATGGGTCTTTGCCTTGCAAGTTGGGAGGGAGCTGCCTTTGTGGGGTTTTGATTTGGGATTTAGAACTTAGGCTAAAAAGGTGTAGTTTTAGGCTTTGAGTTTTGTGTTTTAATATTGGGAAAAACAACACCATTTGACTTTGACAGGTATGCTTTTTTTTTTTTTCATTGAAACGATGTAGTTGTGGCATTGATGTGGCAAAAATAAAATACATCAGCACGGTGATGTGTCAATTAACGATAGAAACTAGTCAGGGGGTGCGAATTGCTAACAAAACAAAACTTTAGAATGTAAAATCCAAACAAACCCAAACTTCAAGTGTATAATTTGCAATTAACCCTTAATCCTACTATCTAATTAGATTTGGATAGAACTCTAACCCACAACCCATTCATAATTGAGTCAATTTGTAAATAAATTAAACAATTTCAGTTTGTATCATCCATCTTTGCATTTGAAGTGCCAATAAAGACTTTTTTAAAGAGGACATCCTACTGTTATAAAAGCTTGGAATTTTCATCCTGGACTATTATAATTTATAACAATATCAATGTGCTCCTTCCCTCAAAATCATTTGAATCTTAACATTAACCCATCCAAAAAAGACATTGTTTTTTTATGGGGGAAAAAAACGTAATTTCTAGTTGAGTTAACAAGAAAAACACAACATACCATAATGAAAGGGGTAAATTGAGATCCTTGAAATAATCAAGTGTATAAATTACTAGTTTCAAAAGTTAAGTAGCCAATTTAGAAGCAACCCTGTACTTATTTGGTGTAAAGTACATTTTATCTTAAAGGGCAAAACCTAAGTACGGTTACTTGCACATACATCAAGTTTTCCAATGATATTCAAACACATTGTTGCATTACCCAAAGAAGCATAAATAGAACTCCCTCCATCCCATTTTGTTAAGAATGTTTAGAAAATCCAACTTTTTAAGTAAACATTATTAAATGCATTGTCTTTTACATAAAAATATACAAGTGTTAAAAATAAATACCCTCCTTAATTTAAACCTTGGTGAAGAGGGGTGTTTTATAATTTGAATTTTCAAACAAGACTTCATTTTGGGACATCCCAAAATAGAATGGAGACCAAACAATTTGGTATAAAGGGAGTATTATCTTTTTCAAAGACAATTAAATTTGTTTAAATTTAATTGAAAAACCTAATATACCACACCCAATGAAATATACCTAAATTTTAGTTATGTTCTCTAGTAAAATATATAACAAAGTGAATGAAGGAGTTGATGTTTAATATATTCATTCATTCACTTACTTAGCCAAAAAATATTATTTATCATTTCATAGTATTATAGGTTAAAATGATTCGACTTTGTTCACTTAAAATTCAATACACACACATCACATATGACAATAAGATCTAACTAATCAAATTAAAAAATTATAATTATAATAAAAACATGAACATTTTGAAGTTTAATATAAATAATAAAACATAGAACTAAAAATTTTGATTTTAATAAGTTAATTGTTGTATATAATGACATATCTTAACAAACTAAATAATTGCATTATCAATAAATTAGAAGTATTGAAGTTTAATCAAATTAAAATATTTTTATATAAGTATAATATAAAACATTTAATAGGTTTAATTATAGAAAACATGTATTTTTGTTTTTTTTGGAAGAATTTTTAGAGTACAGATTTTTTTTATTTTTTTTTATTTTTTAAGGATATCAGTCCAGCAAGTTTTCGAACTATGTTTCTTTTTATTTGGTAATTCAACAAGAAATTTTTCGTCAAGCCCAAGTCAATATCAGCCCATTTATTTGTTCCCTTCCAAAAAATGGGCTTTGTAACTCTGCCCTAAATTTGTTCAACCCATAGGCAATGAAGGCCCATGATAAGGAAACTATTGGATCCAGTCCTCCAGCAATGAGGAATATGGTGCTAGTGTACACTTCCCTCAAAGGTTAAATTGTTGAAAAATATTGTTTACACGTTTGCCTATAATATATTCAGCAAAAAAAAAAGAAAAAAAAAAAGGTTTATATATAATATGGGTAGCCCCCATTTGGGAACATAATCTTTTTTGGGAACACAATCTTTAACTTACACGAAAAATGAAGATTTCCCTTGGAATGACTTTAATGTCCTTTCCTTGTTTAGTAAAACAAGTTATTAAAAAACTTCTGATCATTGTTTAGGAAGTGGCAAAATAAAACTTTCGAGAAAAATTACATTTCATCGTCATAAATTATACATCAAATTTTATTTTACACTATAAACCATTTAAATGCATAATTTGCATCTTAAACTGTGATATTTATTACATTTTGCATGTTAATTTTACTATTATTTTAGATAGAACTTTCATGCACATGACATTCACATATATTTTGCTTAAATAGAGCAAAGTTGAAAGATAAAATCACTCGTCTTCACAATCTATTAAAACAAAAACTTTTTTTTCCTTTTTTTTTTTTTCCATCTCTCTCTCTCTCACACATACAGGTATAAGCCTCTCCACAAATCAAAATCCTGTATCTTTAAGGGTGTGTTTGAATACCACTTATTTTTCTGAAAGTAAAAAATTATTACTAAAAGTACTATAGATAAAGGTAAAAATTAATTGAAATAGTATAGTGGGACCCATAAATAGTATCAAAAAATGCAGTAGAGCCCATAAATAGTAGCAAAAATAAGCTAAATAGTGAAATAATTTTAATTTTTAATCCTAACTCAAACGCACACTAAATCTCTAAATAAGAAATCTTCATTGGCTTTTTAACCCTTTTGCATTGTGAAAGTGGGAATTTTTTAAGCTAAAAAGAGACAAAAGTGGTGGCACCAACCTTTTGTTTTAGTTGATTGTAAATAGGGGTATTTTTTTCTTTTAACTTTGTTCTACCTAAACAAAATACATGTGTGTGTCATATATATGAAAGTTCCGTATAAGATAATAATAAAACTAACATCGAGGTGCAAAGTATAATATGTGTCATAGTTTAGGGTGCAAACTGTGTATTCGAATAATTTAAGATACAAAGTATAATCTGTGATATAGTTTAGGGTGGTAAAGTGAAATTTTTCCAAAATTTCCTCTAATTGTTCCCATCAAATATTAGAATCTTTCTCTTGAATTTTCCGATGCATCTTTCAACATATTAGCATTTCTTTAGCAAAAGTTTGATAGCGAAATCACATTAAGGAATCGGATTGTCACAAAATGCTACCGAAGAGAAACCTCCTTTTGTTTTATAGATGAGCGTACTGCATACCACATACATTTTTGGTGCATGTGCAACTAGCTGGCCATGACGGTGAAACTCAAGCAGTGGACTGCATAACTTGATCCCTGCAATTCTATGACAGATTGTCTGCTTAAAAGACCATTTTAATTAGATTATTCCACCCCCCCCCCCCCCCGCTACCTGAGTGATAGGTTCATTGATCCAATCCGTGACATAATCCTAAAGATTTTAAATTCAATCCACCATACTATTAGAACTTGAATTTTCCGAGGTGTTTTATGGTCATGGAGTAAAATAATCTGACCAAAGGATGAGAAATATGGGTTAAGTTTAAGTTATACCGGATGCAACTTTAAACAATGTTACATCACTTAATATTTTTTAATTAGATGCGAATTTTGACAAATTTAACATTAGATTACATTATCTTCGTATATTCTCATGCTTGCAAAATTTCAAAGTGATAAAAAATTAATAGTTATATCATCGATCAGTTGTTTAAATTCAAGTTTTTATAGTTTAAAATAATCTATAAAAAATTAGTTTATGGACCGAATGACAAATAACATCCAATTGAGAACATATAAAATATGTAATTTAGCAGTGAGATTTTCAAAATATGAATTTTATAACAAGTTATTAGTTGGTGTAACATTGCTTGAAGTTACGCTAGGTGCAACTTGAACCCAACCCTATATATATATAAAAGAATATTCTTAAATGTAACATCTAATTCCAAAAATGTTCCGGTCATGTGAAGTTACACCTGGGTCTAATTCCTCTCTTGAGTCTTGATTTCTGTCTTACATTTAATTTTCTCTTTCTATGGCTGTATGATTTGAAACAATTCATGCATATGAAAACTCATTAGTCATTGGTAAAATCATGCAACTATATGGAGGAAGAAAAATAAAAAGTCATAAAGACCAAGTCCGAAAAAAGCATCATGCATACAAATATAGAAAACGTATGTCCAAGCAGGGGCGGCTGCACATACAATTCAGGGCGTTCAAATGAACCCCTGACAAATTATATATATATATATATATTGCTTTACTAATTTAAATCATGTTTTAAATCTTGTACACCTTGGTCACATATCAATTTATCCCACAATCAAACAACAATTTAGTGTATTATTTATGTATGGATGAGTGTGGTTATGTGAATTAATAATTATATAGTGCAAGTGGAGTTGAGTTTTTTCATTTAGTTTAAAATATTTTTATAAAAAAATGACAAATATATAACCACAATTTCATAAAAACAAAAATACTATACATAACAAAATAAAATGGTCATACTTACATTGACAATAGATAATGAAAGCTGATAATAAACTATCATGAGGTGACTTTAAAATATGAAAACTCGTAAAAGGAAATTGTAAAATTTCATGTATTTATGTGTTTTTTTTATAACTCAATGTATTCAAGTTCTTTTTTCTTAATTAAAATTTTGTTTTATTTAAGTTTCTTAATGACCCCCTAAAAAAAATTCCTAGAACCTTTACTGTGTTCAAGTTATGAATTTATTATCTTTTGGTGTACGAACTATGAACAAATTCATTGAAAACAAGACTTTGGACTTCAGGAATCATGTGGCGTATCAGGAACGATGATCTGTTGAATCACACCCAGAAAGCAACCTCTTATATACAATGAAGTGCATCATTCTTTGGGATATAGTTGTTGACTTGTATTTGGTGGTTGGTAGAATGGGGATTTGGGTGTTTCAAAATTCAAAGTCAGCCCAAATAGCTGCACCATTTGTGTGAGTGTAGCATTTTTTATATTAATTAGTTTTGATAAATTTGATAGTTGGGAAGAGAGATTTGAGTTTTCAATATCTCCGTTGAAAAAAAAAAAAAAAAAAAAACCAATTGAATTACGAGCCTCCAATCTCAAGGAAGTGGTACTCTCTGTAATTCTTTGTGGTGACCGATAAATGAACCTACTCAAGGGGCATTGAAATTAAGGTCCATAAGTGCTTGCAAAGTTGTGGACCTAACTACTCTCTTTTCTCTGTCATAGGCCGGATAGTAGTCATACTCATGGAGTTTTCAATTATAATTGCTCTGTTATAAGTCATGAAAGGCTGTTGAGTATTGAATATATTATTTGAAGTCCATGTTTCTTACTTCTTTTGTTTTAGTTTGTTAATTTTATACATGTCACTGTTAAGGTTGGTAGTGGTTGAAAGAAACCCCAAGTCTCAATCTCACATAATTGAAAGAAATTGTAGGCTTAAATTAAATTTTTATGTCTTGTTTACACTTCCTTTCTATAAGATTCAAAAAAAAGATTGGTGATAATTATTGGACTTGTTCTCTTACCATATATCATGGCTTTGAATATGATTTTAATTCTAATTTTCCATTAGAAGTGCAAAATCCTTCAATAGTGATAATAAATAAAAAATAAAAAGAAGGGAAAATTGAGTTCAACTTTGGCTTCCATACTTTGTTCTAATTTTAAAGTTGCTGCCTGACTTTGACCAGAACTTCATATTCAATACAATTTCATCATGATTTCACTAAAAGAAAATAAATAAATTAAATTACCAAAACAATCTTGTATGCCCAGCACATTTATTAAATTTTATATTCACATGACTTCTAAACAACAAATAAAATTTTAGGCAAAATAAATGTCAAATAGAATATTGACTTGGCACAAAATGCCTTTAAATATATGTTGTGGTATGTTTCTCAAAAAAAAAAAAAAATGTTGTGGTAAAAAGAATTTCAGATACAATACAAGCATTTCTAACACATACTTTGGAATTAACCATTTCAAAGTCTTTCAAAAAAAAAAAAAAAAAAAAAAAAAAAAAAATTCAAAGTCCACTAAAAAACTAGTACTAGAGGAGTGAATATCCTCATTACAAAATTCTAATTTATAAATTTTGGTCATGGACTATGTGTCACATTCACATTCGCTAGACTACTTTGCTACTCACTAAAAATAAGCAATATATTTTCACGAAATCAGTTGAAAGTGACCATCCGCTAATTTCAGTTAATATATTATTATAACTTGCACAGTTGGTGATAATGAAATCGGAACAACATTTGTTTTTAATGGTAACTTGGTAAGTGACACATGTTCATAAAAAAAAAAAAAAGGGTTAGTGACGCATGTTCATAAAAAAAAAAAAAAAAAAGGTAAGTGACACATGAAAGTCTCACCTTATTCTCTACCCACACCCATGAAAAATAAAACAGTTACTTGAGAAAAGTTAGTTGCAATCTAATAAAGTTAGCTGACCCAATTATTAATCATCAACCTATTTTGCAAGAGCTCATTTATACTAAAAATTAATTAGTAAAAAAATTAGTGTTGTATCGTATTTATATCATATTTGTGAATTGTGTCAAACATTACTACCCTTAGATCTCATGATTTTCCGACCTCATTGTTTCTAAAACCTCACATGAATTTTTTTTATTTTTTTATTTTTTTATTTATTTACTTTGCACGAGTAATATGACAGATTTGCCACAACCAAATGCTAACACATGATCTACCTATCAAATTAAAGGATCAAGCAATAATCCAAGTAGTAACCCCACTTCTCGATCGGTCCCCACTATCTCTACCTATAAAATTTATTTTGTCAATGTCAAACATCCTCATTAATTGGCATGCGGAAATCCCCTCTGATATAGATGCTGTTTTTTGTTCCTTTTATCAATGTTGTGAGAAATATGCTGTGTTGTATTATTTACCTTTTATTTATTTATTTATGTGGTGAGAAATATGCAATCTTTTGTATTTGTATTCCTATTCATTTCCACGTATGCCACCCACCCTATTTATATATATATTTTTTTGATAAACCCATTTCATTAAAGACTAAACATATTTTAAGAGAATAAGCACTTCCAAAAGAGGAGGAAGCAAATTAGAGTTATTACAAGAGAAACCTATTTTAAGAGCAACAACATATTTAGCAGCAAAATAAATAGAGATCTCTTAACCCAGCAAAACACACAACTAACAAAAGATAAACTTAAATCAAAAGTATTATAAATAGGGTCCGTTTGGATTGAACTTATTTTGCTGAAACTGAAAACTGAAAACTGAAAACACTGTAGCAAAATAATTTTTAAATGTGTAAATAGTACCGTGGGACCTATTTTTAATATTTTTTAATACGTGAACAGTTATGCACAGTGCGTGAACAGTGCATACACTGTTTATAACAGTAAATGCTGTCTCCCAAAGTCAACAAATGCGGAAAAAAAAAAAAAAAAAAAAAAAAGGAAAACGTAAAACTTTAAAAACGCAGACTCCGGATTCAGTGGAATCCAAACGGCCTCATAATAGAGGATGAGTTGCTGAATTTAGAGATCTCCTAACCCAACAAAACTCATAGCTAACAAAAAATAAACTTAAATAAAAAATATTACAAATAATAGAGGAAATAGACCAATCCACTGATTCTGCCACTTTAGAGTTTAGACAAGGCAGCAAAAACCCATTTCCCTTCTTTTATTTAACAACACAGTCTGTTTTATCTAACCACACATTACAATGATGTACCCAATATCTTTTAAGTTTTTTTGTCAAACAGTTAAAAAAATAGAAAAATAAAATGTCAATTTTTTTTTTTTTTTTGGAAATTGAAAACTGAAAACAGGACAAGAGAATCTTTAGGGCAGCCTGAAAATTGGATCGTGGTGCACGTGAAAAAGGCTTTTAATAATAATGTGGGAAACGCTTGGAAAACTACACATCTATTTATATTTGGTAGTTGCCCACTTGGCTACACAATGTGCTGCAGTCCTTACTTGACCATTTGTTTTTACACCAACATAGTTGACCATTTGTGTATCACACTTGTCTATTAGTGCACCCACATGATATCTAATATAATTAGGTAAATAGATTTTTATTAGTCTACTTCCCAAAACACATTGAACCAAGTCTAGTTATTTTAGGACCACAACACATTGAATCAAGATAGGTGTGAAATTGATTGTGATCTTAAAATTTTTCAACGAGGGCAGTCACGAAAAAGTAGCCAAATTTCCTTAAAGTTAAGGTATCTTGCCTAGTCTTTTCATGATGCTTTAATTTTAATGGAATTTAATAATATGATCTATTGAGAAAGAGTGAAAAATAAAAAGATCAACAATTAATTAGACTTTTTTTTATATAAAAATAATAATAATTAGACTCTCCAGTCTCAACCACTAATCACTCAAATTCCTAACAAATGCATTACTTGTTCAAATTAATTTTCCGATGGAATGAAATGACGAAATTTTGGTAACAAAGTTCATTCTTTCCTAAACTCCGTAGATAACGAAGAACCACCCAAAATTTATTCCTAACCGTTTCTCAAAAAAAAAAAAAAGACAAAAAACAAAAAATTAATAACAAGTTAACCACATATAATATAATCTTGTTAGGAATTCAATGGATTGTGTGCCCACTTCTTTCTCAAAAAGAAAAAAAATACAACGTTTAACAGATGCTTTCTCAGTCAGCAAAAAAGAAGAAGAAGATTTTTTAACCTACTAGTCAATTCAAACGAATTTCCATTAAAATAAGTCCAAAGTACTCCTAAGTTCAGCATTTCCTATAAGAAAAAAAAGATCTCAATTTATACTGAGTCATGGATTATGTGCTGATAAAAGAAATCATGTAGTATACTGGTTTGAAGGCAAATAGAGAATGGTGATTCAGTTTGAAGGCAAATTTTAAGCATAAAGTTAGGCATTTCTAAGAGCCTTATAACTTAACTCTAATTAATATATATAATTTTATTAGGCTAAGAGTTTTAGTGCTTAATGGTATTAGTTGGTCTCCTTTATTAGGAGAGTTGTAATTCAAGGATAAAACTTTGATAAGGTGCCTTGGGTGCAATACAAATTGAGTTCAAATACTTAGTTGCATTGAGCACTAAAACATAAATATTAAATTGTATTCTCTTTTTCAAGAATAATTAAATTTAAAACAACCAAGTGAATTCAATTAATCTAGGGCGTAACATAAATCTAGAGGTCTCAAGTTCAATCTATCACACTATCATTTAATCACTTTTGGATTTGATTTTTAAGAACTCAACAATCTTCTATCAAATAAAAAATAATCCGATTGAATTTGTAGTAGTTGGGATTCTCCTATTTGTCCCACCTCATCTAGAAGAACTCAACAATCTTCTATCAGATAAAAAATAATCCAATTGAATTCGTAGTAGTCGGGATTCTCCTATTTGTCCCACCTCATCCAGTCTCTTAAGGTTGGGAAGCTCAATCAACCATTGCTCTAATAAAGATGTGAATTAGTTCATACGGTTATTGGGTGTCTCATGGGTAGGGAGTGTAATATATAAAGAATTCAATTGGGACACCTAATATATTGTACCTAAGTTGATTTTTCTAAAATTTACTCCTAATTCAAACATGGAATCAGAATTTGTTACAACAGAATTTTTTAAGCTTTGAGGCGGACAGGATAAAAACCATCCCACTGTGTTGGATAGTACAGAGTGATCGTCTACTATGGCCGTTTTGTGGTAATGGAGAATACTCAGTCAAATCGGGGTATAAGCTCTTGTGTGAGGATGAAGACTGGGGTGCCGCATCTAGCTCGGACAGGTCGGAGCAGGCTCTCTTCTGGAAACGCATTTGGAGACTACGGGTACCCAATAAGATAAAATTGTTCCTGTGGCGAGCATGTTCTAACGCTTTGCCCACAAAGGAAAATTTGAAAAGGAGGAAGATCCTGGATGATGCTAAATGTTGTGCTTGCCTTACGGAACAAGAGTCCACATTTCACGCCATCTGGAGTTGCGAGTTGTTACAGCAAATATGGAGCCCCTGTTTCGGCTGGGTCCGAACAGAGCATCCTCGAGTTCAAGATATGCAGGAGCTTATTCACCTTGTGGGGCAGCAGACTGTTGATCTGGAGCTGTTTGCTGTAGTGGCGTGGTTTATTTGGAACCACAGAAACCGGCTGAGACTGAATGAGAAGGGACTAGCGACGGAGAGAATTCTCAACGCAGCCAAGGAGTATCTGTCGGACTTTCAAGTGAAACTTCCGCAGACCGTAACAAATCTGTCCAAAGCGAGAATAAGGTGGAGACCTCCGCTGGGTGAATTATTCAAAACAAATTATGACGGGGCTGTTTTCAGTGAGTCGGGTGAGGCAGGTATCGGAGTTGTAGTGCGAGACGCAAAGGGGATGGTCATAGCGGCTCTTGCTGAAAAAATTACATACCCAGGGTCAGTGTTAATGCTAGAAGCCTTAGCGGCAAGACGGGCAGCAAAATTTGTTATGGAATTGGGCATATCTGTATCGGAATTTGAAGGGGATTCGGAGGTTGTGTTCAAGGCATTGCGGACAGCGGATTGGAGCCACCCGTGCATTGGTCAGATTATAAAAGACACTCTGTCTATTGTGGGTTCACTCAGAACCTTTTCTTTCTCTCATACTAGGCGGCAGGGAAACTGTGTTGCCCATGCTTTAGTTAAGAGAGCTATTATTTCTTTTCCTTTATTAGTGTGGATGGAGCATGTTCCATCTGATGTTGAACAGCTTGTTGTTTTAGATTCTGCAACTAGTTAATAAAAGTTCTTGATGTTGATTCTCAAAAAAAAAAAAAAAAAAAAAAATCCTCACACCACTTTTGTAACAATGGAATGAAAAATAACTAGATTGAATTTTTAGTATTTGGGATCTCCTACTCATCCCACCCTATTCGTTCTCTTATGTTTTAGAAGCTCGAGCGATCCTTGCTCTACTAAAAATGTGATTTGGTTCATGGGGTTTCTGAAGTCTCCCATGAGAAGAGAGTGAACTAATATAACCAAAAGCTATGAAACCACTTCTTTAAATAGATAAAGAATTCAATTGGGAAAACCTAATGTATTGTACCTAAGTTACTATTTCTAAATTTTACTCCTAATTCAAACCCTCACACTCCCATGTAACAATTAAATATCAAAAAAAGAATAATAATAATAATTTTTTTTAAATGAAGGCCAACAAAAAAGTATAACTAAAGAACATGTTACGTTCACAACATTTTTATAACAAATTTTAAGTGACAAACTGTTATTGGCTATATTATAAGTGAACAAAAAAAAAAAAAAAATAGTGAAGAGTCAGATTAGAACCAATAACAACTTAATATTTTAAATTTATTATTAAAATGTTACTTACCTAACATTACTCTTACACAAATATAAAACTATTTAGGCTATAATGGGATGGTGGGTTTGACAGGTGGAGAGGGAAAGTGGGTGTAGACATAGAAAGATGGGACTGCGGACCGGTGGTCATGGATTGAGAACGGGGTCCTTTAGGAACAATGGATGAGAGAGTATACATTAGGCTCAGTACCACCCTTACACTTTTGGTACAATGGATACTTTACAAGTATAAATACTTGTGGGGTGTGGGGGCTAAGGGACGGGGTTCAAGTCTCCAAAAGAAAACTTTACACATATATATACATGTAGATTAAATTAGAGTAGAACTTCTATTTTGTATATAAAAAGAAAAAAAAAAAAAAAACCTTAGTGGGTAACACGATGTCGTTTTTAATTTATAAAAAAAGTGCTATTGCAATATTTTCACAACAAATCATAGATAATAAGTTGTTATCGGTTTTTAATTTGAATCAACAATTAAAATTACTTTTTTACCCGCTAACAATAGCCAATAACAACCTGTCACTTTAAATTTATCATATAAGTATTGTTAAAATATTATGAATACGACATTTCTAAAATAATATATAATAATAAATTTAATAATTAAATATTAAAAATAAGACCAAAATAGCTTTGTTTTGAGGCGGGCCTAACGATAGAGATAAACGGAGGACTAACAAAGGATTAAAATTTAGAAGACTAAATTTAACCCTTGAGAAACATATATGATTGAATTAAACTAAAACAAAATTAATTGACTGAAATAAATGGCTCGTTTGGTACATGTGTTTAAAGTTTAAACAACAGTTTTCAATTTTTTTAAAAACATGTATTGATAAAAAAGTATATAAAAATACCGTATTATATTATTTATTTAAAAATTAAAAACATACTTTTAAAATGTTGTTTAAAAATTAAAAACATGCATTTAAAATGATTAGTAACCAACGACCCAAATTTTACTCAGCTAATTAAAAAAAAAGTGAGATTTAAGAGTGAATATGGCTATTCTTAATGGGGTTTTGAGTAAAATCCCTATACTTCTCCTCGAGTCCTTGTCCATGTCCTTGTCCCGTTCCATGATCTATCCTTCTATAAATACACCAACTCAGACTTCCATTTCCAGCTGATCACTTCTCACTTCTCTCTCTTTCTCTCACTCGATCATATAGCTCACCAAAAAGAGACAGGTACGATTTTATTATACAAAATCATGAACCTTAATTTCTTCTTTCAATTTTTTTTTTTTTTTTTTGGGGTTTCCCTCACTTTCCCGCCGATTTTCCCGGCATTTCTCTGATTTTTTCCATTTACCCAATTTGCTATTTTTGTTCATGATTGAATTGGTTGTCTAGATCTGTTGTTAATTTTTTTGATAATGGATTCGTGTGTGTTGTTGGAGTGGATCTGTGTTTCCCGCACTTTTGTGTTTGGTTGCTGAGAAAATTCTGATACAAACATAATACTTTTAAGTCAACTTATGCATGCAGTTTATATGTTAGTACTTTTTTTGGACTTCTTACTATGAATTGAGTTTATGCATTAAATTAGGATATAAGAGTGGTTGGATTTTTTTTTTTTTTTTCATAGTTTTGATTTTCATTTGCTCTTTATTTAGTGCATGATTTGTTAATTACTCAACTCTGTTCATGTTCCTGATTTGGAGCTGTTTTATAAAGCCATGAAAATAAGTGGGTTTAAGTTAGCTCAACTGTTTAAGTTCATTGTTATCGAATAAGGGCCTGGGTTTGAATCTCGTCCTGCACCAAAAACCAATTGGTGACTTGCTCTGATGATATGGAGAAATCCTCATAGAGTGAACGCCATATGTTCAAATTTATCATATGTATTAAAAATATCCATGAAAAAAAGTGCAGAGTTTTTATTTATTTTATATGTATAAAAAAACTTTCTGATTTTATCTTCCTATCACATTTTTTATTTTATTTATTTCCCTTGAAATCAAACAGTGGTTAGTGAAAGCAAAAAGACCCATGTGTTTATTTTTGTTGCTTTCTCTTAACTGGGTGGTCAAGCATAAAGTTTGTGCTTTAATTGTTTGACTTTGTGTATGCTATCTTATGTAATTCTTTGTCTCATAAGCATATCATGTGCTAATAATTCTGTAAATCTGCAGATTTCCATTTGCAAATATCCATGGCTCCAGCAGCAGCAGCAGCATCTTCAGATTCAATTAAGCCTAGAGGTATTGTGTGTTGCTCTGCATTATATACCCTAGGAACTGGGATTGCTGGTTAAGTTTGTAACATTGATTTGCACCAGCACTATAAAGCTATTGCAATCATACTAAGGTTATTTAAAATTGAAAAGACAGTGTTACCTTTGTGCCTTATGTCTATGTGATTAGTTACTTTTACTTCTTTCTCCCCTATTTTTTTCTATGTACTATAGAGTTCTTTCTGAGCTGAGGTTCCCATGGGAGGATTAATATGGGAATCAAACTTTTTGAACTTAACAGAGAACTTAAAAAGTGGATGCTTGCTGGGTTTTTTTTTATGCAGATGTTTGCATTGTTGGCATTGCACGTACACCAATGGGTGGATTTCTAGGTTCTCTTTCATCTTTACCTGCCACCAAGCTTGGATCTATAGCTATCGAAGGTGAGCCCACAGCCTTTATTTCTGCTTCATGAATGGGAAATCTCTGTTTTTGGAATGGTTAACTTTTGCCCTTTTCTTGAACTATTTTTTGTGTTCCTTGTAGCGGCCCTTAAAAGAGCAAATATTGATCCATCACTTGTACAAGAAGTAATCTTCGGCAATGTTCTCAGTGCAAATTTAGGGCAGGCTCCTGCCAGACAAGCTGCATTGGGTGCAGGAATACCTAATTCAGTGGTCGCTACCACTGTTAACAAAGTTTGTGCATCAGGGATGAAAGGTGGACACCCTATCATTTTGAAATGTTTATCTATTTAGTTATTTTATCGAAATTTCTTCTTATATAGGAAATGATTATTAAGTGTGTTATCTACTTATCTAATCATTTTTGTCATTGCAGCAACAATGCTTGCAGCACAGAGTATCCAGTTGGGAATCAATGACGTTGTTGTGGCTGGTGGCATGGAAAGCATGTCCAATGCTCCTAAGTACTTCGCAGAAGCAAGGTCTGTATACCTTTCCCCTTCCTTTTTCTCTTAATTAAGCTCAAATGCAAAATTTCTGAGTTTATTCCATAATGCAGGAAGGGATCTCGCTATGGACATGATTCTCTTGTTGATGGAATGCTGAAAGATGGTTTGTGGGATGTCTATAATGATTGTGCCATGGGAACTTGTGCTGAACTATGTGCAGATAAACATACAGTAACAAGGGAGGAGCAGGTGTTCTTCAAAACCCATTTCCTTATTCCATAAAGTTCTATTGAGTCTGCCATAATAGAATTTAATTTGTGACTATTTGATTCCTGCAGGATGACTTTGCTGTTCAGAGCTTTGAGCGCAGTATTGCTGCCCAAAACAGTGGTGCCTTTGCATGGGAAATAGTTCCGGTTGGACATCTATCAATAAGTTAAATGATGTGACGCCACCAGTTGGTTGTAAATACTAACATTAATATGATTCATGCAGGTTGAAGTTTCTGGGGGAAGGGGAAAACCATCAACAACTGTTGACAAGGATGAAGGTCTAGGAAGGGTAAAAGAATCCTTATGAAACAATAGTTGTATAATTTAGTTGTCCTTTAGTTTCACCCTGATAAGTACTTTTCCAGGTTTCATAGCAGTTCTCTTTCTCACAGTTGCAAACTTTTTGTTAATATCAACTTTGTGACTTCGTGTTAAAACATGTTTGATAAATAGGTTAACTGACTGTTCAAGTTCTCTCTCTCCCTCCCTGTCTCTCACTAATATCCTTGCATATTTCTTCTGTGCTCTGTCAGTTTGATGCTGCCAAATTAAGGAAGCTCCGACCTAGTTTCAAGGAGAGTGGAGGTTCTGTCACTGCTGGCAATGCTTCTAGTATAAGGTTCATTGATCTCTTTCTGGTCTTCTTTTCCTACTTTGTCATCTTCATCTACTTATATATCTCAGCCAGGGCCTGTACGTTTATTCTTAATAGCATTCTTTCTTGGGCCACTAATTATTTTCCATAAGAGTCTGAAATAACTGTTTTTCACAGAAAAAGATATGCACATAAAATACTAAGTTGACCACCAATCTGACTAGAAAAAACTTGATATCACTCTACTAAAGGTTGACCCACCACCTCTTGATTGAAATTCTTTTCTGTAAGCATCTTAATTATTTGGTGAAAGAAAATAGTATCTTGCTCACATCATGTTTGGAGCCTTGAGCAATTACAATATTTTTTGTCTGATCTCTCTTGTATACAACTTGTGTACTCAACCTTCATAAGCTAAAAGTGGACTCATCATTGGTTAAGTTTTTAATCTGCGGACACATATGAAGTGTCTTCTTTTAATATGTTTTTTATGAGCCTTACAAAGACATGAGGATAGAAGCTTCTATCCTTGGAAGGATGAATTGTTCTTCATTTTTTAGTTATGAAAGTATTGCAAAGACATGAACTGAAGCATTTACTGAAAAGTTATTGGCTCATTGACAGTGATGGTGCTGCCGCTTTAGTTTTGGTGAGTGGAGAGACGGTACTAAAGCTTGGATTGGAAGTGATTGCAAAGATCAGTGGGTATGCTGATGCTGCTCAGGTAATACACAAGTGTAAAATACTTTAGCTGGCTTTTAGAGCCACTGCAAATATCGGAAGTGAAAATTGCCATTTTTTTCCTTGACATTATTTTCCACAATAAGTTTTCTTTGTCATACGCCATGTTAATTTTGATCGGACTGTGCAGGCTCCAGAATTCTTTACAACAGCTCCTTCTCTAGCAATTCCAAAAGCTATTTCAAATGCTGGCTTGGAGGCCTCTCAAATTGATTTTTATGAAATAAATGAAGCCTTTGCTGTAAGCTTATGCCACACTTTTAGCATGATTGGCTTATCAATATATGAGTTGCTAATCATATTATGTAATTTGTGCAGGTTGTGGCCCTTGCAAATCAGAAACTGCTTGGACTTAATCCTGTGAGTTTTTAAACATCCTTTTCTCTCTCTCTAACATGTGCATCATTGTGTTGTGCATTTACGAGTGTGTGCATGTGCAGCTTTGTATGTGGTTTTAAGCACTCAAATGATATTTTATGATACTGAATTCTCTTAATTGCATTTAGCATCCATTTACATAGCATCTTTCTCATTGCCCTCTTAAAAATTTTAATAACATAAAGTCCCTTCCTCCAAACCCCCAACCAAAAAACACAATCCTTCTTTATTTTATTTTACTTTTTCATTATTTATTAAATACCTTCCTTATTTTGTTTTTCAGGAGAAAGTTAATGTGCATGGTGGAGCTGTATCCTTGGGACATCCTCTTGGTTGCAGTGGAGCTCGTATCTTGGTCACACTATTGGGGGTATAACTATGGCAGATTGCTTCTTTGTTCTGCAATTTTTTTTGAATTGCTACTTTTGTCTCAATATGTTGCTCTCACTCCCCAACCTTATCGTTTGGTCTTGCTGACCTGTTGGTATTTATTGTGGTAATTCTGCTTTCTAACATTCATAGTTTCATAATGCTCTTGTAGGTACTGAAGCAGAAAAATGGGAAATACGGTGTTGGTGGTGTTTGCAATGGAGGAGGTGGTGCATCTGCTCTTGTTTTAGAGCTTGTGTAGACCTTATTTCATTTTAGGTATGTCTCATGCATACTACAGTTGGGAATGACGAATGTATTACTCACTAAACTGCGTGGACCTTGTAAGATAACATATTGATTTTCTGGTGAATGAGAGCATTTGTTTTAAAATGGTTTTAATCTTTACTTTATCAAGTTACATGATTGATTATGTGCTTCATGCCAGATTACAAGTCGGGAGTTACATGATCGTTTGTGTTATGCGCTTCAAGCCAGATATGAAATCAGGATACTCTAGGGAGAAAGTCGAAATTGTTGTATTTTATGCAATTTTAATCCCTTTTCTTTTAAATTTTAGCCTTCTCTGTAATAAATGACAAGTGTATTTAGCATTCAAAAGAATGTATTTCTAATACTGTTCTCTCTCTCTCTCTCTCTCTCTCTCTCCAGTGTACTGAATTCATTTGATATACTACTTTAACCAACAGGAGAAAAGTAGAAATATTTTTTGGGTAGTAACAATATGGTTCTGAATCTTTTGTGTTGGATCTACTATCCCTGGGGAAAAAAATGAACAATATGGTTCTGAATCTTTTGATGCATATCACTCTTCGTTTTGTGGAAAATTCAGAAACTTATATTAAGTAGCCAACGTTACACACAAGTGTAACTGCATACAACATGACAACTCAAAACAATGTAGTAATTCCAACTTTCAGCCACGGTTCAGCAGATACAGCTCAAAAGAAACAGACAATAAAACTACCGGATTCAAGCTGTTCTCTTAAGGGCCCGTTCAATCTCTCACAACTTGTTAAAGTGACATATCGTGATTAGAGCAATATCACTTTTGCATTAACCTTCTTATTAACCTATAATGAGCAATTGTATAAATTAAAAATTTATCACATATTACCTTCTAACATCAGGCAAACTGTTTCAAACCCTCTAAGCAAGTGATTCAACGTTTGATTTTATAGAATAACATATCTTTTTATTGCACACATGCAAAATAGAACTTATAATATTGTCCTTATTTTTATTTTTTGTTTTATTTTTTGACCTTGAGCCTCATAGTGCACGTAAACTCTAATTTGGCTTATATATATATATATATATATATATATTAAAATAAATTAAAGGATTTAGATATTATTTTTTCCTCTAACTACTGTTCATGTTTAATTTTCTTAAAAAATATCTTTGAAAATTTAAATTATTCTACATCTCATTCAGAGACGAAGCTAGAATTTCAATTGAGAGGATGCCAAAGTATGAACCAAAAAATTTCATAAAAATCTAAACTAGCATCCATTTAGTATTAGCAAAATATCAACAAATAAATAAATTAAAAAAAAAAAACACAAAAAACACAAAAATAATTGTTTCTTAATAAATAGCAGTGCAATTATCTAACAAAATGGAACTCAGCATTCTTTTAAATCTCAAAATCCTCTATGATTGATTACATATTAAATGTCGCATCAATCTCCCTTTAAATGTATTAAATCAAGAGTCCGTTAAAAAACCATCTTCCATTTTGTTTTGTGAGACCTAGTTTTTGCAACATTCATTGCTGCAACGCTAACTATGTAGATGCAGTAGAAACTAAAATAGTAATCACAAGTATAACCATTCTGTATATAAATTGGAAGACACTTAGTTTTCTAATCCTTACCTGTCATTGGCACCATTCAAAAATACTTGAAAAGTTTTTGAAGTTTGGATAGCAATAATTACATTATGCTCATGATGATGAAACACTTGAACTTATGTTTATTCTTTCAGGTGTGATTTTTTACCTCAACTTTGGGTTTGACGTCTATAAATCTATATATATATATATATATCTAAAAACTGAAACGTAATATTTATTTTTATTATGTTTTTATTGAAACACACCAATGACCATATCATTTACTTATTTCCAACTCATTCCCTCTTATATTTAACTATTTTTCTTCTTATTAAATTTCCAACTTATTGTTACACTTTATCTCTTCCCTTTTTACCTTTTCACCTCTCTTCTACTATCTACCTTAATATTACTCTTCCTCTATTCCTTTATTTTCATTTATTTTTGGCTGTTCTTATCCCCATCCTCTTATTATAAATTTGTAGTTCTTTCCCTTTCTATGCAAAGGTTTCCCACACTCAAAAAGTTATTTCTCTCTCTCTCTCTCTCTCTCAATTTTGTTTTTCATTTTTTGTGTGGATTTTTTATTTTATTTTATTTTTCTTGTATCTCTACTTTAGGTTAATGAATTTTTGTGTTTTTTAGAACTCTACCTTGGGTTGATGTGATTTAGTCTTATATTTTTAAGTTATCTTTTTTTATTTTTTATTTTTTATTTTTTTTATTTCTTTGATTTCATAGATATTATTTTATTGCATTATAAAGATAATATATAAGAATATAATTAATGTTACTATATTACATAGCTTAACTTGGATAATTTGGTGTTTATTATATCTTTTATTTTTACTCTTTTTTTCTTATCTTATTTTCTATAAATTTGTTATTCGCTCTTGAGAAATTGATTATTCTGTTAATCTCTTGATTTTATATTCTTTGCAACTCTACTTTAGGTTGATGAGTCATTGTATTTTTAAAAACTCTATTTTAAATTAATATGTTTTGATGTCGTATGCTTTAGGCTTTTAGCACAAGTAGTCTCTCTCCCCCTTATAACTTTGGTTTGATTTTTGTTTGAGTTAATACATAGTTATTTTGGAAGTGAGAATTGAATTTATATATATATCAAAACACAATATTGATTATGCATTTGAGTGTGCCTATCATTTGAGTAATATTAAGTACAATTTTGTTAAGATTTTTTCATATCATGATAATCACTTTTACAAGGACTTTGAATAATTTATTTGAAAATAAAAAAGTATGGTATAATATAATTTTGAAGAATATGGATCACCTCTTGAAGGAATAATATCATTCAAACACACCTAAAATAATAGAATGATAAATTGGTAGGGATAGAAAGAAGGAATAATTTTAGAAATTGTTTAATTTTTAGGAAGAATAAATTATCTTTAACAAATTTTAGAGAACAAATTATACATTATTCCACAATTACAAAATAATTATTTATTTCCATGCATTGCGTGGGTTTGCAACTAGTTAGTAATAAAAATCAAATAGACATAGGTGATGAATCCTTGATAAAAAGTGCAATAACTCAGGGCCACACCCAGTGGTAGCGCTAGGAATATTTTTAAGGGGGGTTGTTCAAATTCATGTTGAAGAGGTTGATAAGGACCTCTTTGTAAATAAAATTTTCTTATTTCATCTTGATCATTAAGATGAGATATTTTCTTATAACCCATGATTTGATGGAAGATTTTTCAAGTCAACACGAGTTCTCTTAAAAGACAAATCTTAGGCAGGGGATCAATATTGTGGTAGACATGATTTAATTATCAAGTATTTATCCATAGTACTAACAAGAGAATAAAAGATAAATTATAAGTTCATTGGGTTTTATTTCTTAGTAGAATTGAGATATTAATTATTGTTGCTAAGATTAAATCTTGAAAATCATCTATTGTCTCTTATTATAATAACGTTGTTAATTATTGTTGTTAAGTAAACTTTAATTATTATTCCTTATAATACTTTAATTTATTATTTATTAGTTTTTGTCTTTACTCTTTTCAATTCATTTATTTAAGAATTCAACTCAATGTTGACAACTTACTAGTCTTTGTAACTCATTAAGAAGAATTTTTGTTGTCTTTTGCATGATTCTATTAAGAATTCAACACAACAATACAATCATTAAAAAAAGAAAAATGTTTTCTCTCCAACTGTCTCATGTCCCACTTCCACTACCTCATCCTTAACTTTTTTTTAGTGTTTACATTTTATTGCTTACTTAATTGTCTTTTTATTTAAGATCAACAAATTACTAATTTTTGTTGGTAAGCTTGCTATTTTATTTATTTATTTATTTTTTTTTGTGGAGATTTTTCTTTTGTTTAATATTCGTGTTGAATTAGTTTGTTGTTGGGTTTCTTTAGAGGGTTTAAATTTTTATTTTTAGGGTGGTCAAAACAAAAAAAATATATGTAATTTTTTTTTTTCGGTCCCAAGCGAGGTGGGTTCATTTGAACCCTTGGCGCCGTCACTGCCCACACTAATTCAATTCTCCATATTCCCACCAATATATCCCTACACACGTGCGAGCATGGGAAAGGGACATATTGCTTATTGGGTTCAATCCGTAACCCAATATTAACATTATCGATCATTACCAATATATCAAAGTTATTCATTTGCTGCACCATAAATCATAAATCAGTTACTGCTTACTTCTAAAACAATTATATTTGAATGCGAATTTGCACTTGACAATGAAAAGATTTACTAACTTTATTTCTTTCGATAGGATCAAAAATCATGCACTCTATTTTCTTAGTTAGTAATTAATTCTTCGTACATGGCTTTGAGCATGAATCCACACATTCATCTACTTTCTCTCCATCTATCCAAAAAAAATATATTAGTATTTGTAGACTTTATTAAGTACTTAGCTCCAAGAGAAACATATAATAAGTTCTATCATAAACAAAATGAAAAAAAAAAAAAAAAAAATTGAAGAGAGGTTAGAGTTCTTACTAGGATTTTCTTTGGTGCTAATATTAGTGCATAAAGAGGTAGCACAAACTAAGTTTACAGAAGTATTGGAAGTCTGGTGGAGGAAGGTTCTATGCAATTTGTTGATGTATGAATTTTTGGGCCCTAATTTCATTAGCCTACTCCCTAAAAAATCCCCACATAAGTCCATAAATTATTTTGAGCGCACATAAATATTCCCCATATATTACTCAAATATTCTCCATGTTATTAGGCTCTCACAAATATTCCATATATAAGCTCTATAAATTATCTTGGGCCATCTCACAAATACTACCCATTATATCCCACATATTATCTAGCTTGGGTTTTCACAAAAATACTCACCATTGCTATCAAAATTGGGCCACAAAATTATGCTATCTCCACAAAAAGAGCCCAACAAAACCCCCTCTAAAGCCCGTTACGATATGGCACCTTTGAAGCTCATTACGATATGGCACCTCTAAAAGCCCGTTACAATACGACACCCCACATATTATCTAGCTTGGGTTTTCACAAAAATACTCACCATTGCTACCAAAATTGGGCTACAAAATTATGCTATCTCCACAAAAAGAGCCCAACAAAACCCCCTTTAAAGCCCGTTATGATATGGCACCTTTGAAGCCCATTACGATACGGCACCTCTAAAGCCCGTTGCTATACGGCACCTCTAAAGCTCGTTGCTACATGGCACCTTTACAAAACTCGTTGCTACATGACACTCTTACTAAGTCTGTTGCTACACGACAATATTTTTACAAAATCCAACAAAGCCCAAATAATAATTTGGCACCTATTTTCATAAAGCCCAAATGATAATTTGGCACTATTTTAACAAACCCCAAATACTAATTTGGCACCTATTTATAAAGCCCAAATACTAATTTGGCACCCATTTTACAAAGTCTAAATATTAATTTGGCACTTATTTTATAAAGCCCAAATATTATTTTGGCAACTATTTCATAAAGTTCAAATGCTATTTTGGCACATATTTACAAAATCAAATATTATTTTGACATTTGTTTTACATATACTAAATCCCTCACTCATGGGAAATATAATTACTCATCCCTCAAGAAATACCTCTCTTACAAAATTTATAAAAGCCCATGTATATCACCCATGGCAAAACTCTTCATTTTGTAGGGATAACCAAGCCCAAAGAAGCTCAACTACAAAGCCCAGCTAAGCCAACCTAGCTCATACACAAATCCCAGCAATTGAAGCTCACGTGAGCTAACCAGCCAAATTTTAGCACAACTTAATAGCTGTAGCCCACTGCCATCAAGTTCCAACTTGTCTGATCAGATTAGAAAAGGACACGTGTCCATTAGGGGTTAAACCCTTCCTTCACAAGCTAAAATTCCATAATTTCTTATGTGACATAAAGCTGAAAGTGACATGACAAAAAGTTGGGAAGCTTCAGCTAGCTGTCCCTTCTTTCTTCTCTAGCCCATTCAGTTAAGAACCAAGAACAGCCATGACCAGGTCATGAAAGCTCCTGAAACAACTTGAAATCAATTCATTCTCATACAAAAAACGTGTACTCTCTGGTTCATGGACCAAGCACATGAACCCCAAATAGGGAAACTTAGGGAAATGTGGTTTGGAGGGCAAGGGGATCCTAGCAAAGTTTCCAGCAAGGGGTCCAAGGTTGACACCGGGCTTGGGGTGATACAACCTGCCTTAGGGAGTTCTAATTCTAGTAGCAGCATAACCAAGATCATTAGCCTAATGCATGCTTTAATCCCATTAGCCAAGGCCAATCAGCATTCAATGCTAAATCAGAACCCCAACTGTTGTTACCCAAAACAACAAGAACCTTCTAAAAGTTAAGCTTACCACTCTTAGCTAAAATCTTAGGAACGATTCTCTAAGAATTTTCTAAAGATTGAGAAAGATTTAGCAGAGATTATTTGCCAATTACTCCCTAAAACTCAACTATAAATAAAAACTCTCCATTAACACTTAGGGGGGACGGATATACACTAAGGGACACAATAATAGAAATGAGTTCTTCCTTAATCTCTCTGTTTAAGCCTTCTCTAAGCCCTGGAAAAAGTCGCTGAGTTCTTAGTTTCAAGCTTAGAAATTAAGTTCCCCAGCTCCTAGCTCACAAACACTCCTCATATCTCTACTCATAAACACTTATCTACCCCCAGCAGAAAGTCCCAGCAGCTTCACTAAACACTCTCTCATACTACTCATACTACCTAAAATCTCTCTCATTACTCACTACATATACTATATTCACGAGCATGCCTTGGCACCATAATGATCTTGCTGCGCTAGCTGGGATCTATCTCTCTCCTTTTATCTCACACTAAATTTTTCTCATTATTTGTTATAATGGAGCCTATAATATTCATTTACTCATTTACTATTGAAGGTTATGATGTAACTGTCACTATAGAATTTTTTCCTCATATTGTTGTGTTAGAAGACTCTTCTCCAAAGCCAGTGGATGATAAGTTTGAAAATGTGGAAACTTTCCTTAATCTGTGAAATAGCTAACAGTTGGAGCTTTATTTTGTTTTTTCTTACTTTACCACTGGGACATTTTGCCTCTGGGCTATTTTCTGTGAAAACATTTTACCACTGGGCTACTTTCTGCAGAAATATTTTACTGCTGGGCTATTTCTTACAGTATGCTTTTTAATCATGCTAACATGTCTGTTGTAGGGATTGTTTATGGGCCATTCTTGTCAGTCTCAACCTAAGCCTAAGGCATAAGATACAGTGAATTCTTTGGATCTTCACCGAAGCCTTTGGGCCGTGCATCGTGCCCATCGTCGAGTTTCAGTTTGGGCCCCTAACCCAACATAAATCTCATTTGTCGAAAGGAAAACTTTTTCGCCCTCAACACAATCTTTAATGCATTAATTTTAAACCACATGTGAATACATTTTTTGATTGGAAGAGACAAAGAACCAAGCAACCTGTATAGCAATCCTTGAAATTAATAGTGGATTTCCTTACAAGCATCCCCAAGAACAAACAAAGCGTCACAAGTAACTCAACTCTTCGTTTCACAATCTTTCTTATACTTTGTAACAATGTAAAACTTTAGAATTCAATTAGAATGTGAATGCCTTCTTCATCCAGCAAAGACTTATATAGACCCAATAAGTTATTGCATGAATAGAAAATCGAGTAATGAAATTTAAATAGAAAATACAAGACTCTACACGTATTTATGTAACGCCCGCCTCACTTAAATTACTTCTAGAGTGAAATTGATGAATTATTTAATTTATTTTGAAGATGATATTATTTTATATTATGTTATCTACAAAGAAAATAAATAAAAGAAGATGTAATGTGAAAGTTATTTTTGTGGATTATTCATATTTAACTTTTAGTCTCCTCATCAGTTAAGGAAAAGAATAAGAGATTAAAACCCATTCGGATTAGGTGTTTAAGTGTTATTAGAATTCTTTAAAGTTCTAGCTGATCTAAACAACCTTAATTTGAGTTTAATTGGGAATTAAAGTCTTGGAAGCTTATTTAAGTTTTAGTGGGTCTTAAACTCTAGCCCAAGTAGGAGTGTTATTTAAGAGTACTAATTGGAGTGGGTTTGATCTTCCTAGACTGAATTGGAGTTTTATTTTAGAGGTATATATACTGGGTCATTTAAGTCAGTCACGTGAAAGGTAGAGAGAGACACTGGATGCTAAAAGCTACAGCAAAAAGGATTATTGCCAAACTTGACAAAGATGACATCAAGGTAACTATTAACAAGCTGATTATTGATTGTGTGTGGTATCATAGGTTAAAGATACGTGTTGTTTATCTCCATACAACAGAGTTTATATTACAATATTACATGGTGCAAGATAGCTTGAAGTTGATGGTGTAGGATTTCTTGAAGTTTCTGCGTTATGACTTAAGTGGCATGATAGGCATCTATATATATATATATATATATATATATATATATGTAGAGAGTAAAGAGTCATAATTGATGCACATAGCATGGTGAGTCATAAGGTTCATGATATAAATACCCCAATTGAGATCGAATTCCCTATATCCTATTTAAATAGACTATCATGAGATGTAAGTAAATATTGATGCTTGTGGATTATTTCGGATCTGATGGTAAAGTATTAAATACTAATGATAGGCCTTTGGTTAAAAACATTGTTAGGATCTGACGCGTAGGTATGATGTATAAAGGTCCATATATGATTTGGGAAAAGGGATAGCATGAATGGATTATATAAATAGAGTAGGTATGGCTTAACACAGCAAAATCATCTCTATAGCTAATGCAAGAGCTTTTGGTGGCTGGTATATTTATTTTATTTTAGTAAGAGGATTTTTAATTAGTAGTGGAAAGCTTAGCACTTATTAAATCATCTATTTATGTATTAGGTTCGAGTGGCATTGGCTTGGATAGTTGAGGTCTAGCGTGTTTTGGGGATTTGAGGTAAGTGGACTTCAGAACATGACATCTCTCAAGACATGTATATTTATATATATTTTTGGTAAATATATATATATATATATAATTGCAAAAGTGATGTTTCCAAAAACTTATACCATTGTCTATGCATTATACATACCAGAATTTTATTATTTCTTGTATATTATTTTGAAATTGTATATGTTAAAGAATGACTCAAAACTATATTTTTGAGAAAGTATTTGTTATATGATATATGATTAATATTGACAATACTGTAATATAGTAAAAATATTTTCAAACTGTCAGCTAGACAGTTTGCAACCTTTGCCAACACAGGGTTAAGTGTTGGTCTTCGGCCGATGTAGTGTTATTGTGGTGTGGAGTAGTGTTATTGTTTGCTCTTTGGAGCCAGTGTTGCCTCTTTGAGGTTAGTGTTATTGTTCCCCATTGGAATCACCCACCGAGTGTTTAGCAGTTTATGTCTTTGTTTGACTAATGTTTAATGTTTCCATATCAAACTATTGTTTTATTGGTATTGACCTTTATAAGTGGAAAAATTGTTTATTTCTATAATACATTGTTTCTACCTATTTAGTGTATTTTGACTAACTAAAGTGGTTATTATTTTATTTAATGATTACAACGTTATAGTAAATGTTTTATTCTTGACAGTTTTATAGAATATATTATATTACTATTAAAACTATATGCAAGTGTTTTGTAAAGACTATATTTTGTCAATGATACTAATTTTTTTTTTTTTTGAAAGACATCCTCATGTTATGTAGTCTCTTATTAGGCTTCTAGCTCACCCCCCTTTCTCCACCCTTTCAAATTAGAGCAGTGGAATATCTTTTGGTGGTAGATCATTGGAAACATAGATTGAAGACTTCTTTTGGAGCTATGTTAGTTGATGGATTGTTTTAGTATATTTTCTTAGGATAGTGAGTTTGGCATTTGTGGAACTCTTTGAGATTGTATTTGGAGACTTAATTGTTAAATTTTTTGTTTTATGGATTTCATAGGAAATATTTTGATGGTTTGAAGTATATTTGTGGATATTTAATTAAGTTCTGTTCCATTATATTATTGTTGATTATTTATAAGACAGGTTGTGTATCTAAATCCTTGGTATGGGTTTAGGGTGTTACAATTTAAATTAATGGATATAATGCATTACTCTTTAAAAGGAATGCCCATTATGGTGGATATTTCCCTGTGATCTTTGCATATTTGGGCACTAATTAAGTAGCATTATTTATTTATTTATTTCAAGTTCTAATCCAGTTTGAAAATAATTCTTACATTGTTTTTTTCTTAGGAAGCACAGACACAGATATAGATATGACAAAACGATATGACAATTTTTGAAAAATTAGGATGTGACACGATGGAGATATGCATATTAATTTATTATTAAATATATTTTTAAGCATTTATTTGTTAATATAATGTTAAACATATATCAATTTAACTTTAAGAGAAATAATTGATAATAAAATGAATTCATGACTAATAAATTATGTTTAGAAATTAGAATACAGACCCAAAATAAGATCTAAAAGAGTAAATCAAAGGAAAAAGTTTTTCTACAAACTTAGTTGTAGCCAATAACAATAACTCCCACTAAAAAAATTAATATAACTACATATTTTGAAAATCTAGTTTTTGGAATGTATATTCTTTTTATTAACATTCAAGTCCAATTTTTTTTGAGAAACAAAATTCGGAGAGAGAAAAAAATGATAATTATAAATAAAGGAGAAAAAAAACATTCAAGTCCAATTTATGCCAATTGGATGTTATATACTATTTGATTGATAAACTTATTTTATATGTATAATTTTAGACTATAAAAAAAAAAATTGAAATTTGAATATTTAATTGATGACATAGCTATTAAGCTTTGATTTTTTTTGGAAAGTATAAGAAGAAAATATAATTCAATGTTAAATTTGTCAAAATTTACATCAAATTAAAAGATATCAAGTGAAGTTGTAACCATTGGCTACAATCAAGTTTGTAGCAAAACTTTTTCTCAAATAAAAAATAACTAGATAAGTCTTCAAGATTGATACTAAAAACAAAAATAATGATAAGTGTCCCTATAGTGTCCCAACCGTATCCTGTAATTTTTCACAAAAAAATAAAAGACACGATTGGATCACTTATGTAGAAGAGTCTCTAGAGTATCCCGTGTCCAATACGGGTACAACTCCCAAAATAAAGTGTACGTGCTTTCTAAAATTTCTTTCTTTAGTTAAATATTTACAATGGGATTAATTGGATATCATTACACTTGGAATATAATTTTTTTTAAAATATTTATCTAATTTTTTTATGTATTTTTTTTCCAATTAGTTTGTTGTTTATCTTTTGACAATCAGAAAATGCTAGAACGAGGGAAGAACACAAATAAAACATTTTTCATGATTTATTTATGACTTTTTCTACTGTTGTAACTCTTGATTTCTATGAAATTATTATATAGCAAAGTTATAAAAATTAGGAATTCTTTAAATGATTTCAATTGCAAAGTTTCTTACATTTTGTTTTCATAAAGGACAAAGTTTAATTACAAAATTGGTTATAGCCAACCTTACTCAATATCTTTTTATTGGATGTGAATTTTGACAAATCCACTATTGGATTACATCTTCTTCTTATATCCTCTAAATTTTTCTAAAAAATTAAAGATCAATAGCTATGTCATCAATAAATTGTTTAAATTGCTAGTTTTTGTAATTTAAAATTATGTATAAAATATAAGCTTATAGATCATATAGTAAATAATATCCGATTAACACAAATTTTAAATGTGTATTAAAAGCGTAAAGAACATGAAATTCAACGGTTAGATTTTCAAAATATATAGTAATGTTTATTTTAATGAATGATATATTACAACTTAAACTTAATGCAGTGTATTCTTTCTACTTCAATTTGCATTGAATTCCAGAAAGGATGCCTATGATTTGGTTTAGTATCCTCTCTAGCGTTCCTACTTCACCATAGAATCCTTATAATCCAAAAAATTCTTAATTTTTAATGAATTTTTTCAAATTTTACTGTCCACAACGGTGCTAAGACAATGTTAGTTTGAAAATTGATGAATAGAAACAATTTGAACCAATCTTATAGCCATGAACGGTAAGGATTTTTTAAAACTTTGGTGGAGTTATTGGAAGTGTTAGTGCAAACACAATAATAATGGACAAAATACAACGAGAAACTGAATAATACTTCTGAATATTATTAATGTGAAGAAAGAAATTACACAACACTATTTGGACTGAGGCGCGGCACTCGCTCTCTTTAAGGAGATTCAAGCCCTTGGTTGGCTAAACTTTGTAATGGGTGCAGACCATCTCTGACTTGTCTCTCCCAAGATACAATATCCCAACAAGTGTCGTATGGTTAGAACGACCTTTGCACAAAGTGTTCAAGCCCAAAACTCCACCAGAAAGAACACCCTTCTTTGCCAAGAACTTCTCTATTTTTTGTGTGTGTGTGTGTATATTGCAGTCACTTGGATTGGGTTTGAATGAGTCTATTTATAGGCTCAATGGGCCTCACAAAATTACTACCTAATTTATTCTGATTAATTAGGTCCATTATTCTGTTGTAGTAGGTGTTATAAGATTAATTGTTAGATATTAATCTAATGGGCTGGAGTTACATAATTAATGGTGGGATAAGGAGTTTCTGAAGAATGAAAAGGCCCAAACGGATAGTCCATTAAGTGGGTTAATGACTCTTCATTGTCCATAATAAAAATGGAGTATTAATTCGGGCCATTTACTCACCAACGGATATGGTAATTACTCTGAATGGGTTGTCAAGTAGGAGGATCCAAGAGGTTGATTCATTCCCATTTTTGATACCTCCACCCTTCACCTCCCCCTTGTGTACATATCTAGCCCAATATCTGAGACAATTCATGTTAGCTCATTAATCACCACAATTAAAAAGAATAAAATAGTCTCTCTCCTTTTCAATATGAGATTAAACATTTTCACTAACTCGTCATCTTCCATATTCACTCCCATATCTTTACACTTATATTGTAACATTTATTCATTTTAATTATTTAATATTAAAATGCTCCAACAATCCCCCACTCATTTTAATATTAAATTTTAGTTAAAGTGAGATTACCAGGCAAAGATGGGTCATTATGCATCATGAAGGTGTGCTTTGCATTGAACCTTCACTTAGTAAAACAACAAACTCAACTCCAGAGTCGTAGTGGTCTCCGACTTGAACTAGGACTACTTTAAGGAAATTACACATCACTGGTTACACATAATAACCCAGGTGTTGACATGAGTTTTTATAGTTAGCACTTTACGGGCGTGTGTTGATCCCGGTTTCATGAGTGTATTTGAGATTAAGTCCAAATCTCATAGGGAGCGGCCCCATCCCCACACTCACATAGGTGAAATTTTGTCAAGGGTGCTCCTATAATTCTGACACCCCACTCATACGAGCTACAAATTTCATTAAGAGTTTTTTACTCAAAATCTCCACATTATAGGATCAATGCACTTACATCATAGGGATGAACAATTAAAAAATTATTTACAAAATAAATAATTAAAAAAGAAATAGTGCATTTCTTACGACCATCGTATGATTCGTTTTTCCCATTGAACCCAATTCTCAGGATCTTTGGTCCTTGGGATGGGTATCCTCATACATGGCTCATGATTCTATGGACTTTAGTCCCATCCCCTTCGATGTATTCCAAACCCTATCTTTTGCCAAGGCCTTAGTAAATGGATCTGCAAGATTATCATTAAATTTAATATAATCCATAGTTATGATGCCATTACTCAAATAAGATTGCACGGTATTGTGCTTTCTTCTTATAGGTCTGGTATTAACATTGTAGTAACGGTTTTTAATTCTACCAATTGTGGCAGTGCTATCACAATAAATTAATATAGGTGAAATTGGCTTTTCCCAAACTGGAATTTCATATAACAAATCTCTAAGCCAATTTGCCTCTTCACTAGCTGAAACTAATGCTATTAATTCAGCTTCCATTCTTGAATAAACAATTATTGTTTGCTTTTTAGATTTCCAACAAATAGCACCACTACCTAAGGTAAAAATATAACCTGATGGTGTCTAAAAATGACCAACTTCGTATTCGTCCATAGAGGTCATCCATAGAAGAGATGAGGAGACTAGCTTGTCCTTCGACCTTAGAAGGAATAAATGACTAGCTCGTCCTTCGTCCTTAGAAGGAATAAAGGGACTAGCTGCTCGTCCATTGTCCATAGAGATCTCTGGACGAGATTCTCCTACTGTTGAACAACCTCCTGTCCAGTATTGCTTAGGATGAGCCTAACAACGGTTGTGGTATGAAAAGATAACTACCATGGCAGTTATGATGTTATACTCTCCGAACTTCGTGAAAATAGGGGAAGTTATCCAATGGATAACCGTTTCCTAAACCTATAAAAGGGCACGAATCTCCGACAAAAAAAGGTTAAGCACTTTCTAGACACCATCTCTTAAAGTTAGGAATTCTCTGTTTCAGAAGAAAAGGCTAACTTTACCATTAGAGGGTTTGTGACCGGTCAACCCCGGTTTCCTCTGATCTTTTGTTTCTTGTCTTTTAGGCCTTCAACATCATCACAATCCGTGCTATTCAATCTACTGATTCATAATAGTTATCAGTTGGTGCCGTCTGTGGGAAACTTTCTGATTTGTGAAACTAAGTTTTATGATTCCTTTCTCAGGCAAAAAGATTGTAATGGTTCGGACTAGATCGAGGGCTACCAGCCCAGGTCACCAAGAAAGCAGGGATGCTTCTAGCCATCCCCATCGCGATCGCCAATTTGCACTTGCTATGCAACCATCCTCTGTTCATGTGCAATCCATGGCAGCCTCTATGGCAGAGTTAACTCGCCAAAACCAAGAGTTAACAAGGGAGATTCATCTTAGGAGGCAATGGTATGAAGCATATGGGGAAGAACAAGACCAGAACCATGGGGATGAAAAAAGCGATATACCCGAAAGTCAATCAAGGGGCATCACATCAAGAAGGGTGCCACATTTGGAGGAAGAGATTGACCAGATGAGGAAGGTTATGGATAAGATGAGGGAAAACATGAGAAGAACGAATCCTGTAGAGGATTTAGTTCATCGGACAGACTCCCCTTTCACAGTTTCCATCAATGGTCACCCCTTGCCTCCAAAATTTAAGATGCCTTCTTTGGATTCGTACGATGGGGTGCGTGACCCGTTTGATCACTTTGCTACTTTTAAAACAACAATGCACCTTCAGGGGGTCCCCGATGAAATTATGTGCAGAGACTTCCCTACCACCCTTAAAGGTCCGGCACGGGTGTGGTTTAGTAAAATACCCCCAAATTCGGTAAGTTCTTTCGAAGAGTTAAGTAAGTTGTTTGTTAATAATTTCATTAGGGGATAGAGACATAAGGGTTCTTCATCCAGCCTGTTGACAATAGAACAGGGGGAGAATGAAAGCCTGCGATCCTTTATCACTCGTTTCAACAGGGAAGCCTTGACGGTGGATGATAAGTTATTGTTGGTGGCCTTTCACAACGGGGTTAATTCAGATTTATTCATCCATAAGCTTTATGAGAAGGAGCCCCAATCCATGGCTAAACTCGTCCATTTAGCCCAGAACTTTATGAATGCAGAAGACACGATCATAGCCAAGAAGAGGAAGAGAGCTAAAAGAATGGATGCAAACCCCTCACGCCACTCGAAGCAAGTCCCTCGACCAAAAAAGGGACGCACAGAAGATAAAAAGGACATAGATGGTAAGAGGGTTGGTCCTTCAGCCCGGAGTCAACAATATACGCCACTGAACACTCCACTTGAACAGGTCCTTATGCAGATTAAGGACGATCCTTCCTTGAAATGACTAGAGAAAATGAAGGGAGATCCCAATAAGTGCAATAGGAACAAGTATTGTCTCTTCCACAGGGACCATGGGCATGACACGGACGAATGTTACGATTTAAAACAGCAGATTGAAAATCTCATAAGGCAGGGGAAGTTGAGGAATTTCCTTGGACGAGAGCATAAGGATGAGAAAATGAAAGGGAAGGTAGAAGAGATGTCGTGCCCCCCGCTTAGAGAGATCAGAGTTATTATAGGAGGAAGCTTAACTAGTCAGTCGTCCAAGTCCAAGAAGTCATATTTGAAAGTGGTGCAGAATGTTCAACTCTCTGGACGATCTCCAAGGACGACGACCACAGACGAGCAAGCAATCACATTCATGGACGCGGACGCCGAAAGAGTTCACCACCCCCACGATGATGCTATTGTGATTACTTTGCTAATTGCCGATTATACTACAAGAAGGGTGTTGGTGGACAACGGAAGTTCAGCAGATATTTTTTATTACCCTGCCTTTCAGCAGATGAGGCTCGGACGAGATCAACTTCGTCCAGTAAATACACCTTTAGTAGGATTCAGTGGAATGAAGGTGCAGCCTATAGGCATTGTCACACTGCCTGTTGTAGTGGGAGCATACCCACAACAGGTAAGCAAGGGCGTAAATTTCTTGGTAGTAGATTGTTCATCCTCCTATAATGCCATAATTGGAAGAACAACTTTAAACAGTTGGAAAGCAGTTACATCTACTTATCATTTATCAGTCAAATTTCCAACGGAGCATGGAATAGGACAAGTTCAGGGAGATCAGCTGGCGACGAGAGAGTGCTACCTGGGCATGTTGGCTATGGATGAGCCAGTTCAAACGATGAATATTGAAGAAAAGAGAATGATGGCTGAGCCCATGGAAGTATTGGAAGATGTTTCTTTAGACGAGAAAAACCCCGAGAGGTTTACCAGGGTCAGAGCAGATTTAGAAGGGAGGATAAAAAATGACCTCATCTGTTTCTTAGGGAAAAGTATTGATGTATTTGCTTGGAGTCATGAGGATATGCTGGGTATAGATCCTGATGTCATTACCCACTGTTTGAATGTATATCCTTCTTCTAAATCAGTACGACAGAAGAAAAGGGTGTTTGCTCTTGAGAAGATAATGCTATTAAGGAAGAAGTACAGAAGTTGACTGCAGCGAAATTTATTTGAGAAGTTTATTATCCAGACTGGTTGACCAATGTAGTAATGGTCAAGAAGGCAAACGGTAAGTGGAGAATGTGTGTAGACTTTACCGATTTGAACAAGGCTTGCCCCAAGGATAGCTATCCATTGCCTCGCATTGACCAGTTGGTAGACTCTACTGCGGGACACAAGCTACTTAGCTTTATGGATGCTTTTTTTGGATACAATCAGATAAGGATGAATGACGCAGACCAAGAAAAGACATCCTTTGTCACAAGCCAAGGCTTATACTGTTATAAGGTGATGCCCTTCGGTTTAAAGAACGTTGGGGCAACTTATCAGAGGTTGGTTAACCACATGTTTCGTCCACAAATTGGGCGAAATGTAGAAGTCTATGTAGATGACATGCTGGTGAAGAGTCAGGGTGAGGAAAAGCATCTGGACGACCTGCAGGAGACATTCGACACACTCAGGCAGTATAATATGCGGTTGAACCCCAACAAGTGTGCCTTTGGAGTGTCGTCTGGGAAATTCTTGGGGTTCATGGTATTGCACAGAGGGATTGAGGAAAATCCAGACAAGATCTAGGCAATATTGAACATGGAACCTCCAAGAAATATCAAAGAAGTCCAGTCTCTTACCGGACGAGTTGCTGCCCTGAACAGGTTTGTCTCTAAAGCTACTGATAAATGTTTGCCATTTTTTAAGGTACTTAAGAAAGCATTTGAGTGGACGGAAGAATGTCAAAAAGCCTTCCAAGACTTGAAAATTTACCTTACTACGACTCCTTTACTAAGCCCGTCCGTGTTGGGGGAGGAGTTGTATTTGTACTTAGCAGTTACTCCGCATGCCGTTAGTTTAGCATTAATAAGGGAGAAAGGAAGAGTGCAGAAGCTTGTGTACTATACAAGCAAAGCACTAAGGGGAGCAGAAGGACGATATTCGCTAATAGAAAAGCTGGCTTTTGCATTAATAACGGCTTCTAGGAAGCTAAGGCATTATTTCCAAGCCCATATCATCAATGTCATGACCGATCATCCGCTCAAGAAAGCGATGAACAAGTTAGAAGCTGCAGGACGTCTGATCCAATGGGCCGTCGAGCTTAGTGAATTTGATATCAGATATCAACCAAGGCATGCAATAAAGGCTCAAGCCTTTGCAGATTTCATTGCAGAGTTCACTCCGAGCTACGAAGGCTTAAGTGAAGAGGAGAATAGAAAGAAATGGGTTGTCCATGTAGATGGATCATCTACACAACATGCAGGAGGAATAGGAGTTGCTTTATTATCCCCAGAAGAAGATAAACTGACGCACAAGGTTCGTCTACAGTGCAAACGACTAACAATGAAACTGAGTATGAAGCCCTTATTAAAGGATTGGAATTGGCCAGATCTGTAGAAGCAAGATCAGTCCTCGTCTTGGGAGACTCTCAGTTAGTCATAGGCCAGGAAAATGGGACATGTGAAGCTAAAGAAGAGCGAATGAAGAAGTACCTTAGTAAGGTGGTACGCCTGGTAAAGAAGTTCAAGGAAATTGAATACTTTCAGATCCTCAGAGAAGAAAACATGGAAGCAGATGCTTTAGTAAAAGAAGCCTTAGTAAGTGAAGTAGTGGACGGGTTTGATGAAATTCAATACCTGCCTAGCATAGACTTTCCAGAAGTGTATCAGGTAGAGAGGGAGGACAATTGGATGACTCCAATAATATCATACTTGAAAGACGGAGCGCTTCCAGAAGGGAAAGACGAGGCTAGGAAGCTCAGAGTCAGATCAGCCAGATATATCCTCATGAACGAGATACTATATAAAAGGGGTTTTTCGCAGCCTTATCTGAGGTGTTTAGCTCTAGATGAGGCCAATTATGTATTAAGAGAGGTTTAAGAGGGAGCATGCAGCAATCATTCCGGAGCCAGGTCACTTGTCCATAAGGTCGTTCGCGCAGGCTACTACTGGCCAAACATGCAAGCAGATGCCAAGGCGTATGTCAAGGTCTGTGATCAATGCCAACGATTCAGCAATGTCCCCAGACAACCACCAGAATATCTAACCCCAATGATGGCCCCATGGCCTTTTGCACAATGGGGGCTAGATGTCTTGGGTCCCTTCCCATTTGGGACGAGACAGATGAAATTTCTGGTGGTGGGTATTGACTATTTCACCAAATGGGTAGAGGCAGAACCTTTAGCAAGTATCACGCAACAAAATGTCAAGAACTTCGTCTGGAAAAACATTGTATGCAGGTTTGGGGTGCCAAGAGTCCTAGTGTCTGACAACGGACGACAATTTGACAATGCACTTTTCAGGAACTTTTGTGAAAATTTCTAGATTCAAAATCATTATTCCTTGCCCGCCCATCCCCAAGCAAACAGTCAGGCTGAAGTTGCAAATCGATCCTTGTTAAAAATTATCAAGACTAGGCTTTAGGGGGCAAAGGGAGTATGGCCAGATGAGCTACCTGGTGTTCTATGGGCGTACAGAACAACAGTGAGAACCCCTACGGGGGAGACTTCTTTTAAGCTGGCCTATGGAAGCGAAGTGGTCATACCTGCATAAGTGCACATGGCCAATCACAGGGTGACAAGGTATCAGGATAAGGATAATGAGGAACAACTCCATTTAAACCTCAATCTAATAGACGAGGTCAGGGCAGATGCGGAACATAGGACGACAAGGTATAAAAACCTAATGGCTAAGCGGTATGATGCGATGGTGAAGCCGAGGCGATTCAGTGTAGGAGACCTTGTCCTGAAAAAGGTTTCTTTGGCAACCAAGAACCCGGCTCATGGAAAACTGGGGCCCAATTGGGAAGGACCTTACTACTTGGTGGCCCTGGACGGGAGAAAATTGGAACATCCCTGGAATGCCGAGCACCTGAGGAGGTACTATCATTAGAAGTGCTGGTCTGGATGAGTGCTACTACAGACGAGCTAGGAACTTGTTTATCTACTTAATATTCTACTTATGTTCGATGATGCAGCTACTTTATTATTTGTGTTGTGATTATGAAACAAAGTTATGGATATGTTTGTACTTATAAAACTCTCTGAAGGCATTTGCTTCTAAGTATATGCCCCGTTTGTGAACAATATTTATGATATGTACATAATATTGTGTGAATCTTAGTTTCTATGCTATTTTTCGTACCAACTAGTTCACAAGATGGCTGAACAGCCCAAGACGAGAAAATTCTCTGGACGCGGAGATGTAACGTCAATAAAGGGCAAGGCGTGCTCGTCCAATTATGGACGAGAGAAAATCTTCACTGCAAAACGGCAAGTCGGAAAGTGTTCGTCCCTAAAACAGATGGGATAGAAACATAATGCACGTCCAACATCTGGACGAATAAATGCATAGACAAGTGCTTTGACTTATTGACTAATACGCTTTCTAAAGCAATCCAAATTTATGGATGAAGGCAAAGTTGTCTTATCTTCATTAAAGGTGAAAACCAGCTAAGTTTCAAGACGAGTAACGCTGGTAATCACCGTTTCACCAAGACAAGTTATACTTGAAATTCAGATACTACTTAAGGAATTATTTCTTTGAACGAGTAGAAATTTGAAACAAGATAACATCACAAATAACTTCCGTCCATATCATAATGAAAAAACAAGTCAAACAATTATTTAAGGATGGACGACCAACGTCCAAACACCCTTGAAAAAGTAAAGCCTATTGTTAATAACTCGTCCTAAAACCATGGATGAGATTAGTGTACTTGGATTACAATACCAGGTCCCAAAATTAAAGACCAAACAAAAATTTAAGAAAAGCATAGGGATACAAAGATGATCAAAGTATTAAAAGGTCGTCTTCAGGCAGGAGGGGCGTCGGTGTTTTGGTCGTTCTAATTTGGCTGGGTTGTAGCATCGTCCTCTATGTTGACATCTGCTGAACTCGTCTGCAGGAGGGAACTGGTAGGAGCACCACTAAGATTGAGTTTGATAGAACTGAAGTCAATGTTAGGAAGTTCTCCATAACGTCCATCCTGAAGTCTTCAAACCCAGCTGCATAGTTGGTATCCAATAAGTCCTTAAACTGCTTAGACGCCTTAAACTCTGCAACTGTATCTTCCTTGGCTTTCTTGAGAAGAGCACTCAACTTGTTGTTCTTCTTTTGTAAATGGTCAAGACGAGTGTCCTTCTCCACGACAATAGTCTTCAGTTCTTTAATTTGATTCTGCAGCTCCTTTGCCCCTTCATTGGCCTTAGCAGCTGTTTCAGCCCACCGTTTATTCTTGTCCTTCACTTCCTTGATCCTCCTTTCCAACAAGACCCTCGTCTTGTCCAAATCAATTGCTTGCCTGGACGCAGCAATGAACTTTGACATAGCCTGAATCAAAGTTTTTGTTAAAATAAAAATATATTTACCTTGCCAAAAAGGACGAGACAAAAGAAAAAAAAAGAAAAGAAGCATACATACTTTGAAAAGGTTATGAACCCCAGAATGCTCAAAGTCCTTCAAAGACATGTTATAACAAGCAGTCATGTCCGCATCAGTTATAGCCATCCCAAATCTTTCCCAAGCTAGATCCTCATTCCCAATAAGGTGTTGAGGTACTTGATGGGAAGGTTGAGACGAGGAAGGCACCTTAACTGTGGACGGGGCTTGCATTGGAGACTCCTTGGGTTCTGAATCAAGGATCTGGACATCCTCAGGCTCATGGATAGGAATAGGTGGTGTGGACTGGACGTCCTTAGGCTTAGATGACTTATGTTTAACCTTTTTCTCCTTGCGCCTACTTGGGAGGTTCCCCAAGTCAACCCCTAGGGACAAGTTCTTTTTTTTATCACCCATTGATGGATGAGGTTAAGGCGGTACCTCCTGCCCAACTGCCTCATTCACAACTTCTTTACTTTTGTTCTCCTTCATTGTAGCTATTCCTGAAAAAAAAATATATTAAAAAAAAAAAGAAAAAAAAGAAAGAGAGAAGGGAAAGGAGAGATGATCAAGAAAGCTTACATCTGCGGATAGTGAACTTGTGTGCAAGGGCTTCAGTAGACGGGTTAGGACCTAAACCCCAGGTGGCAAGATGTTGGAGACTAACCAAAGAATGGAAAGCCCTGTCAGTATACAGACGAACTTTTTGAATTCGCTCAATGTAAAACCTGCCTAAGTGAGGCCATCTAGCACCTACATATATAAAAAAAAAATAGAGAACATTATTAGATAGCCATCTACAAGAATAGATACAATGAAAAACAAATTCACAACTATAAGCATACCTTCAGGATGAAGGTTCCCTAACTCTCCTGTGTAGGGAGGAAATGGGTCTTGAGAAACCTCGATGGGGCGTCCAGCCCATAAACCTGAGACGAAGAAGAACTCCGTCTTCCAGTTCCTATCTGAGGAAACTATGGACTTAATCAACCTATAATCTTTCCCTCTGGCTGTGAATTGATAAAAGCCAAGGGATTGATTAATTTTGGAAGGCTTATAACAATAAAAGAACTCGTCCACGGTAAGAGGACGATTCCCCTCAAATACCTCCCTCCACAAAACTTGCATGGAGATAATTAACCTCCATGCATTGGGGTTGAGTTGACAAATACCTATACCTAACTTGGTAAGTAGTTCTCTAGCAAAAGCATTCAAAGGTAATCTAAGTCCACCTAAAAGATAGGCTTCATAAATACCTATCCCAAAATGTGGCTGACAGCACCACTCCCCACGAATTGCTAACCTAGATTTAAGGTCATTTGGGATTTGGTACCACTTCTTAAGTAAATCTAATCTCCTATCATCCGTCTTGGAATCCATTCCTATAGCACAACTGTACACTATCTCAACCTTGTCTTGAACTGTGGACGAGGGAGCAATTGTACCAGCCTGGGATTCAGACTCAGCCCTCATCTTAAGTCCTTGGAGAACCTCTAAAGGAACCCTAGGAACACCAGACACATACTCATCCGTGGTGTTTCCTCCACTACTACTGCTACTATTACTACTATCACTAGAACCACTAAAACTACTTGGGTCATGATACTTGTCTATAGCCTTGTCCACATTGTTACTAGACGTGGAAATAACAATCTCAGACATTTTTAAGAAAACTTAAAATCTGAGGACGAGAATTAAAAAAATACCTAAATCTAGACGAGGAAACTAAGGACGAGAGGACACTTCTAGACGAGGCGCTAAGACGAGGATGCTCAAGGAAGGAAATCTCAAAAATGTAAAGGGTACTGGAGGAATTCCACTATTTATAGGCTGTAAGCTTAGGTATTTGAAACGACATAACCAATCAAAATGCGACATGTGGCATATTCCTCGAAAAAATAACTAGACGCGTCAATTTAGCAATGAAATTGTGACACATGGCACGCCTAGTTGCTAGCATCAAATATACAATATGAGAATAGCCTTAAACCTATCCTAGAGACGACCCATGGACAAGGGGGCAACTGATGGTGTCTAAAAATGACCAACTCCGTATTTGTCCATAGAGGTCGTCCATAGAAGAGATGAGGAGACTAGCTTGTCCTTCATCCTTAGAAGGAATAAAAGACTAGCTCGTCCTTTGTCCTTAGAAGGAATAAAGGGACTAGCTGCTCGTCCATCGTCCATAGAGATCTCTGGACGAGATTCTCCTATTGTTGAACAACCTCCCATCCAGTATTGCTTAGGACGAGCCTAACAACGGTTGTGGTATGAAAAGATAACTGCCATGGCGGTTATGATGTTATACTCTTCGGACTCCGTGAAAATAGGGGAAGTTATCCAACGGATAACCGTTTCCTAAACCTATAAAAGGGCACGAATCTCCGACAAAAAAAGGTTAAGTACTTTCCAGACACCATCTCTTAAAGTTAGGAATTCTCTGTTTCAGAAGAAAAGGCTAACTTTACCATCGGAGGGTTTGTGATCAGTCAACCTCGGTCTCCTCTGATCTTTTGTTTCTTGTCTTTCAGGCCCTCAACATCATGACAATCCGTGCTATTCAATCTACTGATTTCATAATAGTTATCATAACTAGTGGTAGAGAGAGAATCACCTGACAAAGTATTCCAATTGGCATCACTAAAACCTTCAATCACAGCAGGGTACTTTTTATAAAATAAGCCATAGCTTTTGGTACCAATTAAATATCTCATGACTTGCTCAATAGTTAGCCAATGATCTTTACTAGGCTTGCTAGTAAATCTGCTTAGCACTCCTACTGCATATGCAATGTCAGGTCTAGTACAACCAGTAACATAACGCAAACTACCAATGATGCTAGCATAATCCTTTTGATTAAAAATCTCATCATCATTATTCACAGGAAATAAATGAATGCTAGAATCAAAAGGAGTAGCTACACTTTTGTGATCATGAACATTATATTTTCTCAACATAATGTGATTGATCAAGAAATGTTCCATCACATGTTTTTGTAATTTTCATGCCCAAAATAAAACTAGCCTCACCAAGATCTTTCATATCAAAATGGCTTTTAAGCATATTTTTTGTCTCATTTATAACATGCATATTTGAGCCAAAAAATGAACATGTCATCCACATAGAGGCTAATAATAACATGTAAATTATTCCATGATTTAGAATAAATACATTTATCACATTCATTTGATTTATAACCATTCTCAATCATGCAGGAATCAAACTTTTCATGTCACTATTTAGGTGCTTGTTTTAAGCATTATAGGGATTTAGTTAGCTTACATACCTTGCTTTCTTGTCTAGGCTCTACCAAGCCTTCGGGTTGATCCATATAAATCTCTTCCACTAGGTCCCCATTTATAAAAGCAATTTTTACATCCATTTGATGAATTTTCAAATAAAAAATTACAGCAATAGCAATTAACAATCTAATAGATGTAATTCTAGTTACCAGAGAAAATGTATCAAAGAAATCAAGATCGGCTTTTTGTTTAAAGCCCTTTGCAACAACACTAGCTTTAAACTTATCTATTGATCCATCCGGTTTCAACTTTTTTCTAAGGACCCATTTACAACCTATGGTCTTACAAGCCGGTGGAAGATCTACTAATTTCCAAGTTCTATTAAAAATTAGAGATTCCATCTCATCATTTACAACCTCTTTCCAAAATATAGCATCAGGTGGTGTTAAAGCCTCTTTTAAATTTTGGGGGTTTTCCTCAATGTTAAAAACATAATAATCAGGACCAAAATCCTTTTCAACTCTAGCTCTTTTACTTCTTCTAGGTTCCATTTCAAAAGTTTCTTGATTTTGTAGATGTGAAGTAGAAGAACTAGGTTATGACAAAATAATTTCTTCGCCTCCACTATTTTTCAATTTAAAAGGAAATTTTTCTTCATGAAAAATTGCATCACCAGATCCAAAAATTATTTTGTTTTCAAGATCAAAAAATCTATAGGCTGCACTATTAATCGCATAACCAAGAAAAGCATAGGTAGTTGCTTTTATACCTAATTTAGGCATTTTAGGGTCAGTAAGCCTTACATAAGCAAGACAACCCCATCTCAAAATATCCCAAATTTGGCTTATTTCCTTTCCACATCTCAAAAGGTGTGGTGTGTGACTTTTTATGTTGCACCCTATTCAAAACATGACATGCAGTTAAAATAGCTTCACCCCAAAAATGTAAAGGTGCACCATATTCAATTAACATGGCATTTGTTAACTCAATTAAAGTTCTATTTTTTCTTTTAGCCACACCATTAGAAGCAAGTGAATATGGTGTAGTAGTTTCATGGATAATTCCCAAATACTGAACAAATGAGTTGAATGCACTTGATTCATACTCATGGCCTCTATCACTTCTTATTCTTTTTTTTTTTTTTTTACCGAATTGATTTTCAACTTCTTTTAAAAAATCTTGAAATTTTTCAAAAGTATCGCTTTTATTTTTCAACAAATAAACAGTTGTATATTTCAAGAAATTATCAATAAAAGTGATAATATATCTATTTCCTCCATGAGTTAAAATTCCCTTAAATTCACATAAATCAGAGTGAATTAACTCAAGCAATTCGATATTTCTTACAACACTTTTATGAGGCTTTTTTTGTAATCTTAGCTTGACTACAAGTTTCACATTTTTCAAAATCTTTTGACAATATTGGAATTAATTCTAAACTACTCATAATTCCCACATATCTACTATTTATATGACACAAACTAGCATGCCAAAAATTAATAGAAGAAAGCATATAAATTGAACTGGTAGATGCTTTATTATTCTCAACATTCAATTTAAACATTCCATCACAAGCATAACCCTTGCTCACAAATAATCCCTCTTTAGTGATTACATAATTATCAGATTCCATAGTTTGTTTGAAGCAAGCCTTGTTAAGAAAAAAAATTGACATCAAATTCTTCCTCATGGACGGAGTGTAAAGAACATCTTTCAATGTTAGCACGTGTCCAAAAGTGAATTTCAATTCAACCTCACCACTCCCAAGAACCTTGGTTTTGCTACAGTCACCAAGCATAATTGTTTTTTCTTCTTCAAAAGGAGTGTACAATTTGAACCAATTTTTGTCATATCAGACGTGCCTATTAGCATCAGAATTTGCCCACCACCCTTCAACATATTGCACCATATTGATGTTTGTAATCATAGCCACTAAAGGCTCTTCGGTTACGTTAGCCTGCGGGACAGATTCACGTTTCCGAAATTTGCAAAATCGAGCAATATGCCCACTCTTGCCATAGACAAAACAGGATCTATTAAATTGATCTTGTGAAGGGGTCCTTGGTTCTTATTGTAATTTTTATTCGGGTTTCCCCTTCCTTGAGGTGTATTATTATTTTTAAAGGCTCTCTTTTTAGGCTTCAATTGACCATTTCTAGGAAAATGATTTTTGGGCATATTATTATTGGCTAAAATAAGGTTTACCTTTGTGGTGGAATTACCATTGCTCTCTTGTGTCATGAGTGCATCTTGTCCTCTAGCCTCCTCCTCCACACGGATGCGTGTGATCAAAGTCTCCAAAGATGTCTCATTTTGTTTATGTCGCAAAGTCTTTTGGAACTCCCTCCAAGATTGTGGTAGTTTATCAATTATGCCAGTTACCACCAAATTGTCTCCAATCTTTATGCCTTCGGATCTCAATTCTACCACAATCATTTGGAAGTCTTGTGCTTGATCCACCACTGATTTTCCATCCACCATTTGGTAACGGAAAAATCTACTAGTAGCATACTTCTTTGCACCTACGTCCTCAGTATCATACTTGCTTTGTAAAGCTTTCCAAATTTTCTTAGCAAAATTATAAGTTGTATCATAATAATCATAGAAATGATTGGCAAGACAATTCAAAAGATAAGAGCGACAATTATATTCATCTTTTGTATACTTATTTATTTTTTCTTGATGGAGACTATATTCTTCCTCACTCATCTCATCAGTAGGAACTTTTGATGGATTCTTGTCAGTAAGGATGTAAGAGACTTTGAGAAGACTCGAGTAGAAGAGGACCTTTCCTTTCCACCTCTTGAAGTGGGCTCCCTTAAAGCGAAAGGGCTTGTTGAGAGTTCCAACAGGCTCATTTGGTATCTCTTGTGTAGGCTCCATATGTTGAATCTCCTTAAAATTGTTAGTGCAAACACAATAATAATGGAAATAACACAACGAGAAACTAAATAATACTTCTGAATATTATTTATGTAAAGAAAGAAATTACATAACACTATTTGGATTGAGGCGCGACACTCGCTCTCTTTAAGGAGATTCAAGCCCTTGGTTGGCTAAACTTTGTAACAGATGTAGACCGTCTCTAACTTGTCTCCCCCAGGATACAACAGTCCAACAAGTGTCGTATAGCTAGAACGACCTCTGCACAAAGTGTTCAAGCCTAAAGCTCCACCAAAAAGAATACCCTTCTTTGCCAAGAACTTCTCTATTTTGTGTGTGTGTATATTGCAGTCACTTGGATTGGGTCTAAATGAGTCTATTTATAGACTCAATGGGCCTCACGAAATTACTACCCAATTTATTCTGATTAATTAGGTTCATTATTCTGTTGTAGTAGGTGTTATAAGATTAATTGTTGGATATTAATCTGATGGGTTGGAGTTACACAATTAATGGTGAGATAAGAAGTTTCTGAAGAATGAAAAGGCCCAAACGGATAGTCCATTAAGTGGGTTAATGACTCTTCATTATCCATAATAAAAATGGAGTATTAATTCGGGCCATTTACTCACCAACGGATATGGTAATTACTCTGAATGGGTTGTCAAGTAGGAGGATCCAAGAGGCTGATTCATTTCCATTTTTGATACCTCCACCCTTCACCTCCCCCTTGTGCACATATCTAGCCTAATATCTGAGACAATTCATGTTAGCCCATTAATCACCACAATTAAAAAGAATAAAATAGTCCCTCTCATTTTCAATATGGGATTAAACATTTTCACTAACTTCTCATCTTCCATATTCACTCTCATATCTTTACTTATATTGTAACATTTATTCATTTTAATTATTTAATATTAAAATGCTCCAACAAGAAGAATTGTAGAGGATCTTAATTTCCAAATTTTATATTTTGATCTATTTACTTTTTTTTTTTTTTTTTTGAGAAAAGGATTGCAAATTTTATTAAGTAATAGCAAATCTGCCTAATAAATAGCAAAGGTGTGCGATGAGACATCTTCCATCTACATAGAAAAACCAGTGACATGACATGAATGTCTAGCTAGGTTGTGAGCTACATCATTACCCTCCCTACGAACATGTGAAAAACTAATACATTGAAAAAGTTTTGCATAAGTTTTAACATCTTGGATTAGAAGACCAAAAGAAGCCAAAGAAAGCGAATCATCCATCAAAGATTTCATAAGTATCTCTGAATCTCCCTTTAGAATAACTGAAGAAAAACCCAGGTCTATGGCAAATTCTAAAGCCTTAGTAGCTACCAAAGTTTGAGTTCCACAATAGTTAATGGAAGAGGTATATTTTGAGACATTGAAGCCAAAACCAAACCTTGACAATCTTGAATAATAACACAAATCCTAGCTCTGTTAACCTTTACAAACAGTGCCCCATTGAAGGCGATGGCGACGACAAAGGCTTGAAGGCGATGGCAGCGATGGCTCGTTTTTGAGTTTTGCTGCCATAGGTTGTGGGTGAGAATCGGGGTTTGAGGCTTGGGTTTGAATGGGTTGTGGGTTGTGGCAGCAACTTAGGTTTTGATGTCGTCGGCTGTGGGATTGAATCTGGGCTTGAGGCTTGGGTTTGAATGGGTTGTGGGTCTTGAGTTGTTTTCAGTGGTTGGTGGTGTTGTTTTTGGGGGGTTGCATTGGTTTTGAATGGGTTGTGGATCTTGGGTTGGTTTCAGAGTTTCGATAGTGCTATTTTGATGGTTGCATTGGGTTTGAATTGGTGACTGAGACTTGGGTTTGAATTGATTTGCGATTTGGGTGGCTAGTTTGATGGTTCAATGGTGGTGGTGGTTGGTTGGTATGTTGTTAGCGGGGAGAGAGACAGAGAGGAAGAAGGGGAAGAGAGAGAATAGTAATTTATATTATTTTATTGTGTAGTTTATATAATTTTGTTGGATTGTACGTAAAAATAAAAAATGAGATGTTGAGTGTATTGTTAAATGAGTTGGTAAAATAGATAAAATAGTTTTTTAGAGTGTAAAATAGATATTTTTTTAGATATCTAGATGTGAATGCTATTATGCAATTACTTTATGCCGTGATTTTGCTTCATGGATATGTTCATTAATTATGGTATTTGCAATAGAGCAAGGTACGCAAATTTCATTTTCTCAAAGAAAGAAAAAGAAAAAGAAAAAGAACAAGAGGTACACGAATTCCATAGCCTAAAAAGCTATGAAGAGAGAATTGAGAAGGATGGATATTTACTTTCATTAACCACCCAAAGTGTGATGTATCAACCCCTTTGTAACTCATGTAAGTTAACGTTTATGAGCGTTACACAGAAGTAAAGAGTATTAAGTGGGTAAGTTTGATTGGTAGGGTCATGCTCTTTGTTGTTGTTGATAACTTGTTACAATAATGGAGATTTGAGAGTTTAAACTATATGTCTCCGTGGGAGACACCAAGGGTTGTGAATTGAAACATCTCAAAATTCTATAAACTTCAAGTTTGTATTATGTTCGGGTATAATTATGATAATAATAAGAGTGGACTACTAGACAACTATGTTTCAGAGGAGAGCAGTCAAACAAAGCTAATTGCTAAATATTTAAGAGCCTTGGAACTCAATTTGGTGTTTTCAATAGAGATATCTAAGGTTCAAATCCCTCTACCTCCTTTGTAACTATTGAATTATAAAATAATAAATAAAAAAAAAGATGAGGGGGGAGGAGAACAAAAATTTACCCTCCTAATTATACCCTTTTTACAGTTACCACCCTAAACTATGAGAATGCACCTTTTGACTTGACGGCTTACATCCGTAGTGAAAGCCCTTGATGGATACATATATCTATTAAGCTCTGGTGCTAAAATGAACCCAATGTAGGGTTTATATACTAAAGAATATTTTACTAATCCAAGGTTAAATTTTATATTCTACAAGTACATGAGTTTACAATTAATAGCCCTGCTATTTTGAATCATAATATATGGAACAAGAATGCTGAAGTAAACATAATAGCTTTTTGGGTACAATATAAACCAACCGTAAATCAGCTCCCAGCTTTTTGCTTTTATCAGATACTAGTATGTAATCCAGTCAATCGTAGTGATACTATTGATGTTAAGCTTAAGTTATTAAACAATTTTTATGATATTGTTTTTGTCAAGGTACTCATTATTATACATATTCTCTCTGTAGCCATATTCTTTTTCTCATTTTATCACATGGAATGGACATGCAATGTTACTGGTCACATATGTAGTTGGTCGTTATTGTGTTACTACAAATTAATAAATTTGATATAGTATTATTTTAGCAATACAAATATTTTGAAACATAAACCTTATCAAGTTTTTTTGTCAATAATTTGTTGGATTGCGCCTATAATTCATTGTGACTATGGTTGTTTTTCTTAATATTTGTGGGTAATTTGATTTTTTTTTCAAATAATATATAAAAACTCAATTATTAATGATAGGCCCAAGAATGTATTGACCAATTTGGTAAATTAATCAATTAATTAGTCAAGTTAATTAATTAGATTCAATTAACATGCAATATGTATAGTAGCACAAACAAATCACCAACTAAGTTAAATGCAGTGAAAAATAAATTCGACATGAGTGATTTATTTACAAATGGGGAAAACCGTCGAGGCAAAACCCCACCAGGTGAATTTAAGGTCACCACTCCTAAGAATCTATTATTATCAAAACAAGCGGTTACAAGTAAATGAATCCTAGTACCTTATACTAACCTACAGTTGAATCTTTACCCTAATACACAATTGGACTTGTAATGCAGTGACAATCTCTCCTTTCAATGCACGGCTCCCAATACGTGACCAACCAATCGATGCATGGATCCCAGTACGTGACTAACACACCAACTTGAGAAAGATGTTAGTTACAAAGTTCTTTAGTTAATCCACACAATGAAGATTAAGAAGCTCCTTGGTTACAAAACCCTTGGCGTATAAACGCAGCAGCTTCTTCAAGAGAAAGATGAACTAAGGCAAATTGTTTCCGATCACAATTTGAGTGAATAATCACTTTGTATCAAGTTGCATCACCTTTGATGGCCCTTAAAAATAATCTTTATATATGTCTAGGGTTGTGAGAAAAGAAACCCTACACAAATACATATGGATATGCGTGAAATCAGATTTGGAAATCTGAATTTCGTAATTCTCGATAGATACAGCTGTTGAGCCATTTGTCGAGCATTAAATATTAAATCTCGATAGATACATCTGTCGAGATTTAATGAGCAGCACTTTTTCACTTGCTTCTTGGACAGATTTGCACGGTTTCAATACTTGAACTTAAACTCTTGTTCCTTGAAGTATTAAACACATTTTATATCTACCCAATTACAAGTAAAATGCATTTTGTCAAAAGATTAGCCAATTCTATATGATATATGTTCATAACATGTTCCACATATGTTCTAACAATTAAATACACCTTAACTAATACCTCTTTAACATGTTGTTAACAAAAAACATAATTTAAAATATGCAGGTGTAGAAATTCAACCTATCTAAACTCGCCATAATACCATTGTTAAGAGGATGAACATAGATTTGAATGTCTAAAGAAAGGCGGTCATAGGTTAACATTTAGCTTATTGTAATAGATTAATTATTAAAAAAGTTTTGAGGATTAATTATTAATGTAATTTTTCAATTTGAATTTTTCTGTTGTTAGTGAGGTTATACATGAAGGGATTTTTAAGAAACCAAAATTTAGAATTTTGAAAATGAGTAAACTGCTAAGTTTATTGTATGCTAGTTTTTAGGAAAAAAAAAATGTATCAAATGCATGTAGAGGATTAAGAAATGTATCAAAAATGAGTGTGTGCTAATTTTAGGAAAAAAATTTCTCTGGTTTTTACTTTTAAGAATAAGGATTATTTGATTAGATTAAGGGTATTTTTGATATTTTCTGAAGTCATAACTAACTTTCTTAATCCTCTTAATATATAGAGATATAAAAGTAGGTTTTAAATCTAAAGGGGTGACATTTGAAATTTTGATGGAAGAGGAATAGTTTTTTTTTTTTTTTTTTGAGAGAGAGAGAGTTTCAACTTATGGCGTTTACTCCTAATGATAACTCTTTATTATCAGACCAAGACACCAATCAGTTTTTGGTATAGGTGGGGATTGAACATCAGATCTTTTATTCAACCATTAGAGACTTTATCAGTTGAGTTAGCTGGAACCCACATGAAAGAGGAATGGTTGAAACTTGAAAGAGATGGATAATGCAACAATATATTAATAAAATAAATAAATATACTATTTTGTGTTTCGTGGAGAGATGGATAACCTCTACAGATAAGTAAGGAGATGAAGAAAAAAAATAAAACCTTGAGAGGTCAACGGGTTAGATATAGATGACTTGGAGGTTTTCTAGGCTATGGGAAAAGTCTTTTCGTTTTTTGCATGCATTAAGTCACTAGCACAAGTTAATAAAAGTTAAATTGGACAGGTGGCATAAAATTAGGCATCTAATTTAGAAAGGTTAATTATTGTGTGGTGCTCATATAAATTTAGATATATGATGCAAAATTGGATTGCAATTTCAAATTTTAATTGAATTTGCTTTGAACTAGATTTTAGATTCTAATTGAACACCTATAAGGATAATTATGGTGGGTCCCTATATAAATTTAAACACATAGTGTAAAATTGGATTCTAATTTGAAATTTTAATTGAATTTTTTCTGAGTTTTACTTCTCTCTCTATGTATATTAGAAAATGAAAAGGAAAGTGAGGAAAAGAAAAAAGAGAGAAGAAAAGATTAGTGCACAAATTAAAGTAGATTTGTTTTAATAATGAAGCATGTATAGATATTTATTTATTTACCGCTGGATTTATTTTTCATTATTATAATTTCATTTGAAACAAATAGAGAGATTGTTAAGGTCCGTTTGGATACAACTTATTTTTGTTGAAATTGAAAACTGAAAATACCGTAGCAAAATAACTTTTAAATATGTGAATAGTACCGTGAGACCTATTTTTAATAATTTTTTTCTGATGAATAGTGCACAAACAGTAGTGAACAGTGCAATGTCTCCTAAAAGCTATTGCGCGTGAATTAAAAAAAAAAAAAAAGGGAAAACGCAAATGTGAAACACAGCCCAACATGGATCCAAACACTTATTTAGTTGAAAATTTCAACCAATGGCATGTCCAAATCTTCTACCAAACACAGTCATGACAAATTCATATGAACTTTCCCACACGTATTGACTAATCAAACTAACAAATAAGAAATGAAGACTGTAAAAAGCTTAAAGTGAGTTCCCTTAATAGATTGTGTGATTACGAATCCTAAATAGTAAATATCTAGTGTAAAAAATTTATTGTCTCAAACACATGAAACATGAAAAGTGAACAGACTATTCCTTTCCTTTCTCTATCAAAATTAATAGTTCAATATATATATATATATATATATATATATTAAAAACTATTTAAAGTTGCAGTTTAAGTTGTTAGCATGGAAGTAAGTTTTAGTTAGTTTAATTGGTAAAATTTCTGTTACCTTAATAAGAGATTTAAGATGTTTAATTTTCGTCTACATTAAAAATCGATTGAATTTTAATTTAATAATAAATAGCTGTTATCAAAATGGACTATTAAATCTTTCTTAAAAAAAAAAAAAAGTTTCGTTGGCCTAGAAATAGATTGCGAATCTTAACCTACTAAATAAATAATAAAGTAGCTACTACTATTGAAATGATTGAATAATTTAACTAAAGAAATTGAATGAACAGTTTTTCTTTTTTTACAAAATGGGAAATGGAAAAGCCGTTGGCAATGAAAGAAGGTGGGCCCTCAATTAATCCCACTCTCTAATTTCCATAAACATGTCCTTGTCTCTCGTTTCTGGCCCATTGGCCCACTCTCTCTTTCTCTCTAAACTATTGGCTCTCTCGTTCTCTCTCTGTTTTGGTTTTCCAAGAAAGAGAAAAAGGAAACGAAAGGAAAACGAATCATCATCATCACAGCAAAGAAGAGGAGGCGGCCATAGAGAGAGAGAGAGAGATAGATACTTTGTTGAGTTTCTCTGAGTTCTCATTTTAACTCATTGTTTGTCATGGCGGTACGTCCCAACTCACACCCCAAATACCCAGAAAATGAATTCTTATTTTACTACATGTATGCGTATATATAGATATGTGTGTATGTTTGTCTTGAGAGGAATTCGATTTGTTTAGTTTCCAATACGTTTTTTTGCTTCTGGGTTTTGGTCCATTTTGTCCTTTTGTTTTGTATGTGATTTGATTTTGGTTCTGGTTTTTTGTTCATTAACGATGTTAACTGTGTTACCTTTGATTTTTTCTGATGTATGTTTGTTTGTGTGTGTGTATTTATTCAGCAATAACACATGTTGGTTTTGTTCTTTGTTGTGTAAAGTTAAATCTTGGAAGTGCAACCTTAATGGATTTAATGAAGATGTCCCGTTTTATAAAGTTTGAATTTTTCATACTTTGACTTGATTGTTACCTCAGTTCATGAACTTTGTTTGTTTGGTCATAGCTCATAAGAATAGTTTGATTATAGTGTTTCAAACTATCCTCTATTTCTAAGGATAGTTTGAAATTTTGGACAGAAAAGTTAGTATGAGGTCATAAGAATTTTTTTTTTTTGGGGGAAGAGTAGTATGGTTATAGCTCATAAGAATAGTTTTTGTACATAAAATTTCAGTACTATGGTTATCCGGTCCATAACATGGCCTTTCGGAAATAAAAGTGGATTGGTCCCTTTTTCTTGACAAGGAATTGTTATCATTTCTGTTTATGCCCACATTTTGTATCCTGCCTTCTGTCAGTACAGATTGTTTACTCTCCAATGAGTTTTTCTATCATCTTAGTTCTTGCTTGTTTTATTGCGATTCAACGACTATTCCTTATAAAATTTTCTTTTTTCTTGACATTTGTAGTTTGATTTCATGGGTTTTCTTCTTCCTTTGTGATACTGTTAATAACACGTGAAACTCCAGTAGGCCTACTTTGTCACTAAAGTATTGGGTCTTGGTCTCACTTTCCTTGCCTGCCATCATAACAGCTTATCATCGTCCAAGAAGCTACTTCTTTTAGTGATAAGACCTCTTGATTTATTTTTTCAATGTTTCTGTTTTGTATCCTGAAGTACATATTTTCTTAGAAGAATCTAATATCACCTTATGGATCAAAATGGTACAATTATTTTGGTTGCTTCATTAAGTGCATGTGAAGCACCCATCCTTCTACATCTCATTCATATTGTTGTATTATATTTTCCTTTATATATGATCATGGAAGAAGATTTCATTAGTCATACAAATCATACGAATTTTTAATGTCTACAGGAAAAGGATAGACCATTGCCAAAGTTTGGCGAATGGGATGTCAATGACCCAGCCTCAGCTGAGGGGTTCACAGTAATCTTCAACAAGGCTCGGGACGAGAAAAAGACAGGTGGACAGCCTGGCTCACCACCAAAGGATGACTCAAAATATAAGCACAGAGAAGTCCTTGGAAAGCCTCACTCTGTAAGTTGCAATCTTGCATATTTCATATATTGGCTTCCACTCTGATTTGTTTAGAGCCTTGTTCAAATTTATGCTTCGAGCCTTTTCGTTTCACACAGCCATTCCATGTTACTTCAATTGAGATCATATAAGATTATTCATCTTTTAGTTTGAACTAGTTTTTCTGGGTAAGAAGTGGTACAGAAAACGCCTTAAGCCAATGTTTGAGGGCCTTGATTCCCAATTAAAGCAGGAGGATTGTGATCGGTTGACAAAATAAAATATTCATCTGAACCTTCATTATCAGAAGAATACTCAAGTACTTACAACTGTTTTTAATCATATATCTGTATCAAAATCAAATTTACGCTATATAATTCACTATTTCTTTAGTTGCGGCCAAGATAATGTGATGTTTCTCAAAATATATGTTGAATTAGTGAATACTGTTTGTTCAAACATATTTCTTACATCTCAAACAATTACTAATCTTGCTCTCAAAATTTTGTTAGACTTACTTTCAATATACCTCCCACATTTACATTATACTCAATAGTTCTGGAGTCCCAAAATTTTCTCTTTGCTGTTAAATCTTATCATTTACAATATGTGGAATTCTCTTTACTCAGTGTAAAGAAATGTGGGTGGCCTTAGTTCATCTACAAAGCCATTATTGCCACAACTGGGGGTAAATCTGTTCCACCATTAGACTTCATTTTAAGCCATGTATCATCCAATCAATCCTCATGCAATATTAGTTTTGGTCTTCCTTTTGCTTTTCTGCAATTACTATTTCAAATCAGTTCATCCTTACTATTTTTCTCTATGCTGTTAAATCTTATGGTTTGACAATGTGTGGAATTCTCTTCACTTAGTGTAAAGAAATGTGGGTGGCCTTAGTTCATCTACAAAGCCATTACTGCTATGACTGGGGGTAAATCTGTTCTGCCATTATACTTTATTGTAAGCCATGTATCATCCAATCAATCCTCAGACAATATTAGTTTTATTTTTCCTATAGCTTTTCTGCACTTACCATTTCTAATCAGTCCATCCTTACTATTGCTGCGCTCATTTTTTCTTCTTTAATGTCACGTCTTAGTTTACACTACTACATTCATGTTAGTCTTACATGTATATTCACTTTTCATTTAGGTTTAGCTCATATTGCCATCATTTGAGGCTGGTTAATGGGTATGATTGTCAATGAAGATATGCATGAGAAAAAATGTCTTAGAGTGTATCGATGGGACTACCATGTTGCTTTACAATGATGTTTAATGGTTAATATATTGCTTTCACTTTGATGTTTACTGCAGAAGAAATGGTGTTGTTGCATACAATCTTCTTATGCAGAATCATGAGGCTGCCCCAAAATGTATTCCAGAAGACTGGAGCTATATACATAAGCAATGATGGTTCCTACTGGAATCTGTTTGTTGTGTCCTAAACATGGTGATAAAATAATGATGTGCACTTAGAAAATTTTAAAGAATAATGTTATATTATGTTCAATATTCTGGGGTAATTATTGGGGTGCTTCTCTCCTTTATCGGAATTCAATGATTTGACCCTTCTATATGTGACAATTTGTTTCTATATTGTTTTGAGTGGATTTGATTTTCTTCTGGTAACTGCAGAGTGCAAACTTAAACCTTATGTGGCCTCCTTATTTCTCTAATATAAGATATGATGGTTTGTCATTGAATCATGTGTGTTACCTTTACTAGATCTGCTGAGTCTGCTATGTTTGCTAGTTAAGTTGCTGGGCAAAGAACTAGATTGGCTTTATAACGAACTGATGATAAGCAGATATTTCTTCGAAAGAAAAAATTTCAAGCTGAACTTTGTTAGCAATATTGAGCATAATGCTATTCATTTGGGAGGTTATAAGCTGCTTACAGCTTCTAAGCTGTTTACTGTTAGGGCTATAGGGGCAAGTAATTGCTATATGGGATAAAAGTAAGAAATATGTTTTTTTTTTTTTTAATTGAAAGTAAGAAAGATGTTGATTCTGCTCAACATTTTTTGATTTTTTTTTTTGATAATTTTGATTCTGCTAAACTTGTTCATGTTAATGATGGTTACTGTGAGGAAGACTTGGCCAAATTAGTAAGTTTTAGTCTGAATGGGCATGCATTGTTGTGTTGACGAAATAGTCCAACTTCTTTTCCTGGTGAATTCATCATCCGTGTACAATGATCCCGAGGTGATGGCAATGTGCAGTTGATGTGTGATGGAAGTGTTGAAGATTCTAAGTTGTTTAAAAAACTGTTTTAGCAGTGAGACTTTCTGATATAGTGCTATCAATGCTGAAATATGAAGTTCCATTGGCAAATAATGCAGTTGTTCATAGGTGGTATCCATTTGTGAACCTGACTTCTTACCATCCATTTACTCTCCTTGACCACACGGAGAAACAAAAACTCTAAAGCCCTTTCCATGGTATGTGAACTGATCAACATGTACATCACAGTCAATAATTCTATGGTAGGGGTGCCTGTTAGTGGAACAGAATCGATAAAGCCCTTTCCTCTGATCTATTAACTCTAATTTCTCACTTGTCATGTAATGAAAATCTTGAATCAACTCACCAGTAAGTAGGTCCCTTTATCTAATAATTTCAACATAACAGTGAGATTAATAAAGATTCTTTGGTGAATGATTACAGGAAAAACAAATCAAAAAAATAACACAGCAAAGATGTGCAAAATATCTTAATCGATAAAGCCCTTTCCTCTGATCTATAAACTCTAATTTCTCACTTGTCATGTAATGAAAATCTTGAATCAACTCACCAGTAAGTAGGTCCCTTTATCTAATAATTTCAACATAACAGTGAGATTAATAAAAATTCTTTAGTGAATGATTACAGGAAAAACAAATCCAAAAAATAACACAGCAAAGATGTGCAAAAAATCTTAAGTCCGTTAATATCGAATTCTCCACATGATTAAACAATATACATCTTTCTCCATCCAAAGTGTGCCACAAAAAGGTCGAAGTCAATCAATTGAATCTTTTGAGCATAAATAAATCATTTGTTGGGCATCACCTACATAGGAACTAATAAGTATCAGATGTATATTGAATCAAAGCTCTCATGAGATTACTATTTACTATTATATTTAATAATCAACAATTCCCATCAATTCTTGCAAACAAAATTTTATACAATATATATAATTTATTTATTTTGATAATCAAGGTACATAATTTATATAAAGAAAAAAATTATAGGGTTTCTGAATCACATTTAATCCGGGCATTTGTTACCCTAAGAAAATAAAAATAAATAAATAAACCCTAAAAAAGACAAAACCTTCAAGTTTTATTTTATTTTATTTATCATATAAGAAATGGCTAGTGTTATAGGATTAAGAAACAACAATTTACGTGGAGATAGAGAGGAAACGTTCATTAAGCTCTTCAATAAGGGAGGAAAAACGACAATTCAATAAATGAGATCTTTTATGTGTTCCCAAGAGTTTTCATATCAATATTATTTTTTCACCTATTTATGAACACAAGTATTTTCAATTAGTTGTGCCAATTCATATTTTTCTAGCAAAAATTAGATCTCTTTCATTCTACAACTCAAGACAACTAACACTCGCTATTTGAAGAATTTTAGGAGTAAGTGTTAATGGAAGGTTACAAGCAATTTGTGGTGAAGGTTTTAATGATCATATTGTTGGCATTCTTAGCTTTTATTGGAAGCATACAAGGGCAACCAATTTGTTGCTTTCGTGACCCTTGTTGCTGCAATGGTTGTACCTTTCCCCTACGCCATCCCCCATTGAAATTGGAAAAAAACTTATAAAATGTATGAGTGAAGTATGCAATAACATATGAAATGTATGAGTAAAGTATTTTAACATTTGGTTGAGTTGCTTCATTTTTTGTATGTTGCCTCTCTCTCTCTCTCTCTCTCTCTCTCTCTCTCTCTCTCTCTCTCTCTCTCTATATATATATATATATATATTATATTCACCATTTAAAAAAAAAAAAAAGTTCAAAGATACTTACATGATAGCATGGTTCAAATATACTTACAAGCAATTTGTGGTGAAGGTTTTAATGATTGTATTGATGGCATTCTTAGCTTTTATTGGAAGCATACAAGGGCAACCAATTTGTTGCTTTCGTGACCCTTGTTGCTGCAATGGTTGCACCTTTACCCTACACCCTCCCCCATTGAAATTGGAAAAAAACTTATAAAATGTATGAGTGAAGTATGCAATAACATATGAAATGTATGAGTAAAGTATTTTAACATTTGGTTGAGTTGCTTCATTTTTTGTATGTTGCCTCTCTCTCTCTCTCTCTCTCTCTATATATATATATATATATTATATTCACCATTTAAAAAAAAAAAAAAAGTTCAAAGATACTTACATGATAGCATGGTACAAACACCACAATAGCAATAGTTGTTGACACGACAAATGTCTCAAATGAGGAATTTTAGAGCTTCAACTTAGCGAAAATAACAACAAAAATTGAATGGAATTGGGTTTTATGTTGAAGCGTTAATTTTTTCTTTTGGTCATTTTATGGGCTTTAGGTTGATTGGAAGTTGCTAATGGATCAAACCCAAGGATAAAACTACACCAAGGCTAGGGGTCCATGGTTTTTGCTTAGTCCAATGATTGTGCTTCTTCACAACTTTTTTTATATTAACAAAAAATGGTTCCAACTTCATATATTTGATAAAAAACAAAAAAAAGTTGAAAATAACAGCTCTATCAAACAAAAACAACAAAGGGTACACCATTCATAACAAAATATTCGTTTTCTTCATTTAGTTTGAATGCTAGTTTCATTACTCAATATTGCAAAACACATGTTTTCAATCGTCAACTAGTACATAATAATACCACTGAACTTCTTAGGCTAGTTGATACCTCCCCTAGCACAAAGTGCTTGGAGGTCTGAGGGACAGGATTTATGGTGTGGGTAGTAATTAATTTATATCTATATCTCAGTAGTAATAACATATAAAAATGGAAGCTTAGCATTTAATATTGTTATGGAGGGTCCTTGGTAGGCCCCAAATCGGTGTCATTTTCTACTTATCCTTTTTTCTTACGCATGATATCAAGTCGTCCATCACTCTAATGAGGAGCATACTGATGAGGTCAAATTGTGCTTCATCAATTTGGCGCCATCTATGGGGATCGACCACAAGCCGTTGAATTCTCTACTGACTAAGTTCTTTAGAATCGATGGACTCAACCACGATTGCACTGCTGAACCCGGTGGTGATGGCTTAACAAATTCAAGCACTAATAGCTCATGTGCAAGAGTTGATGAAACAGAGGACTTGAAACGGAAAGCACGTCCAGAGGGCATGAGTACGTCACAGTCACGATGTAACCGCAATGACAATGACGACAAAGCCCATAGCCCAGGAAATAACAAATAGGAAATTTTAGAACACACCGCACAGTCGACTCATGGTAGCAATCAAATGATAAAGAACATGAGGAAGGAGTTAGACAAAGTCAAAAATGCCTTGAAGGGGAAGATAGCAATAAATCTTGATGGCATGATCAAGAGGACGAATTCACCCTTCACTACCAGCATTTTGGAGTGTCCCTTACCTCCCAAATTTCGTCTTCCTCAGATGGAAGTTTATGATGGCACTAAGAATCTCCTGGATCACATAGGGGCACTCAAGATGATATTGAATCTCCAACAAACCCCAGATAAAGTCATTTACAGATCATTCTCAGCAACCCGTAGAGGGGTAGCAAGAATGTGGTTCAACAAGCTGCCTACGGCATCTATTGCAAACTTTGATTAGCTGAGCGATTCTTTTGTTCGCCATTTCATTAGGGGCCAACACCATAAGAGGCCCACCTCCCATCTGTTAACTGTGAAGCAATAAGAAGGGGAGACCCTAAGAGAGTATGTAAAGCACTTCAACAAAGCAATGCTGGAAATTGACGAAGCAAATGATCAGGTGATAATGATGACCTTCCAAGCAGGGTTGAACAACCCTGACCTCGTCTTCTCTCTAGGGAAGACTCCTTCAACCTCAATGATGGATTTGCTATTCAAATCATAGAAGCATATGAATGGAGAAGATGCGTTGACTATAAAAGGACTGATGGGCAAGTGAAAGAAGGAAGAAAGCGCTAAATCCTTGGGCAAGAAGAAGGATCACAAAGATATTCCTTTATAAGCCAAGGCCAGCAAAAGTGGTCCAAAGATGTCGTCAAAGAAAAAGCTAAATTTCACACCTTTGCTGATGCCTGCGGACAAAATCTTCATGCAGATAAAGGAAAATCCTGCTTTGAAGTGGCCCAAACCATTAAGCTCATCCTCAAAGCATAGACATTCAAAGAAATACTGCTGTTTCCACAAGGATCATGGTCACTATACCGACGAATGTCGAGATTTGAAAGAACAAATATAGGATTTGATTTAGAGGGGAAAGCTCCAAAAATTTATCAAAAAAGACTATCAGGCTCACCATCGGACGGAAGAGAAGTCTATTGACGACCACAAGGAAGAAGATCAGGACAATCCTAAACAAGTCATGGGAGAAATAAGGAAGATCACCGGAGGAGCAGTTGTGAGGGGATTGTACAAGTCACTCAGAAAGTCAGTCCAAAGATAAGTTAACAGTGTTCATGTCAAGCACCTAATAGCCAAACATCATCGTGTCGAGAATGATGACATTGTTTATTCTGAGAGAGATGCAAAAGGAATTAGGTAGCCACACGATGACCCCCTCGTTGTTATGCTAACCATTGAAGGGTATAACATCTAAAGGGTGTTGGTGGACAACGGAAGCTCGGCAGATGTAATGTACATGATAGCATTCCAATAGATGAAGTTGGATCCAAAACGTCTCAAACCCTTCAAATCTCCATTGTTTAGCTTCATTGGAGACCATGTATATGAGTATATCCAAAGGGCATCATTTCCCTACAGATTATAGCAAGGACTCACCTAGCTCAAATAACAAGGGAGGTAGACTTTATAATTGTTAACTTCCCTTCATCTTATAATGTGATTCTTGGATGACCAACCCTTAACCGCCTCAAGGTTGCAACTTCCACATACTGCTTAAAAATAAAATTCCCAACCCCCCACGAGATTGGAGAAATCTGTGGAGACCAACTTTTAGCTAGAGAATGTAATCAGACGATCCTGGTGTCCAGAGAGAATCATGCTTGGCTGGTAGAAGAAGAACAACCCATGCCTATGGAAGAGGTGGAGAATATAGAGCTGGTGGAAGGAAACCCTTTTAAAACTACCAAGGTAGGAAAAGAGCTCTAACTGTCCTTAAAGGATGAGCTAGTAAAGATTTTGAAAGAGAACCTGGATGTCTTCGCATGGAGCCACGAAGATATGCTAGGAATTGACAGGTAGGTAATAGAGCACAGTCTAAACGTTGACCCAATGAAGAAGCCCGTCCAACAGAAGAGACGAGTATTCGCCCCAGAGCGAAATAAAGTAGTTATGGAAGAGGTAGAAAAGCTCTTGGCTATGGGATTTATTCGAGAGGTTTACTACCCCGAATGGCTTGCCATTGTTGTCATGGTAAAAAATTCCAATGGGAAGTGAAGAATGTGTGTGGACTTCACAGACTTAAACAATGCATGCCCCAAAGATAGTTTTCCCCTTCCTAGAATTGACCAGCTCGTTGATTCAACAGCTAGTCGTGAACTGCTAACCTTCATGGATGCTTTTTCAAGTTATAACCAGATCCTAATAAAGAAGGAAGATCAGGAGAAAACTGCGTTCGTCACTAGCTAGGGCCTATATTGCTACAAAGTCATGTTGTTTGGACTAAAGAGCGCAAGTGCTATGTACCAAAGATTGGTTAACTAGATGTTTGGCAAGCAGATAGGCAAGAATATGGAGGTCTATGTGGACAACATGCTCATAAAAAGCAAGGAAGCCAAAACCCACCTTGAAGACCTCCAAGAGACGTTCGATACTTTGAGAAAGTATAGAATGAAGTTCAACACTATGAAGTGTGTTTTTGGAGTTTTGTTTGGAAAATTCCTTAGTTTCATGGTGTCTCTACGAGGAATTGAAGCAAATCTAGAGAAGGTCAGAGTCGTACTTGACATAACTTCTAAAAAGACGGTCAAGGAAGTGCAAAGGCTGACAGTTTGAGTGGCAGCATTAAACAGGTTCATCTCAAAGGCCACTGATAAGTGTCTCCCCTTCTTTAAAACTCTTAAGCAGGCTTTCTAATGGATGGATGAGTGTGAAGCCGCTTTCCAGAACCTTAAAGAGTACCTAGCCAAGCCTCCACTCTTGAGCCCATCTGTAGAAGGAGAAGACTTGTTCTTGTACTTGGCTGTATCATAGACAGCCATCAGTTCAACTTTGATTTGTGAAGAATTTAAGGTACAACGACCCGTGTATTACATAAGTCAAGCCTTTCAGGGCGCTGAAGTGAAGTACCCAAGGATAGAGAAGATTGCCCTTTCATTGATCGTTGCTTCATGAAAACTTTGCTCGTACTTCCAAGCTCACACCATCATGGTAATGACGGATCAGCCAATTCGAAAAGCCATGAGCAAACCAGATGCAACAAGGTGCATGGTCCAGTAGGCTGTTAAACTCAGCTAGTTTGCAATTGAGTACAAACTAAGAATGACAATCAAAGCCCAGGCACTAGCAGATTTTATCGTTGAGTTTACTCTTCCATACCCGGATAAGGAAACAGAGTATTGGACAATCTATGCAGATGACTCGTCTGTCACAGGAATCAACGAGTATAAGGAAAAAGAAAAAAGAATGAAGAGGTACCTCAAACTGATGAGTTAACTCATTGAAGATTTTGATAACATTAAATTCAAACAAATCCCACAAGAATACAACTCAGCTGCTAATGAGGTTGCTAAGTTGGCATCAACTAAAGATGCCACAGCAAAGCTAGGGCTATTCATGGAAATCTAGACGATCCCTAGCATAGACGGATTGCAAACCTTCAGCGTCCAACTACCAAGCAGCTGGATGGATCCAATCCTTTCTTACATCAAAGACAATCAATTACCATCTGACCAGTCCGAAGCAAAGAAGGTTAGAGTTTGAGCGGCCAGATTCACTATCATGAATGGTGAACTTTACAAGAGGGGATTTTCGATGCCTTACTTAAAATGCTTGAATCCTGATGTATGTGTTGCGAGAAATCCATGAAGGCATATATGGTAATCATTCAGGACCTCGATCGTTGGTGGGAAAAACAATCAGGGCAGGCTACTTTTGGCCAACTATGCAAAAAGACGCAATTGAGCTCGTCAAGAAATGCGATAAGTGTCAACGGTTCGGAAATGTACAACACATCCTTGGAGAACTAATGACGAACATTTTCTCTCTATGGCCTTTTTCCACCTGGAGGATTGACATCGTTGGTCCACTCTCATGAGGGAAGAAACATGTTAATTTCTTACTTGTAGCCATTAATTATTTCACTAAATAGGTTGAAGTAGAGCCATTAGCAGTGATCATTGAAAGCAAGATACAGAACTTTGTCTGGAAGAACATTGTTTGCAGGTTTGGAATCCCAAGGATGATTATCTCTGACAACAATCGACAATCTGATAGCCAAGGGTTTAGGGAATTTTGTGTAGAGCTGGGGATAAAAAACCACTATTCATCGCCTGGCCATCCATAGGCGGATAGATAAACAGAGGTAACAAATCGTACTTTGCTCAAACTTATCAAAGTATGACTTGAGGGGGCAAAGCGTGCATGGCCAGAGGAGTTACCAGGGGTATTATGGGCTTATCAAACAACTACAAAAACGCCAATAGGAGAAACGCCTTTCAAGCTAGCTTTTGGTACAGAAGCAGTTATCCCTGTTGAAGTAGGGTTGTCTAGACTTAGACGAGCCCATAATGACGAAGGTTTAAATAATGACGAGCTAAGACTCAATTTTGATTGTCTCTCTAAAGTAAGAGACGAGGTAGCCCTGAGAATGGCTCGATATCAACAGAGGGTAAAGCTCAGAAGGTTCAACCTCGACGATATGGTACTGCGAAAAGTCTCACAAGCCACTAGGGACCCAACCCAGGGAAAGTTAGCCGTTACTTGGGAAGGACCTTATAAGGTTGTCCGTTACTCAAGAAGGGGAAGCTACTATTTGAAGGACCTCGACAGTAATCCATTACCTCGTCCCTGGAACGTGAAACACCCCAAGAAGTACTATCAGTAAGAAGTACTTGGATCAATCAGCTCCGTCCATAGGAGTACCTCGCCTGATGATGCATTAGATAAGCGAGCATTCTTTGTGTTTTTTCCTTTTAAAGCAATTTTTCAGTAATTTCCCTTCCAAGTATTTTGCTCAAGTTATTTTCAGTAATTTCTCTTGTAATCCCCTGATAAATAAGGGTGCATGAAATAATAAGGCCCCATAAGCCATCCCTTTTTCAAAAAGTTTGACAAAGCCTCAAGTTTAAATTTACAAACAAGATTGGGTTATGAAAGAGAGATACCCATTTTCAATATGGTAAAAACTTAGATGACGGGTTTAAATCATAAAATGGTAAAAACTCAAACGACGACTTTAAGTCATAAACATGGTAAAAACTTAGACGACGAGTTAAAATCTTAAACATGGTAAAAACTCAAACGATTAGTTTCAATCATAAACACGGTAAAAACTCAAACGATGAGTTTAAATCATTAAAAAAAAAAAAATCAAATGACAAGTTTAAATCATAAATATGGTAAAAACTCTAACATCGAAGTACGCCATTAATGACGAAAACTCCAAGTTCAGATCATGTATTCCCAAAGGAATATCATGAATGGTCAAAAGAATCTCAAACAACGAAATTTGATGTTATAATGAGAACTTTGAGGTTTAGGCCATAGCAAAACCTTTTTAGCAAAGACTGAATAAGTGAATAAAGCTTAGGCAAAGACATTGCTTAAAAAAACGAAGGCCTCAAAATAGGAGGCATACAAAATGGTAAAAACTCAAACGACGACTTTAAGTCATAAACATGGTAAAAACTCAAACGACGGATTTAAATCTTAAACATGGTAAAAACTCAAACGACAAGTTTAAATCATAAACACGATAAAAACTCAAACGATGAGATTAAATCATAAACACGGTAAAAACTCAAACAACAAGTTTAAATAATTTTTTTTTTTATAAAAGAACCCAAATGACAAGTTTAAATCATAAATATGGTAAAAACTCTAACATCGAAGTACATCATTAATGACGAAAACTCCAAGTTCAAATCATGTATTCCCAAAGGAATATCATGAATGGTCAAAAGAACCTCAAACAACGAAGTTTGATGTTATAACAAGAACTTCGAGGTTTAGGCCATAGCAATATCTTTTTAGCAAAGGCTGAATAAGTGAATAAAGCTTAGGCAAAGACATTGCATAAAAAAAAACAAAGCCCTCAAAACAGGAGGCATACAAAATGGTAAAAACTCAAACGACAACTTTAAGTCATAAACATGGTAAAAACTCAAACGACGGGTTTAAATCTTAAACACGGTAAAAACTCAAACGACGAGTTTAAATCATAAACACGGTAAAAACTCAAACAACAAGTTTAAATCATTAAAAAAAAAAAAAAAAAAAGAACTCAAATGACAAGTTTAAATCATAAATATGGTAAAAACTCTAACATCAAAGTACGTCATTAATGATGAAAACTCCAAGTTCAAATCATGTATTCCCAAAGGAATATCATGAATGGTCAAAAGAACCTCAAAAAACGAAGTTTGATGTTATAACGAGAACTTCGAGGGTTAGGCCATAACAAAACCTTTTCAGCAAAGACTAGATAAGTGAATAAAGCTTAGGCAAATGCATTGCTTAAAAAAAAACAAAGTCCTCAAAACAGGATGCATACAAAATATTCAATGTTTCTAAGTTAAAGCCTCAAAACACGAGGCATCTATTGTCTTTAAGTAAAAGCCTCAAAAAATGAGGCAACCAGAGTCTTCAAAAAAACAACAGAAAAGGTTATTAAAAATCTTCGTTCAAGGAGCACTGACGACCTCCTCAATGTGGCCTTCGTCCATGTGAGCCTCGTCCACAACTCCACTTGTGGCAGTACCATCACTTTTAGTAGCATCAACAATAGTTTCACCTTCCTTCTCTTTAGTTTCGTCGGCAAGGATCTAAGTATCAATGGCTTCGAAATCAAGGTTTGCAAAGTCCGCTAATTGACTATAATGTTTCATCATCCACCTACGAAGAAGCTCAAAGCCTTTGAAGTACTGGAAGAATTGAAGATCAGAAAAGTGATCAGACTCAAGCCTTTGAAGTACTGGACCATTAGCTTCTCACGTTCTTCGTTTGTCTTCAAAAGGGCAGCTTAAACTTCCTCATCTTTTTGAATGACGAGCTTCTTCTCCACCTTTAGCGCGTCCTTGAGCTCCTTCACCTTCTCCTTAGCCTTTGTCGCTTGGTCCATTGCCTCAATCAGATCTTTCCTCAACCTCGAGCTCTCAGCCTCAACTGAGTCAACCTTGGAATTAGCCACTTCTACCTTCTCTTCACTGCTCAAATAGTTTGTCATCAAGCGTAGGGATTCTCTGAGAACCTGAAGACAAAAGAAAGGTCAAAAATTTTAACAGGTGTAAAAATTCAATGAGCAACAAAAGTAGCTGAGTAAAATACCTGCACTAGTTTGTGGATATGACAACTGACCAATTTGTGAGAAGGGATGGACGAGAGACCTTTGAGCTCATCATTGGTGATAACGTTGTGAGCTCATCCAAGGGCTGTGGCAGGATCTTCCCAGACACTTTTTCCAGCCTTACCCTTCCCTTTGGAGCCAGTGGTTGGAGGAGTGAAGGTTATCATCTCGAGGGAAGGTGTGGGAGAAGATGGGGTGCCAAAAAGAGATAAAGGGGCAGGCAGGAGTTTCGTTTTTTCCTTTGTCTAGCTTACATTTCTTCAATCTAGGGGTAGGCTGAGATAAAGGCTCGTTCTTCAAGCTCTTCACACTGGCATATTTATATTTGCTGTACTTGGTAGCCATTTCTACAAAAAAAAAGTCAGAAAGCCAAGCTCTTATGAAGAAAAGGGAAATAAGAGAAGAAAAAGTAAAGTTAAACATGCTTTTCTCTTCCCGAGCGATTTTCTTTGACACAAATGCAGAAGGTTCAGGTCCAAGACAACAGTCATACAAGTGACCAGGGTCTACCAAGTCATCAAACTCATCAATTGTATAGGCAAACTCAAGGGCAGTTTGAACTTGTCCTTGACAGCGGTCTTCCAACTTAGGACGATCAGAAACTGCAAAACAAGTTTAAAAATCAGAATATGATAAGTTAAAACAGTTGATCTAACGGAAAGGTAGAGGCACACACTAAGAGAGGGGATTTCCAATTTTCGTAGCAACCATGGGACCTTACCCCGTAGGTCGTCAGTCATGGTTTCCCATCGGGATCTAGAAACAAAAAAAGTATCGTGATTTCCAGTCACGAAAAAGGTAGGAAAACTATGGACGATCCTAAACTCCTTACTCCAAGGAAAAAGTTCAAAATACCCATAGTGGGTTGAATGTTTCAAGCAATATAGATGAAGGAATTCATTCAGGGTTATCATGTCCCCATCATGGACAGATACCCAAACTAACATACAACCAATAATCGTCCTCCAAGCATTAGGGATGAGCTGTCCAGGTGCAACATTAAGAATAGAAAGTAGTTGCATGATGAAAGGATGAATAGGAAAATAAAGGCCACACGAAAAAGTAGCCTCGTAAAAACTCACCTTACCAAGGGCGATGGAGCAAGCTTTTTCATTTGGACAAGGTGATTTTGTCACAACCCCTCTAGTGAATTGAAATCTTTTTCTTATAGATTTTAGGTGTATCTACTCCAAAGAGCAAGATTCATAGAGAGCATGGAAAGGGATTGAAGATGAAGAAGAGGAGGGTTAGAGGACGACGAGGGTTTTGATACTACAATCTCAAAGTCTTTATCCATAGATTCACCACTTGAAGACAGACTGGTTTCAGGTTTGCTAGACCTAACATCAATATCCCTATACTCTACAGCAGTCATCTCTAAATGATGAGCAATCAAAGAATGACGAAGCAGGGGGTAAAGAGTGGTCAAAACAGGTCTAAAAGCTTCACAATCTCAAGGTAAAAAGAAACCTACTTGAGGATGATGCCCACCAGAAAACTCTAAGAACACCCCTAATCTAGAGAAGAAGAATGAAATAGAAGGAGCTTCCTGCCTAATGAAAGCAAAATCAACCATTAATGGAGTTCTGAAGAAAAGAAGTCTAACCGTACCGAATGTGCAGGAGCCCTTTTTTTTTTTTGGTTTCAGATTCAAATACAGCCTACGTTGAAGAAGAAGGAGAATATGAGGAGTTTTTGCTGAAAAAGGGAAGCAAAATCAATGCGTGGGAAACACAAGGAAACACACATGTGCGACCAATTGAAGAAGGAAACGTGGAAATCACCCGATGGGAATATCGCCTCACAATAAATGTGAGGAGATTAAAATCTCGGGGACCCGCCAAAAAAGACTTTCCATATTCCTTTTCTCGTCCAAATGAATGACGACAAAGGAATAAAGGAGGCAATTGACAAGTAACATATAAATGGTCATCCGTACTTGCAAACCGTCCATGATAATGACGAGTAAGAGTATGGACGAGCGTAGGTGCATTAATTCAAGATAGCATTCAATGATTGAGTGATAAATAAGCGCGAAAGTGTTACTATTGTCCAATAATGTGTATTTAAATGGCTATTACAGATAGTAAAAGGTTGGGATTAAGTGGCCACCATTAAGCCATAACTCCTCCAGCTGTGGTATAACATTACACTAAGCATTTATACACACTGAGGCTATATAAAGCCAAGGGAGACAGGTATATGGGATACATCAAACACATACGCAAATTGCTCTATTGATTACTAATCTCAAAAGAGTTTTAGCTAACTTAAGCATCGAAGGGTCCTTGGCAAGCCCTAAACCGGTGTCATTTTCTACTTAGCCTTTTTTCTTACACAGGATATCAGGTCGTCCATCGCACTGACAAGGGGCATACTGACAAGGTCATATCGTGCTTCATCAAAAATAATTTTAACAAACCATAATTGCCACATCTCTACAACATCATCAAAGGTTAGGCAACTCAACTAGCGTGATATGCTACAAAACTATAAATAAAGTGAAACGGCAATGGTTACATGATATTTCTATCTTGTAATTACACATCCAAGCAACAAATGAATTTAAACCCTGGATGTCCCAAGCTTCCGTTCAAACAAGCATTGAAGAAGGCAGACTTAAAGAATGCTAGCCTTGTTGATTCAAACACTGCCTTATGTATTGCTCTCCGGCTCATTGCATCATTAACTACAACATTTAAAAAAAAAAAAAAAAACCACTAATTTTTAGATCTTAAATCACTAAATACAACTTAACAAGTCCAAACATGATTAACTTTTTATGTGTGCATGTGTGTACGTGCACGCCCATGAGCTCGGATACATTGATTGAGGAGATGCATCATACATTCAATTTCAACATAGAAAGGAAACTTGGTTCTTCAAACTTTACCTATTTGATTTTCAAACTAGATGTTCTAAAGGTCTTCCTCCAAATTTGCTATCTGTTCTAGCAAGGGGGAGAAGTACTCTGCATAGATCAACAACAATTTCAGATATCATTCTTCAATGTTGGTAAAAAAATAAAAAGGAGGAGGGATTATTAAGGGTTAAAAAGAAATGAAGCCTCTCACCATCCTCATGTTGATCAAAGTATGTGAAGTTGTTAGAACATATGTGAATCAATGTTAAGAACATATTAATATAGAATTGGCTAATCCTTTGACAAAACGCACTTTACTTGTAATTGAGTAGATCTAGGATGTGTTTAATGCTTCAAGGAACAAGATTTCAAGTTCAAGTAAAGCCATGCAAGTCTGTCCAAGAAACAAGTAAAGAAGTGCTAGATTTCAAAGCTCGACAGCTAGTATCTATCGAGGTTTAAAAGGTTGCTAAAGCCCGATGCTCGACAGCTTCTCGACAGATAAGGTATCTATCGAGGTTTATGAAATTCAGTTTTTCATAACTGATTTCACTCCAATTCGTGAATAGATGTTTGGGCTTTCTTTTCTCACAACCCTAAACATATATAAGGATTGTTTTAAGGGCCGTCACAAATGATGTAACTTAATGCAAAAGTTTTTCACAAGCATATTGTGAACCAGAGACATATTCCCTAGTTCATCTTTCTCTTCAAGAAGCTGCTGTGTTTGTACACCATAGGGTTTTGTAACCAAGGAGTTTTGTGATTTTTATTGTATGATGAAATAAAGAACTTTGCAGCCAATATCCTTCTCAAGTTGGTAAGTAAGCCATGTACTAGGATCCATGCATCAAATTGGTTAGTCACGTACTGGGAGCAGTGCATTAAAAGGAGAGATTGTCACTACAGAACAAGTCCAATTAGGTATTGGGATAAGGGTTCAACTGTAGGTTAGTATAAGGTCCTAGGATTCCTTTATTTGTAACCACTTGTTGTGATAATAGTGAATTCTTGGAAGTGGTGACCTTAAAATCACCCGATGGGGTATTTGCCGTGTAGGTTTTCCTCATTTGTAAACAAATCACCGTGTCAATTTAATTTTCACTTCATTTAGTTATTTGGTGATTTTTTTCTGCTACCACGCTTATTGCATGCAAATTGAATTAATTAATTAACTTGGTTAACTAATTGGTTAATTCATCACAAGGGGTCAATACATTCTTGGCCTATCAGAAGTGATCAACAGGTACATCAAGGTCAATAGTTCCATTGTAGGGATACTTGTTAGTGAAACCGAATTGACAAAGCCCTTTCCTTTGAGCTTTAAACTTAAATTTCTAACTTGTCCTATCATGAAATCTTGAATCAACTCGCTAGTATGTCCTTTTATTTGACGAATCACAAATCTCAACATAATAGTGAGATTACTAAAGATTCATTAGTGAAGGATTACAAGGAAAAAAAATCAATAAAATAACAAAGCAAAAATGTGCAAAAAATTTAAAGTCCAGTAATATCGAATTTCTAACATGATTAAAAAATAGGCGAAAATGCACTTTTGGTCCCTACATTTTGGATCAATTCCCATTTTGGTCCTAAAATTGATTTCGTTACTAATGTAGTCCCAAAAAAAGAAAATTGTTTTTAAAATGGTCCCTGCCATCAACCCACTAACGAAAACCTCCTACATGGCGAACGGAGTGTCCTGCTTATTGACATGGTGCTAACGTTGCTTTTAAAATATTATTAAAAATAATTATTTAGCTTTTTCAAATACCACGTTAGCATTTTAATTTTTTTAAACAAAGCCACGCCAGAAAATTTATATAAAAAAATAAATTAAATTAAAAAAACCCTTAAATCTAATTTAATTAAAAAAATTATTACTTATTATTATTAATTTTCATAAGAACATTACAAGAAGAACTCAAACCCAAATTACAAAAACACAAACCCAGCAACTAATAACTCAAACCTAGATCACAACAACACAAACGAAAAAAAAAAAAAAAAAAAAAAAAAAAAAAAAAAAAAAAAAAACAGAGATCAAACACAAACACAGACCTAGATCACAAATAGAGATCAAACACAGACCTAGATTACAACAACACAAACAAAAAAGAAAAACAAAAAGAAAAAAGAAACAGAGATCAAACACAAACACAAACCCATATCACAAATTGAGTTTAAACACAAATAAAACCCAGATCACAACCCAAACCAAAATCATCAGCAGACCCAACCACCGATTTGTGTTCACAACACCCACTGATTCGAGTTCACCAAAACCACCGAGCGGCGGTGCTCTTCTTCACCAAACCCACTTCTCCAAGCCCTTGCTGCTCACATTCTTCAATCAACCCCACCAAATCATCACCAACATCAACATCAACATCATCTCCATCACGATCCTTACTCTCATCAATCTATGAAACTCAACCCCCACAAACTCCATCCTCAAAACCAACACCAACATCATAAAAAATTCCAAGAAATTCCATGATCAAACCAGATATGGTTTGATCATAGGATGGGTTTTGTGGGTCTTCAATTTAAAGGGTTAGGGTTTGTCAGATTAGGGATCATGAGATTGTGGGTTCTCTTGATCTTGATTTTGATTTTTGAGTGGTCATGCTGTTTGGCTTTTGAGATTGAGAGAGTGAGAGATGAGAGATGAGAGTTGAGAGATGAGAACAAGATGAGAGCTTTTTTTTTTGCTAAATGAGAACATGATGGAGCTTGAGCTTCAATCTTTACAGCTTAAAAAAAGTAAAAAAATTTTTTGGTTTTTATTTTTTTAATTAAAATTAAAATTGTTAAATCTGGCTTTTTATTTTTTATTTTATTAATTAAAATGTTGACGTGGTATTTAAAAATACCAAATAATTATTTTTAATAATATTTTAATGGCCATGTCAGCAAGCAGGGCACTTCGTCTGCCACGTAGGAGGTTTCCGTTAGTGGGTTGATGGTAGAGACCATTTTAAAAACAATTTTCTTTTTTTAGGGACTACATTAGTAACGAAATCAATTTTGGAACCAAAATGGGAATTGACCCAAAATGTAGGGACCAAAAGTGTATTTTCGCCTAAAAAATATACATCTCTGTACATCCATAGTGTGCTACAAAAAAAGTCCCAGTCAATCAATTGAATCTTTTGAGCATAAATAAATCATCTGTTAGGCTTCAGATAAGTAGGAACTAGTAAGTATGTATATGTAATCAAAGCTCTTGTGAGATTACTAGTGGAGTTAGTAATCATCAATTCCCCCAAATTCTTGCAAACAAAACTTTAATACCTTTTGTGGACGCCCCAAAAAAAGGGCTGGTGAGGGTTCTTGTCTTGGGTTATCGCACGTTAAGTCCTTGGCAATGCGATTCTTTGTGTGCATGTGTTTCTAGGGTGAGTTGTGTAAACTTAACTCTTGAAAGTGCAACCTTTATGGATTTAATGAAGATGCCCAGTGTTATAGAGTATGAATTTTTTATACTTTCTCTTGATTGTAACCACAGTTCATGAACTTTGTTTGTTCGGTCATATCATAACTCATAAGAATAGTTTGATTATAGTGTTTCCTCTATTTCTAAGGATAGTTTGAAATTTTGAATAGAAAGTTAGTATGATTTTTTTTTTTTTTGGCAGAGTGCCTAATTCTTCTTCGTACATAGAATTTCAGTAGTAGGGTTAGCCGGCCAATAACATGGCCTTTCCGAAATAAAACTGTATTGGTTTCTTTCTCTTGACAAGGAATTGTTATCTTTTCTCTTTATGCCACATTTTGTACCCAGCCTGCTGTCAGTACAGATTGTTTACTCCCCAATGAATTTTTTTATAAAATTTTCTTTTTTTCTTGACATTATTAATTTGATTTCATGGTTTTCTTCTTACTTTGTGACACTGTTAATAACACATGAAACTCCAGCCGTTGAGGTACTGTTTTCACTTAAACAAACCAATCATATTGATATGTGTTTCTTACCATATGATGTGATATATAGATCCTGCATATGGAAATTGGTTAAGTATTGGCTGTCACTGTCAACCTATGAATCTTTTTCTTAACAATTGAAAAAGAAAAAGAAATAAAGGATGTAGTTTTATGATCAATCTCCCCCTCCCTGTCTCTTTCCCCAAATATGGTAGGCCTCCATTGTCACTACAGTATTGGGTCTTGCTCTCACTTTCCATGCCTGCCATCATACCAGCTTATCGTCGTCCAAGAAGCTACTTCTTTTAGTGGTAAGACCTCTTGATTTTTTTTCATCAATGTTTCTGTTTTGTATCCTGTTCCATATGTACATATTTTCTTAGAAGAATCTAATTTCACCTTATGGATCAAAATAGTGCAATTATTTTGGTTGCTTCATTAAGTGCAAGTGAAGCACCCATCCTTCTACATCTCATTCATTCGTTGTATCATATTTTCCTTTATATATGATCATGGAAGAAGACTTCATTAATCATGCATATCATACAAATTTTTAATGTCTACAGGAAAAGGATAGACCATTGCCAAAGTTTGGTGAATGGGATGTCAATGACCCGGCCTCAGCTGAGGGGGTTCCCAATAATCGTCAACAAGGCTCGGAACGAGAAAAAGACGGTGGAAAGCCTGACTCACCACCAAAGGATGACTCAAAATATAACCACAGAGCAGTTCTTGGAAAGCCTCACTCTGTAAGTTGCAATCTTGCATATTTCTTATATTGGCTTCCATTCTGATTTGTTTAGAGCCTTGTTCAAATTTATGCTTTGAACCTTTTCATTTCACACAGCCATTCCTTGTTACTTCAATTGAGATCATAAAATATTATTCATCTTTTAGTTTGAACTTAGGGTTTTTCTGGGTAAGAAGCGGTAGAGAAAATGCTTTAATCCAATGTTTGAGGGCCTTGATTCCCAATAAAAGCAAGAGGTTTGTGTTAGGTTGACAAAATAAAATATTCAGAACCTTCATTATCAGAAGAATGTTCAAGTACTTACAACTGTTTTTGATCATATATCAGTATCAAAATCAAATTTACACTATAATTCACTATTTCCTGAGTTGAGGCCAAGACACTGTGATGTTTCTCAAAATATATGTTGAATTAATGAATACTGCTTGTTCAAATTTCATTTAGGTTTATATAATCAAATTTCATTTAGGTTTATAGCTCATATTGCCAAATGATTGATGTCCCAAATAATCCATATTCATGCCATTATTTGAGGCTGGTTAATGGTTATGAATGTCAATGAAGATATGAATGAGAAAAAATGTCTCAGAGTGTATCAATGGGACTAACATGTTGCTTTATAATGACATTTATTGGTTAATATATTGCTATCACTATGATGTTTACAGCAGAAGAAATGGTGTTGTTGCATACAATCTGCTTATGCAGAATCATGAGGCTGCCCTTAGCCTATAATTGCATGAAGAGGAAACCATTGTTTGATGATGCCCCAAAATGTATTCCAGAGGACTGGAGCTGTATACAGAAGCAATGATGGATCCTACTGGAATCTGTTTGTTGTGTCCTAAACGTGGTGATGAAATAATGATGTGCACTTAGAAAAGTTTAAAGAATAATGTTATATTATGTTCGGTATTCTGGGGTAATTACTGGGGTGCTTCTCTCCTTTATCTGAATTCAATGATTTGACCCCTCTATAGGTGACAATTTGTTTCTATATTGTTTTGAGTGGATTTGGTTTTCTTCTGGTAATTGCATATTTGTACCTAATGAGTCCTATTTCACTGATAAGAAATGATGGTTTGTCACTGAATCGATGTGAGTGCCTTACTAGATCCACATGGGTCTGGTAAGTTTGCTAGTCAAGTATCTGGGCAAAGAACTAGGTTGGCTTTACAACTAGCTGACGAGCAGCAGATATTTCTTTGAGAAGCAAAAATTTTAAACAGAACTTTGTTAACAATATTGAGCATAATGATGATTGTATGTCATCATCTGGTTCACTTGCCATATGGGATAAAGTGAGAAATGTGTTTGATAGGGGTATTTTGGACTAAGGTTCAATAATCCTAGACACACCATGCAAGGAAACTGATAGCGCCTATGGGTTTGTCAATCCCACAGAAGTGAAGGGAGGATCTAGAATGATGACATGAAAAGCGATGGAGCCACACTAAAACCTGACAAGATGAAAGGTTGACGGGTGAATGAAAGGCCGACAGAGTGGATGAAAAAGCCGATGGGTTCAGCATGGCATTGCTTGGTCCTTACGAATGTTCATATAAGGAAACATCTTGCATATCACGCAAGATGAACCTACTACTGATTTATATCTCCCTTATATGGAAAGACACCCTACAATCTCGGGAACCCTAGTACTAGATCTTCTTCATAAGGAAAAATCCCCACTTTCAAGGGATCTTGGTTCATCACTCGCCACTATATAAGCACCAGACCCTCTCTTTTATCAGGTACACAGAAAATCCCTAGTTCTCTCACTATAGATTCCTTAGAGGTTTCTCATTGATTGACTTGACTTTCAGAGGGTTGTTGGCCAGTACCACACTGGTGCCTTCTATTTGGTCCTACTGTTCTTATTCCACAGATACCCATTGGAGTGATTCGGAGCCTACAACTCACTAATGATTTCGGCACATCATCAATGTTGATTCTACTAAACATGTTCATGTTGATTGTATGGGTCATGTTATTGTATGTTGGCAATAATATTTTATGAGTTCAAAAAAAATCAAAGCTTATGTCATATTTTGTCTACAAGTTCTATAAATTGAAGACATAAGATTTCTCAAGAAACTATTGAAACTACTGCCTCAATACCTGGTTCAATTGCACTCGACTGATAGAGCATTAGTAAATCTTGATAGTACCTCAATACCTCTCAATCTATCGAGATTCAAGATTTTTTATTTAACGAGCAACGTTCTACTTTAAGTGGGATATATTTTATGGGTTTTTATAAACTTAGTTGGAGAACCTATTTAAACGCCCACTAAACCCCTATTTAAATAAGTGGTGGGGATAGAACACCAAAGATTTTTCATATTGAAACCCTAACCTCCACCTATTGAACCGGTTAGGTCATAAAACAAAATGAGATATTGGCACCAACAGTTGAAAATCTTATTCGTGTTTTGTGCAAAGTTGCTGCAAAAATCAACTACAACAATCAAAAGGGTTTCTATGATGTGTTAGTCACAAATAGGAGATTCGTGCAAAGGAGAAGTCATTTACAAGAAGCCAAGAAGTAGTCCAATTGGGGGATTGAAGTTGAACTTCCTTCTAAATCAGTAGGTTCTACTATAAGATGGTACTTCAGGATAGGATAAGATTCCTAACACTCATAACATCTACTCTTGTTAGAGGATTCTTTGGGAGTGTAGCTTGAAATTCACCAATTGGGTTTTTGCTTGCGAGAATTTTCTCTGTCTTGATCAAATCGCAGTTTCAAACTTATTTTCCATTTCACTTAATTTAGTTTGACAATTTGATTGTGCCTTAATTGGTTTTGTAGGTGATTTGATCTAATTAATCAACTTAGGTAATTGTATAATTTAACTAGGTCAATCAAGGTAGTTCTTGGTCCAAATTGGCATGGATTCTTTTGTGTAGACTAAAAGGTTAACTTCTTTTCCATTTGTCCTAGTGAATCCATGAACAATGATCCCAAAATGTTGGCAATGTGCAATTGATGTGTGATGGAACATGGAAGATTCCATATAAGTTGTTTAAAAAGGTGTTATTGCAGTGAGACTTTTTAATATCGTGCTGTTAATGCTGAAACAGACACCGTTGTTTAAAAAAGAAAAAAACAACTCATATATTAAGGGAAAAATTCTTCTAACAAACCGTGGTTGCTACATTATCCAAAACTAAAAAAGAAAAAAGTGAACAAACAATGGTTACATGATTGTAATTATACATCCAATAAATAAGCCACGAACAAATCTAAACCCTGGGTGTCCCAAGCTTCCTTTCAAACAAGCGCAAAAGGTGGACTTGGAGGAAGCTAGCCACAATGAAAGCTGTTGATTCAAACACTGCCTTATGTATTGCTATCTAGCTCATTGCATCATTAACCGCAACATTATATTGAAGAAGAACCACAAGTTTGTAGCTATTACATCACTAAGTACAAATTAAAAAGTCTTAACCAGAATGAACCCATCAGCTTTTTTTTTTCAAATAAAAAGAGTAAGCATTGTATGTTTGGAGCCTCAACTCCAACCACCAATAAGAAAATGAAATATATCTTTATAATATTCATTGCACATGACTCATTTGGTTGGTTGAATTAACGGAAGAATTACAAGGAAAATAAATCCAGAAAATAGCAGGGCAAAGATGTGCAAAAAATCTGAAGTTCATTAATATTAAATTTCCAGCATGAATAAGCAATATACTTTTCTGTCCATCCAAATTGTGTCACAAATAAGTCCCAATCAGTCAATTGAATCTTTTGGGCATAAATAAGTCATCTGTTGGGCTCATTTACATAAGTTATGTAATTGATGTTCTCATGAGATTACTATTTACTTGTAGATTTAGGGTTTGTTTGAGATCCTCTTATTTTGTTGAAACTGAAAACTTGTTGCTGAAAGTACTGTAAATAAAGGTAAATGTTAGTTGAAATAGTATAGTGAGACTCATGGATAGTACAAAAAAGTGCAGTGAGACCTATAAATAGTAGAAAAATAAGCTGAATACAAAAATAAGTTGGCAAAAAATAATCTAGCCAAACAGACACTTAGTAATCAACCATGCCTCTCAATTCTTGCCAAAAAAAAAAAAAAAATTAATACCTTTATTGTCAAAGCACATACGTTTTGTTTTGTATTTTTTTCCCCCTAATAATCAAAGCACATAAGTTACCTATGGAGAAAATTAATATTTGGGTTTTTTTTTTTTAATTTTTTAATACAAGATAGAAATTCTACTCTAGCCTAATCTAAGTGTATATGTGTGTAAAGCTCCCTTCTAGAAACTTGAATCTCGGCCCTTACCCCCCACACCCCACAAGCACTCTATTGATCATCACACTAAGGGTGAGCGGTGGTTAATATTTGGGTTTCTTAATAACATTTAAACCGGGCATCTTCTACCCTAGAAATATATAAATAAACATTAAATAAGATAATGGCTAGCGTTAAGGGATTTGGAAATAACAATTAAGTGGAGAGAGAGGAAACATTCGATAGGGGAGGGGGGATAGGGGAGGGAAACGACAATTTAATAAATGAGCTCTTTAGTGTTTTCCCAACAGTTTTCACGTAAATTTTTTTTCCCCACCTATTTATGAACACAATCTCTGTCATTCTACAACTCAAGACAACTAACACTTGTCATTTGAAGAACTTCAGGAGCAAGTCTTAATGGAAGGCTACAAGCAATTTGTGGTGAAGGTTTTTATGATTGTATTGATGGTATTCTTAGCTTTTATTGGACGCACACAAGGGATGATTTGTTGTTTTCGTGACCCTTGTTGCTGTCAATTTTGTTCCGACGGAGGCCATTTCCAATACCATCATATCCCTCATGGCATTGGCCTTCCCACAAACACCCCTATTGAAACTGGCCTTCCCCCAAATAGCCCTATTGAAATTGGCAAAAACATATAAAATGTATTAGTGAATTGCCAAAAAACATATAAAATGTATTTGTGAAGTATGCAATAACATATACAATGAATGAGTAAAGTGTATATATATATATATTCAACGTTAAAAAAATAAATAAATAAAAGCTCAACAATTGTCGACATGGCAAACATCTCAAATAAGGAATTTTAGTGCTCCAACTTAGCAAAAATAACAATTGGAATTAAATGAAACTTGTCTTTATTTTAAAGCATTATTATTATTGTGGGGCCCAATAATTTAAGGACCAAGCCCAATCGCTCCTGGAAAATCCGAAGGCCCAATCCGAGGAGAGCTATGGCCCAGGCTCTACATTACCGAGCACAAAACAACTTTGGAAGGTAGCCGAGGACAGTTTAGTCCTCGGCAGATCCAGAACCCCATCGTAATTAAGGGGTAAAACTGGTATAGGGACGAATTTGTAAGGAGATCCAAAATATCTTGGAGAAGTTACCCTTACTACCCTTCCAGATAAGACCCAACACATGACAGAGCCGTACTCTGCAGCCTTATCAACCATTCCCAACAATTCTGGGATTAGACGGATGGGACAAGTATCCGTCTTGCAAAGATTGACCCTACACGTGGACGAAGGACAATTAATGCAGAGGAGTATAAAAGAAGAAAGTAAGTAAATCTAAAGGGATCCAATCCCACATCCGAAAAAGAAAGACTATATGGGGGAGAATCTCTTAAGAACACCGGACCTCACTGAAGAAAGTCCGTCGTCGGATAACCGGGATAAGGCCTCAATGGTCCTCGGATCGACTCCGAGGAATCCCATCCCATAGGGTGCGATGCCTTAGGGCTTAAATGTTCAAGCCCAACTCCTTTTCTACATGAATTCCTCTAAAACCAGGATCGGGCACCACCCCGTGACCAACAGCTAGCTTTTCAAGCCCACTCTCTACAAATCATATTATGAGGGATCTTTCATGCGTGAGCCCAACGTCCTTATTGGGCCACCAAAGAATCGTGTCCTTACAATTGGCGCCGTCTGTGGGAAAGCTTGCGCGTTGGCGCAGGTGGCGGTGGAGTCAGCTCTCTAGCAAGCAGAAATTTCTGGGATTTCCCCCGTCTCCGGCGACATATAGTTGTTGCTCCGACGTAAGCTTCTGCTAGGGGCTACGCCTCGCAGTGCTAAGGGCGCGGGCGTCTCTAGGGGCTTCCAACCTCAGGCCAACTGTCCCCGCCTTGGTGTAGGGGCTGGTGGTTGAAAAATAAAACAAATAAAAGAAATCTTACAAGTTTTGGACAGAACCAAGGCCTTACATGGTCCACGGACTCAAGCCTATGGGGAAACCAAGTACATAAAAGAAATCTTACAAGTTTTGGACAGAACCAAGGCCTTGCATGGTCCTCGGACTCAAGCCTATGGGGAAACCAAGTACATAAAAGAAATCTTACAAGTTTTGGACAGAACCAAGGCCTTGCATGGTCCTCGAACTCAAGCCTATGGGGAAACCAAGTACATAAAAGAAATCTTACAAGTTTTGGACAGAACCAAGGCCTTGCATGGTCCTCGGACTCAAGCCTATGGGGGAAGAAGGAAATCTTACAAGTTTTGGACAGAACCAAGGCCTTGCATGGTCCTCGGACTCAAGCCTATGGGGAAACCAAGTATAAAAGGTTTTGGACAGAACCAAGGCCTTGCATGGTCCTCGGACTCAAGCCTATGGGGAAACCAAGTACAAAAAGAAATCTTACAAGTTTTGGACAGAACCAAGGCCTTGCATGGTCCTCGGACTCAAGCCTATGGGGAAACCAAGTACATAAAAAAATCTTACAAGTTTTGGACAGAACCAAGGCCTTGCATGGTCCTCGGACTCAAGCCTATGGGGAAACCAAGTACATAAAAGAAATCTTACAAGTTTTGGACAGAACCAAGGCCTTGCATGGTCCTCGGACTCAAGCCTATGGGGAAACCAAGTACATAAAAAAATCTTACAAGTTTTGGACAGAACCAAGGCCTTGCATGGTCCTCGAACTCAAGCCTATGGGGAAACCAAGTACATAAAAGAAATCTTACAAGTTTTGGACAGAACCAAGGCCTTGCATGGTCCTCGGACTCAAGCCTATGGGGAAACCAAGTACATAAAAGAAATCTTACAAGTTTTGGACAGAACCAAGGCCTTGCATGGTCCTCGGACTCAAGCCTATGGGGAAACCAAGTACATAAAAGAAATCTTACAAGTTTTGGACAGAACCAAGGCCTTGCATGGTCCTCGGACTCAAGCCTATGGGGAAACCAAGTACATAAAAGAAATCTTACAAGTTTTGGACAGAACCAAGGCCTTGCATGGTCCTCGGACTCAAGCCTATGGGGAAACCAAGTACATAAAAGAAATCTCACAAGTTTTGGACAGAACCAAGGCCTTGCATGGTCCACGGACTCGCCTATGGGGAAACCAAGTGCAAAAAAGAAAAATCACAAGTTTTGGGCAGAACCAAGGCCTTGCATGGTCCAAGTGTGGGGAAACACAAAAATAAAAACTGTTACTTGAGCATTAAAATCCATCCGAAGAGAACTTCTCGTTAACAGTTGGGTCAATCCTTTAATTGCACGGGTTCCACGGTCTACCCTCAAATCCCTAGTGCCAAAAGGGCTGATACGATACGGCACAGTATGTTACCCCAAGGGCACGATCCAAGTCCGTCGCTGCTCGGCTGCTCTCTCGGATATTCGTCTAGCGTGCATCACGCAACGCTCAGCAGCTATCTCGGTTAGTTCCATGAATTCAATCTATTGAGGATTACCATTGTTATACTTGATAATATTTGCGAGTTTAAACTAATAAGGGTTTGTATTAAAGTGTTCTTCCGCCCAGAGTATTGTTAAAGGCAGGCTTAGACTTAATATTCAGACCCAAAGTGGTTGTTGCAAAAAAAAAAGTATGTATAAAGAAATAAACGCATCTTTTATTAAGACAAAAGAACAGTACAGTGTACAATAAAAGCTGAAACCAGCTTACATTAGAGTTAACTGCGTAAGCAAAAGAAAAGTACAAAAGAGTGAAGATGATGCCGAGGAGATATCTCAGAGGAGAGGTTGGCTACTGTTCCAAGATGTCGTCTAAGGAAACTATTCCTCGACGCTTCTACATGCCCATAACTCAGGCAGCCAAAGAACCTGACCTCAGTCTAACACCATCTACAGAAAAGATGCAGGGAGCCGGAAGTTGGGAAGCCCCTGCAGAAATTTGCCTGCTACAAGGCAGACGGCGCTGATGGCGGAAATTCCGTCTTCGGGCATACCAAAAATCTGGCATGACCAGAACCTGCTTCGGATTTTGACTAAAAGAGGGAGAAACATCCTTTCCCCTCTCTCGAACTGAAATATTCTCTTGAGTCTACGCCTCCTTGGCCCGTACCTCACTATCTGGAATCTCAAGAAGACACGGCGCTTTTGTGGCGGAGAGAGCTCCTTTGCCCCAATCCTTGCCTCAAACATGATGTACTGAGAGAGGAGACTGAAGAATTTGTGCGAAGGTAAAGCAACTCTCTCTCCTATTTATTTAAAAGATGAGGTGATGGCATTTAATTCACGCAGCGTCCCAAGGAACGCTACAGACAAAATGTCTCCGGCTCGATTTCCAATGCCGTCTGCAACCCTGAGATTAAAGGAGCCTCGTGAAGGCGCACCTCGAATACTAGGACGCCAAAAAGTACCGCGTGACCAAAGACTACGGAAATGCCTCTAAATCTGTGGGCCTAATAAATTCGCGGCCCAGGCCCGTTCAGCATGGAAGCCCACGGACTATGACCCACACCAAGGAATAACCTTCGTCGAGGACAACTACTTGCTCGGCAGATTATGAGACACCTGAGGAAAGAGCATAAAGTTTTGGACAGAACCAAGGCCTTGCATGGTTCACGGACTCAAGCCTATGGGGAAACCAAGTACAAAAAAGAAAATATTACAAGTTTTGGATAGAACCAAGGCCTTGCATGGTCCTCGGACTCAAGCCTATGGGGAAACCAAGTACAAAAAAGAAAATATTACAAGTTTTGGACAGAACCAAGGCCTTGCATGGTCCTCGCCTATGGGGAAACCAAGTACAAGAAAATATTACCCAAGGCCTTGCATGGTCCTCGGAAAGCCATGGGGAAACCAAGTACAAAAAATATTACAAGTTTTGGACAGAACCAAGGCCTTGCATGGTCCTCGGACTCAAGCCTATGGGGAAACCAAGTACAAAAAATTATTATTATTACAAGTTTTGGACAGAACCAAGGCCTTGCGTGGTCCTCGGACTCAAGCCTATGGGGAAATCAAGTACAAAAATTATTATTATTACAAGTTCTGGACATAACCAAGGCCTTGCATGGTCCTCGGATCCAAGCCATGAAGGTAAGTATTACTGTTTATTGGTCTGCCTTATCGTGCCAAGCATTTCCATTAAGATTATGGCAACATCTTTTTATTATTAAGTATTTTGGTCTTAGTCGTCATTGATTTAGATGCGGTATTGTTGAGCCGAGCAGCACTTGCAAATTTATAAAAATAAAGAGACAGAACATGCAAAGTGAAATAGAAACAACTTTTATTGATATGAAAAATTATTACAAAGTACAAAAAGAGGCTTCAACAAGCCTATACAAAAGAGGGGCTGCCGAAGCAGTACTAACATCCACAGTACAGATAAGCAAATGGTCAAGCGCCTTTTAAACTTGTCTTCAAAGTCTCTCCACTCTCTGCCTCATTGTTGCTCATACTAAAAGAAGAACTCACTTCAAAAAAAAAAAAAAAGAAGAAGAAGGAAATAGTAAGAAAGAAATCAATGAAGAAGATGGAGGAGATGAATGAAGAAGATGGAGGACATGAGTAAGAGAAAGAGGAGAAGAAGAGGGGGAGAAATGAAAAGACAGAGAGAGGAGCAAAAGAGGGAGAAGGACAGCACCAAGGCGGAACTGGTGCTGGGAATACTATAAGAGGAAGACGGAGGGGGGCACCAGTGAGCAAAGAGAGGGAGAAGCAGAAGCACTTCGCCCCTGCCTCAGCCCTGACTCCTAACACACTGGTGCCATGTTAGGTACGCTCGTGAGGAGCCGAGTGGTGCTGATATTGGGTGTTCTCGACTCAGCCACGCCGAGAATTCGACATGACGAGCCCCTGCTTCGGATTTTGGCTGAAAGAGAGGCGGGACAGGTCTTAAGTCTGTGCCACCCTTGCCCCGATCGAGCCATTTCAAGCTTTATCGGAACATGGTGTTTTGAGGAGGGGCATGGTTCCTTCATCGTTCGTTATGGTGGGCATGTACTGATATGGTGTATAACAAACGGGTTAAGCAGGCGCTAGAGGAGGCTACGGGTTTCAGATCTCAGAAGGAAGGAGAGGAGTCTGCACGAAAGTGATGGCCTCCTGCTTGCCTTCTTATAGGAAGGGCAGAACGGAGGGTATTAAATGCATTCAAGTTTCCCAAAGGAATCTGAAGAAAAAAGAGGCGTCCGTTCCATTTCCCCACCTTATCAGATGAGCCGCCGGACATAAATGAGCCTCGTAAAGGGGATTCATTAAGGGCGCGTCTGGGACAGCCAAGCGGCAGGAATAGATCGCGAGCAGATTAAACGGAATCCCTTGAAAACCGGCTAACTTCCTGGACAGGTGGAAAACCGCTCACATAAATGCGGGATTGAACTAAGTAAGCCACGTTAAGGGCCCGGGTTCGCCAAAACCCTCCTTCCCAACCCGGAAGTCGGATAGAAGGGTTTTGAGGGGCTATTGTGGGGCCCAATAATTTAAGGACCAAGCCCAATCGCTCCTGGAAAATCCGAAGGCCCAATCCGAGGAGAGCTATGGCCCAGGCTCTACATTACCGAGCACAAAACAACTTTGGAAGGTAGCCGAGGACAGTTTAGTCCTCGGCAGATCCAGAACCCCATCGTAATTAAGGGGTAAAACTGGTATAGGGACGAATTTGTAAGGAGATCCAAAATATCTTGGAGAAGTTACCCTTACTACCCTTCCAGATAAGACCCAACACATGACAGAGCCGTACTCTGTAGCCTCATCAACCATTTCCAATAATTCTGGGATTAGACGGATGGGACAAGTATCCGTCTTGCAAAGATTGACCCTACACGTGGACGAAGGACAATTAACGCAGAGGAGTATAAAAGAAGAAAGTAAGTAAATCTAAAGGGATCCAATCCCACATCCGAAAAAGAAAGACTATATGGGGGAGAATCTCTTAAGAATACCGGACCTCACTGAAGAAAGTCCGTCGTCGGATAACCGGGATAAGGCCTCAATGGTCCTCGGATCGACTCCGAGGAATCCCATCCCATAGGGTGCGATGCCTTAGGGCTTAAATGTTCAAGCCCAACTCCTTTTCTACATGAATTCCTCTAAAACCAGGATCGGGCACCGCCCCGTGACCAACGGCTAGCTTTTCAAGCCCACTCTCTACAAATCATATTGTGAGGGATCTTTCATGCATGAGCCCAACGTCCTTATTGGGCCGCCAGAGAATCGTGTCCTTACAATTATTATTATTAATTTTTTGGTCATTTTATGGGCTTTAGGTTAATTGGAAGTAGCTTATGGGTCAGATAAAATGACGAAACTGAACTAAGGCCAATAATGCGAGGGAGTTAAGGCTTTTGTTTAGACCAATGATTGTGCTTTTACACAACTTTGTTCGTACAAACAAAAGATGGTTCCAAATTCATTTAATTTGAAAACTTTTTTTTTTCTTTTTTAGAATTCAGTACTTTCATATAACAAAAAAAGTGACTCTCTAATCTTGCATTTAACCTTTTTAACCTCTTCTTATTAACTCTTTTTAACAGTTACCCAAAATATCACGTCAACTTTTTTTTACTGTTATCTAAAAGATGAGCTGCTATTGAATATTAGACCAATTCAAACAAACCTTATGAAAGCCCAAACACACTTATTCTCTTACATATTATGACCTAAGCATTATCCTTTCCCACGTGTAGATGACAGCTAAGGCTCTAACCCACTTACAAACTCTCTTTCTTCTCCCCCACATGTGATGAAACTTGAAAGCCAAGGTCTTGACTCACTTAGAATCTCTCTTCCTCCATACAAGCTTCCTTTCAAACTACACACTCTTTAGCTTCTTTGAAAACAACGATTTGTAGACAGGATTCAGGGATCCCATTTGACAAAATCAACATTCCTACTCATTTTTTATATCTTAATTCAGCCCTCCTGTGTAAACTAATGGAGATGTACCGTCAAGACAAATATACAATAACTCTATAAAAACAAAGAAAAAAAAGGAAATGTACAATCTAACCTTAACAATCCCACCACTCTATTTTCTCTTCCTCTTCCAAAACTTCTCTCTCTCTCTCTCTCTCTCTCTCTCTCTCTCTCTCTCTCTCTCTCTCTCTCATATTGAGTGATATATTAGGATTCTCCAAATTGAAGATAATATTCAATCTTACCAATAGGCTACACATTAAAAGGATTTTCTTCTAAGATTACGAGTACTTCTCTTTCTATTTTACAAAAAATGCCAAATGGTATGTGATATGACATAGTCACAAATAGTCATGTTGCATTCAACTATATTGATATTAAATTTTGAGTTGTCAATGATGCTATGGTACTAGGTATGAAGACCAATTTGTTGATATGACTTTTGATATGCTCCTACAGCTGATTAAGAAATTCACAAGAAGTTGGACCAAATTGTTTGTGATGCCTTCAAATTGCAAGAGTATCTTTTAAAATTAAACGCATGAAAGTGGTATAGATGATCATAAGTTCAGATATTAACAAACAATTGAGATACTACTGTCATAAATTTTGATCGCATTTTTCCTTCTAAAAATCTAACCAATTTATAGGATTCTAGCCAAAAATATATGGCATATAATCTATGATGTAGAGAAAATTTTGGTATACCATATGGTAGAAACTAGAGAGGACTACATAAACTTTTAGTTAGATGTATACCCTTTTTTTTAAAAGTCTTCCCGTAGTATTTACATTTTTTTTTTGAAGCTTCCCATAGTATTTACATGGTTTGGCATAAAGCAGAATTTCATTGGCAAAATCAATGATATGTTCATTCAATCAAATCCGTGAGCAACAAGGGTATGCCATACATGATCTTTTTATTGCAATGTTACTTCCTTTAATTAGTTAATTATATATGTACTACTTTTTTTTTTTTATTGTTAGTTCTTGATTTATATTGTTTTTAAAAAATTTTAAAAAAATAACGTGGCTAACAATATGTACTTATTTTACTTATCATAGCAAATCAATGTTTATTATGAATCCTCTTCAAGCTTTTCTTGCTTACTCAATTCCTATTTATGTAAATGGTGAAGATCAGAATCCTATAGAAACCAAGTTTATTGTTTCAGTTTAAGACCAACATAATTGAATTATACTTTTATGCAAAACTTGAGACCAACATACTTTTTGGCAAAATTTTCCAGTGTACTGCACAGATTTTCAACTAGTTGGCCATAAGAGCTACTAGCATAAAAGAAATATGCTCAGATAACAAGATGCAAGCAGCATGCCCCATTTTAGCTCTAATGTCCCATTTAATTCCCTATATAATTTGTTCATCAGTCAAAACAACTCCTCCATGACATCTACTGTTCCTTTGCAACTATATGTGATAGATTGTGGCCCACAAGACCATTTTGCAGAATGTAGGTCTAAAACCTTTTCTCTTTAGATTAGTCACTTCCCATTGGACAATTTCATTCCAAATGATAGGAACATCAATTACTAGGAAAAGCCCATCACATGCTTCCAATATCCTCTTGGTAAAGGAGTACACAAAATGCGAATGTTCCCTACTCTCTATATTATTTATACATAATGCACAATGACCATCCCTAGAAAAACCCCACTGCATCAGTCTATTTTTTGTAGTCAACCTATTTTTCAAAGTAAGTCACTCCATAAAAGCATGTTTTGTATTGCTAGAGGAAACCGTACTAATTTCCACCATACCACTTCCATCTCTTAATTCTTTATCTGGTTCCAAGTAGCAGCACAAGTGAACTTGCCATTTGGAGAAGCAGTCCAAATAGGTTTGTCTTGGTTACCAATAGAAATGAGGTTGAGCATACTTTGAATGCTCACCACATCTTCTGATCTAGCAGGAGGCCAACACCATTCTCCTTGTTTCAAGACACTATTCACCTTAGCCTCAGTGGAGCTTGCTGCATCATATATTGGTCTCTACCCATAAGTCTAAATTAGAATACCATCAGGATGCCAATTATCTTGCATAAGAAGACCTGGCTGCCATCCCCAATCTCATGTTTTAGAAATTCTCTTTCTGTGACTCTTAGTTCTCCAACCCCATGTACTATTCTGTGGGAGTTTCACAGACCAAAATCTCATGCCCCTTGGTAGATTCTCATGAACCTAAGCAACCCATAATGAACCTGCCTTTGTGAACAAAGCCAAAATATGTTTCATGACAGCAGAAATGTTCCCATCGTCAATCCTCTTTGAGTCCTAAGCCATCCTCTTTTTCTGGGGTACAGACCTGAGCCCAAGATACCTTGTAATTTCCCCTCCCCTCTTCCAAACCCCTCCACAGAAAGTGGTTAAATTTATGTCTATAGCTTTAATTGCTTTCTTAGGGAGGATAAAAATGCTAGACCAAGATCTTTGAATACTATAGAGTACAGATTGAATAAGGAGTAGTCTACTTGCAAATGAAAGCTTTCTGGCAGTCCAAGAATTGATCCTTGCTGTGATTTTTTCAATAAGAGGCATACAAATTGCCATAGAAAGTTTACCAGTGATCCGAGGCATTCCCAAATACTTAACTGGAAGAGAACCAGCATTGAAATGCAATGAGGATAGTATTTGCCGCGGCAATACAGGTTTAACAGCCAAGCAAGATATTTCACTTTTGCTATGATTTACTTAAAGGCCTGACAACATTTTAAATTCTTCTAGAGCTTCCTGAAATAGTGTCAAGGATAGAATGTCTACTGCTGCAAAGAGCAATAGGTCATCTGCAAAGCATAAGTGAGTGATTTGGAGACTTTCGCATCCTGGATGAAATTTAAACTTTCTTTCAGCACTTATTTTCTCCTTAACTATCTAATTAAATCCTTCCATTGCCAAGACAAAGAGATACGGGGATAGGGAATCCCCTTGTCTAATCCCTTACCACCTTTGAAATACCTACCAAGCTTCCATTGAAGGCAATAGAGTATCTTGGAGAGGTGATACAGATCCTAACCCAATTTACAAACTTAGGAGGACAGCCCACTGCCAAAAGACACATTAATATGAAATTCCAATTAGTGGAATCATAAGCCTTCCTCAAATCCACCTTTATAGCACATCTACCAAGACCCTTATTTCTATGATATCCCTTTACTAGCTTATGAGCGAGGAGGATATTTTCAGGCATGCTTCTGCCGTTTACAAATGCAGTCTGATTAGAGTTAACCATGTCCCCAAGATGATCTCGTAGTCTAGAAGCCAGGATTTTTGTTATTACAGTGAGACTTTTTAATATTGTGCTGTTAATGCTGAAACAGACACCTTTTTTTAAAAAAGAAAAAAACAACTCATATATTAAGGGAAATATTCTTCTAACAAACCATGGTTGCTACATTATCCAAAACTAAAAAAGAAAAAAGTGAACAAACAATGGTTACATGATTGTAATTACACATTCAATAAATAAGCCACAAACAAATCTGAAAACCCTGGATGTCCCAAGCTTCCGTTCAAAGAAGCGCAGAAGGTAGACTTGGAGGATGCTAGCCCCAATGAATGCTGCTGATTCAAACACTGCCTTATGTATTGCTATCCAGCCCATTGAGACATTAACCACAACATTATATAGAAGAAGAACCACGATTTTGTAGCTATTACATCACTAAGTACAAATTAAAAGTTCTTAACCAGAATGACCCCATCAGCTTTTTTTCAAATAAAAAGAGTACGCATTGTATGTTTGGAGACTTCAACTCCAATAGCCAATACATAAGAAGATGAAATTTTTCTTTATAATGTTCATTGTGTATAATTCATTTGGTTTATTGGGTTAAGTGAAGGATTACATAGAAAATAAATCCAAAAAATAACAGGGCAAAGATGTGCAAAATATCTAAAGTTCATTAATTATTGAATTTCCCACATAAATAAGCAATATAATTTTTTGTCCATCCAAAGTGTGTCACAAAAAAGTCCCAGTCAACCAATTGAATCTTTTGAGCATAAGTAAGTCATCTGTTGGGCCTCATCTACAAAAGTTATGCAATCAAAGTTCTCGTGAGATTACCATTTACTTGTAGATTTAGTAATCAACCATTACCCTCAATTCTTGCAAACAAAATTTTAATACCTTTAGAGAGATGCTACGTCTACAACATTTTTACAACAAATCACAGGTAGTTAGTTGTTATTGGTTCAAATTTGAAACTAACACTAACATTATTTTTTTGTCCTAACAATAACAACCAGTAACAACCAGCCACTTAGGATTTATTGTGAAAATGTTGTAGACATATCATTCTTCATACCTTTATTGTCAAAGCACATACGTCCTGTTTTGTTTTGTTTTATTTCCCAATAAGTAAGGCACATCAGTTGCATAAGAAGAAAATTAATACTTGGGTTTCTTAATCACATTTAAACTGGGCATCTGCTACCCTAGAAAAATAAAAATAAATATATAATCATTAAATAAGATAATGGCTAGATTTAAGGGATTTGGAAACGACAATTAAGTGGAGAGAGAGAAAACATTCAATAAGGAGGTGGAGTGGGGAAGGAAACGACAATTTAATAAATAAGCTCTTTAGTGTTTTCCCAAGAGTTTCCATTTCCAAAAAAAAATTCCCACCTATTTATGAACACAATCTCTGTCATTCTACAACTCAAGACAACTAACACTTGTCATTTGAAGAACTTTAGGAGCAAGTGTTAATGGAAGGCTATAAGCAATTTGTGGTGAAAGTTTTTATGATCGTATTGATGGTATTCTTAGCTTTTATTGGAAGCACACAAGGGGAAATGTGTTGCTTTCGTGATCCTTGTTGCTGTCAAACTTGTTTATATATCCCACACCGTCATATCCCTCATGACATTGGCCTTACCACAGGCACCCCTATAGAAATTGGCCTTCCCCCAAATAGCCCTATTGAAATTGGCAAAAACATATAAAATGTATTAGTGAAGTATGCAATAATATATGAAATGAATGAGTAATATAAACACCTCAAATGAGGAATTTTAGGGCTCCAACTTAGCAAAAATAACAATTGGAATTGAATGAAACTTGTTTTTATTTTAAAGTGTTATTATTACTCCCTCCGTCCCAATTTGTTTGTCCTGTTTCAAAAATCAAACTTTTTAAGGGAACATAATTTATTGTCTTGTCTACCTTAAAAAAATGTATAAGTTTCCCAAAATAACCTTAAATAAATTTATCAAAAAATAGTAATATTAAATCTGAAATTACAGGCATAAAAATCTGCTCCTTACTAGTACTAGCATTTTTGAAATTACACAGCACAAATTGTAACTTATCCTCTTAATCAAATTTGAAAAATCTACAACTACCACAATACAAAAACTATTGGGTATTGGCTCCAAGCAATTTTGGATTACTTCAAATACAAATTCTAGTTTATCTTTTTAATCAATATTGATTTTTTAAATATTTGTTGGTTTTCTTTACAAATGGTTTGGGAAATAAAGTATGGGCATAATAGGAACATTAGTAAATTAATGACTTCTAATTTTAGAAACAAGATAATATTTTGGGACATCCTAAAATGGAATAGAGGACAAACAAATTGGGACGAATGGAGTATTATTTTTTTTGGGGACATTTTATGTGCTTTAGGTATCCACAGTGACAAAACTACACTAAGGACAGGGAGCTATAGTTCTTGTTTAGACATGATTGTGCTTTTACACAACTTTGTTTGTACGAACAAAAAATTGTTCCAACTTCATTTAATTTGAAAACTAATTTCATTTTTTTTTTTTTATAATTCAGTAATTTCATATAACAAAAAGACAGTAATTCTACACACTTTGCTAAAAATAGCCAACTCCTCTGGTAGACTTTAGAATCTGTAGAAACCTCAAAATAACAAAAATACCAACTAGCAATCCTATTACAAACTAACTAAAGAAACTGCTTAATCAATAAGAAAACACTTTTAAACATAACTAGTTGGAAACCTCTGCGATGCACAGGAAAGCTTTGCCAAAAAGTATAATTAAATTATGTTGGTCTCAAGCTAAAACAATAAACTTGGTTTCTATAGGATTTTGATCTTCACTATTTACATCAATAGGAATTGAGTAAGCAAGAAAAGCTTGATGATGACTCATAGAAATGAATACCAAAATAAACATAGATTTGCTTTAATAAGTAAAATAAACACATATTATTAGCCACAATATTAAAACAGAAAGCAATATAAATCAGCAACTAACAATGACAAAAAGTAGTACATATATAATAAAATAATTGAATGAAATAACAATTACAGTAAAAAGATCAGAAATGGCATACCCTTGTTTCTCATTAATTTGATTAAATGAACATATCACTGATTTTCCAATGAAATTATGTTTTAAGCCAGACCTTGTAAACACCACAGGAAGGCTTAAAAAAATAATTGGTGTGCATCTAGCTAAAATTTTATTTAGTCCTCTTTAGTTTCTACCATACAAGATACCAAACTTATTTTCGCATCATAGATTATATTCTAAATATTTATGGCTAGAATCCTATAAATTGTTTAGATTTTTGAAATGGACAAATTCTATCAAAGTCTATGAATATCTCAATTGTTTTTCAATATATGAACTTAATATCATCTTTGTTAAGTTATGGTTTTTCACATAACATTTATGTTGGCTTTATTCCATTACAAAAAGTGTTGAAATTAAATTAATTTATTTCCTTGTATTTTGTGAGATTTATTTGTAATGGGTTTAGTATTAAGTTGGTGAAGATTGCTCAAGACAGTGAAGTTCGCGACTTGCTCACAACTGGCTCGCAGATGGACAACCTGCAAAGGGCCACGTGAGGAGCACATGCAGGAAGCTGAAGAGTCAAGTGCCAAGATGGATTTCGCGAGTAACTCATGACTTGGCTAACTCGCGAGTGACCTGCGAGATTCTCTACCTTGATGATTTTAAGTATGACTATTATACCCTTCACCCATACTATATATACCCTCATTATCCACAAAATTGTAAGGAGTCTATTCAGAAGAAAACCCTGGAAAGGTTTCTACAACACATCTACCTTGTTAAAGAGAGCTACACATCCTTAAGTGAGAATTCCTTTATAGTTTCTTTTCCTTCCCCTCTCCCATTGTTATACCTTGAGAGGAGATTTGTACCCAAACACAACTCACACTTATTTAGAGTGTAGAGAGTGTTTTGGAGCTTAGGAAGCATTGGGTATTTGCCAAAAGAAGCCGATGAAGCTCAGCAGTGCAATCAGACGGTATTACAGGATCTGGGAGGCTAGTGAACAAGACTCTGAGAAGTCTATTGTTAGCTAGAGCTTGGAGGGCTCAAGTACTTTGGGTAGATTAGGCTTGGAGGATCTTTTTGGTATCCTTGTACTCCAACTTATTTACTAGTGGATCATTTCAACTTGGAGGGTCGAGAAGAGGTTTTTCGCCGAGTTCTTCGGTTTCCTCTTTAATAACACATTGTCGTGTTATCTTAGGTTTGCTATTCTTTTACCCACTACCCTTTCCATTTTAGCATTACACTTATTTGTTCATCTATGCAATTGTTGAATGCTTTGATTAATTAATTTGCTAATCACGTATATTCAGCATCAAGTGTGCTAAGCTTAAAATTAATCAAGCCGCAATTAAAATTGGGTCTAAACAAGCTCTAGCTATTTAGTAATATTGAGCTTTCATATCTTTATGCTTATGAATTATGATGGACCTGCAATTTTCAAGCATTTATGTATAAAATTAAATTAAATTAAAAAAAAATACAAAGAGCAATAGGTTTGTTGCAAATCATAAGTGAGTGATTTGGAGACTTTCACATCTTGGATGAAATTTAAACTTTCTTTTAGCACTTATTTTCTCCTTAACTATGTAATTAAATCCTTCCATTGACAAGACAGAGATATGGGTCTAATCCCCTTACCACCTTTGAAATACCCAACCAAGCTTCCATTGAAGGCAATAGAGTATCTTGGAGAGTGTAAAGTTGTGATTTACAACTATGTTTAATGTTGACTTTATTCCATTTAAAAAAAAAAAAAAAGTGTTGTAAATGCAATAAATTATTTCCTTGTATTTTGTGGGATTTTATTGTATTGAGTTTAATATTAAGTTAGTGAAGAATCAAGCATGCAATGAAAATCAGTGCAATTTCGCAACTAGCTCGCAAGAAGTTCGCGAGTAAAGGTTCCTACGAAAAGGCCACATGAGAAGCATATGCTGGAAGTTGAAGAGTCAAGTGTCAAGCTACATTTCGCAAATACTTCGTGAGACAGGCCATCTCGCGAGATACCCACAAAACTCTGCCTGGAGGATTTTAAGTGTGACTTTCTTACCCCTCACCCATACTATATATACCCTCATTACCTACAAAAGAATATAATAATAAAAAAAAATTAAAAAAAAAAGTGTGAGCTTTCAAGCTCAACCATAGGAAACCTTCCTCATCCAAACAAAATGATTGTTTGGAATGAGTGTTTCATGAAAAGTGAGACGAGGGTTGGAAGAATGAGAACTGGAGATCCACATAAATAAGGAGGTAAAAGCATTAACAACTTGTTTCAACAACATATAATTTTCTCCCAAATCTAGTTTTGCTTTCATAGCACAACTTCCAAGAAGCTCAAGTTTCTCTTTTCTTTTGATTATTTTAAGAGCTTGAAACTTAGAGCAATGATGTCTTAGATGACTAAAAGCATCACAATGGTGACAAACAATGTGTTTAGGTTCACTAGTCTTTTTAGGGAGGGATCTAGCGACATGGTTTTACTCTCTTCAAAATGGAACATTGAGGTCTTATGTGACTAATCACACCGCAATGGTGGCAAGTGGAAACAAACTTAGATCCATTCAAATCTCTAGGATGAGACCTAAACAAAGGCTTTGGCTTAAGAGCCTTTCTCTCCACCTTTTGATTTCTTTTGTGTGGGGGAATGTACATCGATGTCTTTAGAGGTAAAACTCACAATAGGCATAAAATCAGTTCACACAACATGATTGCAACAAATAATATCTTCCTTTTTAGCAATAGGTTTAGCAATCAAACACTTGACATATATCTTAAGAGATTCATTTTCACATTTAAAATCATCAACAAGTTTGTTAAACAAAACAAGTTTAGCATCCAAGTCCACATTCAAACATTCAAATTCTTTTAGTTTTTTCAAGAGAATATTTAGCAAGTTTCTTATACTTTTCAACCAATTTGTTGGATTCATTGAGCTTAGTAATCAAATCATCTTTTTCACAGACGAACTTGCTCAAATTCTCATGAAACTTCTTAGCCTTTTTCTTCAAGAGTTTGACGTTTGGAATTTCAACACCACCCAAAGATTCATGTAACATGTCATCACAAGCATGAGGACAAACACTCATAGAAGCATTTTCACAAACACATGACATATTACAATCAACAACATCCAAAATATGCAAAGAAGGACATAAAGCACTATCCATGGCAATAAACACAAAGGGCCAAGGATCACACTTAGGTAATTAAACAAAAAAAAGTGTGCTCGCTCTAATACCAATTGAAATCTCAATTAGTGTGAAAACACTAATGGTTGTTTAGACCCCCAATTTTAAATTACGTCTTACTTGCTTTTACTTTAACTTAACTAAGTGCGGAACAAGAGTAAAGCATGCGTTATAAACCAGTAACACTACTCTAAGCCATAAGCAACCACAATGAGCAATAAATGTAAAGCTTAAAGAGTAGGGAAGAGAAATGCAAACACAAGATAACACCAAGACGTCGAAGAGGAAACCGAAGTACTTGGCAAAAACCTCTCCGCGACTCTCCAAGTCAAAATCTATCCACTAGTGAATAAGTTGGAGTACACAAATATCAAAAAGACCCTCTAAGTCTAATCTATCCAATGTACTTGAGCCCTTCAAGCTCCTACTACCAACGAACTTCTCAGAGTCTTGTCTCTACTAACTTTCCGGATCCCACAATTTCGCTTAATTGTATCTGCCACTCAATGGCTTCTTCCAATACTTTCCAAAAGCACCAAAACTTTCCTCAACACTCAGAAAGAGTGAGGTAAGTGTTTGAGCTAAGAACTTCTCAAGGATGTATAGATGGAGAGGTAGTAGAGGAAAACCAAGAGAATTTGTGTAGATGATTGTGAGTATGACAATTTCTAACTCTCAAGGGTTTTCTCTCTGAAAATGACTCCTTTCAATTTTGTAGGTAATGAGGGTATATATAGTGTGTGTAAAGAATATAAAAAAACACTTTTCATTTTTGCCAAACAAAGAGTTTTGCGAGTACCTTGCGAGATGGCCTTTCTCACGAAGTACTTGCGCAATGACAAGCTGGCATGACTCTTCAGCTTCTAGTCATGTGCTTCACACATGGCCTTTTTGCAGGTTCCTTTACTAGCGAGCTAATCATGAAACTACATTGATCTTCATTGCATGCTTGATTCTTCACCAATCTCTCACACTCATCTCTTACAATTAAACCTACATAAATACAGGGAAATGATTGATTGAATTACAACCAAATTTGGCACGGAATTAAAGCCAACAAAGACCAGTTGAAAATCACAACTTTACAATGCTAAAACAGAAACCTTTGTTCAAAAAAAAAAAAAAACTAATAAATTAAGGGAAAATTTCTTTTAACAAACCATGGTTGCCATATCATTGAGGGTGTAGGCAACTTAACTAGCGAGATAAGTTACAAAACTATAAATAAAATGAAGAAGCAATGGTTACATGATATCTCGACCTTGTAATTACACATCCAATATATTGGCCATGAACAAATCTAAACCCTGGATGTCCCAAGTTTTCGTTCAAATAAGCGGCGCAGAAGGTAGACTTGGAGGATGCTAGTCCCAATGAGTGCTGCTGATTCAAACACTGCCTTATGTACTGCTCTCCGGCTCATTGCATCATTAACTGGAACATTATATAGAAAAAGAACCACCACAAGTTTGTAGCTATTACCTCAAGTACAAATTAAAAAGTCTAATCCAGAATGACCTTTGAATGTGTGTGTGTGCTCGCGCTCACCCATGAGCTTGGATTCATTATTGAGTAGACACATCATACATTCAAATTTTAACACAGAAAAGAAACTAGTTCCTCAGACAGTACCTATTGCCTTGCGATCAGTCTGAGCCTCTAACCAATGTTGTTCAAATTGGATGTTGTAAAGGGCTTCCTCCAACTTTGCTATCTGTTCCAGCAAGGGGGCGAAATGCTCTGCAGAGATCAACAACAAATCCAGAGATCATTCTTCAAAAGAGCTTGGTAAAAATTAAAAAGGAAGAAGGATTATTAAGGAGTAAAAAGAAGCGAAGCCTCTCACCATCTTTTGCTTGCTGATCAAAGTATGTGAAGTGATCAACATGTACATCAAAGTCAATAGTTCCATGGTAGGGAGACTTTTTAGAGAAACTGAATTGATATAGCCCTTTCCTTTGAATTTTAAACTCAAATTTCTCACTTGTCCTATCATGAAAATCTTGAATCAGCTCGCCAGTAGGTCCTTTTATCTGATAATCTCAACATAATAAAGAAATTAATAATTACTCTTTGGCGAAGGATTACAAGGAAAAAAATCCAGTGAAATTCAGGGCAACTATGTGAAAAACAATCTCAAGTTCATTAATATTGAATTTTCTACGTGATTAAACAATATACATCTTTGTCCATCCAAAGTGTGACACTAAAAAGTGCCAGTCAATGAATTGAGTTTTTGAGTCACAAATAAATCTTTTGTTGGGCTTCACCTGCAAAGGAACTAGAAGTATCAGATACATATGTAATCCAAGCTCTCATGACTATTTACTGGTAGATTTAGAAATCAACAATTCCCCTCAGTGATTCTACTAATGTCTGAAAATATATAATGAGTAGGACCAAGACAGCACATGCATTAATCCTTCATCCATCGAACTCAAGAGGATTTGATATATCTAAATATAGGACATATGTTCTCTAGAAGTGAAACCTTTTAACCTTCGTGTTCATCGAACCTGTTCCTATTCTATATATATTCTCTTAGTCTAATTAGACACTAAAAGTCCATACATGGACTCCCCAAGATTTTGTTATCGTATTCCACCAATTTAGAAATGGGCATAAAAGAACCTTCAGTGACTTTTGCCTTCCGCTCTTAATTCATAAAGCGCATCAATCAAGAAAGAGTAAGCAGGCTTATTTAGAGAGCACCAAAGTCTCCACTATTAGGAATGGTGAATTTAATTAGCTCTAATACCATTATAAATTACCGATTGTTCCGAAAGCTTAAGTTAATATAAAATGATGAATTTTGTCATTAATTTAATCATTATTCTAACACTTCTTTCTTATTCAGCGGAATAAAATCAAAAGTATTAGGGTTGTATCCTTTTCCACTCATCCCACAATTTCACATCTCTCTTGCGCATTCTGGCATTCCCACAATAAGCATGAAATATTGTGTTCAAGACACTAAACTCCAAACTCAACCCCAACTCAAGAGGCTAATTACTTCCCCACCATATATTACCCTCCTTACAATGCCCTACAATCAACTGGGACCATAACAAGGCACAGCTCATTTCTTTTTGCTTGGACCAATAATTGTGCTTCTTCACAACTACTGTTCATACTAATAAAAAATTGTTCCAACTTCGTATATTTGATGAATCAAAAAATAAATTAAAATAACAGCTCCATCGAACAAAACAACATAGGGTGCACCATTCACTACTGTATCCTTTTTGTTCATTTAACTTAACAACTAATATCATTTTACTAATAAGTCAAAGTGCATATTTTCAATTGTCAACTAGTACTACATAACCATAAAAACAGAAATAGAAAAGAAGTATATGTCAGCATTCATTGAAAAAAAAAAAAAAAAAACAGCACCAGTAATTCACTAAACATGGCAGAAAACAATCTACAAGCACAAGAATCTTCAAAAGCAAGGACATATGGTAAATTATCATTAGTACACAAAAGTTTAAGCTATTAAAAAACTGTGAATTTAATCATTTAACCATAATAAGATCATGTATAAACAAATGCATACCACAAGATCAACACTGCTGTGATCGTAATGCCAAAATGAATTGACCTTAATGACAACGAAAGAAACATGAACTGTGTCCCCATCATACTGTAGATTATGTGACAAGCAATCTTCTGTGTCTATCACAAACCTTATGCCTTCGGTTCCTTTTGTTGTGAATAAAAACAGCACCACTATGATCACCACTGCATACCTCAGAGCCCACCATTCCATTTCTACTAAATATTTAGTTTCTAAGCTCTGGTTACTGATTTCATTACAGATAGAGAGACAGACACGAATGTTATGTTAGAATGTGTTTCTTTTGTATGAGAGTGAGTGACGATGACGAGTTCTGAGAAAACTATGTGGTCAAACCGTACGATGTCGTCAGGGGCGGAGCTACATGTTAGGGTGGCCCCCCCAAATTTTTGAATTTTTTTTTTATTATATAGAAATATTTAATATTTTAATAATTAGCCCTCAAAAATGGGACTTGCCCCCCCCCCCCAACTATTTGAGTTGGTCCAATAATGTTCTTAAAAAAAATTGTCCAATTTGTCTAATAGTTATAGAGAATATATTATTTCTCAAATTCATTTTTTATGGTAAAATGTGTTCTCATATTGTTTAAAATTTTGGATCATTTATGTCTTTAAACACTTTATTAATTCAATTGAAATTTTTTTACTCACAATGGTAGACAATTTGGTAACTTATATTGAAAATGAAAATTGTAAAGATTTCACTATGGAAAATGGTGAAAGATTAATTTAATTCTATGAAACATTAAATTTTAAGGATTCATTATGAAAGATACTAATTTTTTGTGTTTATAGATACATGTGTTTGTGTATGTGTACAAAAGTTTGTATAGACTAATAAATTAGCAACACAAATCGGCTCCCCCAAACAAAAATTTCTGGCTCCGCCCCTGGATGTCATTTTCCTTGTCTTTGTTTAAATCCGGCGAGGCATTTTATGATTGGGTGAGAAAACAGCCTTCACCAATGGAAATATCCCATGTTGAGATCGTTACGTCTAATTAGTTGTCTTATAGATTTTTTTTTTTTTTTTTTTTTTTTAATTTTTAAAGGAGTGACTTTATACACTTGTTAAGGAAGCTTGAAAAGAATCTCATCTATATTAAAAAATAGCAAAAGTTAATAAAAATTGTAGCAGTACAGGTCACGATTGTGTGGTAATCGTTGTGCTTAATCTCCCAATTAACATGTGTAATACTTTAGGTATAGCTCACAATTGGAGGTCCCAAGAAGAATTGGGTTGAGAATTGGTGGTTAGGAACGGTTGTGTGTTGTCAATTGAGCTGCCTAAGGAGGTTCTCAAGTGGCCGAAATGCCGTTGAAGTATCTCCAGCTGGACTACTTCTTCTCAAATATAATGTGATATCCTCTTGTTCACTCATGTTTCTCTCCCCAGAAAAAGTTCCAACCCCTTCTCTAATGGGCTTCTCCCCTCTTATACTATTTCGTTAGTAGATTGGTAATGATGAGAATATTCCACCTATGTGTGGGCCCTACCATTTGCAGGATATGGGTGGCTCTTTGGGTCTGACTCTAGACAGTTGTTCTAGCATGTCTAATCTCACATCAAGGGGTGGTTCCCCTTAACTTCATTACTGTAATGATTCTCAAGTAACTTGAACCTAACATCGAGGTCTATGCTCTTATGCTGGACTCCTCTAAGACATTATTTCTCACCGGCGTTATTTCACCTATCATAGTCACTTGGTAACTAACGTGATGGTCCAATTTGGACTTGGTACATGTTTATTGGGCTAAAGGTTGATGGGCCTCACCCCGAGTTCGATTTGGGCCAAACTTTGTCCACCCACAAAAATATTAACTTTACTGCTTTAAGTTAAAATTGACTTGACTCCATATAAAAAGTGACTCACTATGATATAAAATTTTACATTAACTTGTGCTCACATAGCCTTTAATTTATCCATTTTTTGATGACCAACTTAGGAAATTTGACCATTTGGATATGGAGGGTGTTCAATGGAGGGGATAATTGTGTCGTTTATCTTTTTGTTTTTTTTTGTTTTTTTTTTTTTTTTAATTTTTTTCTTTTTTTAGAGCAATGATAGGGATAATATAAAATTTAATGTGATAGTATATAAAATCATCCATGTTTATTAATGTTGTAATTCACTAAATCATTTAACCAAAGTTACATGACTATTAAGTACGTTATATGACTAAAAGTATACATTTATAATCTTTTGAGTTGTCACATAGTACGGGAGTAACTTTCCACTAATGTGGTTTGAAGAAAAATCTTTGACTATTTTTTTACTATCTCTTAAACATGACAAATTCTAAAATTTTAGCTTTAAGCTGCTTGAAAATTTTCATATAACTAGGTGTGCTCTAATTTACGTATGATTAATAAGTTTGTAACAACAATGTAAAGTTGTAGAGTTGTATTGCTTTATATAAATTATATATGGTCTTTACGATGAATGATAAAAAATTTTAAAAGTGATTTATAAACCCTAACTGCATAAAATTTTCTTTTAAATCAATTTGGAGGAAAATTCCTCCAATCCATACATGACAATTTGAAAAACTATCCACTTATATTTTAGGTTATGTCACTTGTTTAAATAATGGAAAATGCTAAAGGTACTATAAATTTTACTACATAAAACTTAGAAACTGATATGACAATAGATATGATTAGTGGGACTTAACTATCTTATAACTGAATATTTAAATTGCCTCTATATGGTGGATGACACATCAAATAATTTATCAGTTTAATGATGTAGTAAATCCTATAGTACATGTAGCACTACTCATAAATAATTAAATGAATTTTATGATTTAATACATATAGATGGTCTTAATATAGATGGTCTTATAATAGTCATGTAATGAGTTAGAGAGTACTCCAACCCAATTTGAAGATGGAGTTTTTCCATATCTGCATGTACACAAAATTATGTAGTTGGAAGCGTAGTGACTTCAATGCTCAATTATGAACTAGTGCAGAGCATTTACACTCAGAAACAACACTCCTATAGAGAGGTCTAATTATTGCTTTTTCCCCTGCAGATGCCAACCAGAGAAAGCAAAGTTAATGGTAACAGAACCAAATGCACTTCTAAGCGAATAGAGACCAGCACAATATATTCGACAGAATAATCCTGACATAAAGACAGCTATGTTTGTCACAGGAGTGCAAACAAAGATCAAATACATGAGACCAATTCCTTAAAATTAGGTGTTTGTAAGGAGAATGCTTTTAAACTCCCATGCAGGCAGTTGCCACAACAGAAGGGCAGTAATCTAAACAGACGTTTATAAAGCATCCTTGATTCTTATCTCAGGCATACAAGCTGTACTAACTACTGCTATGACAGATTTGTTTCACATGAAACTCCAGATTTCTTTCCCTTCCTATTCTCTACAAAAATATGCACCTGGGGTTGGGGAACACGGCTCAGATTAGTACGTAAAACCTGGAAAACCTTTTCTCTTTCCACCACTTACAGTTTAGTCAATTGCAAACATTCATTTTCCAAAAGGGAACACCAAGTGATCATAGACATATTTGAACTCCATTATAAGTTCAGCCAAAAGTATCCAGATATTAGCAATAGACAACTAAAAACATATATATCAATGCACATCTTTGGATAGAAAATTGCTGAGTACATTTAGTTTCAAAAATTTGTACGCCAAAAACCCCATTTGTGAACAAGTACATTGGAGTCCGAAGGCAACTACATGTGCATAAGAGATGGTGCATGACAAACTAAGTGACTCATTTACATTGATGCCAGCCTAACCCTAAGCATATGAACAAAAAACTGAATTTTAGCTCAGCAGTTACAATGCTTGATGTAGCAGTAAGATATTTTCAACATCCAAATCTAGCTTCTCACGCAGTCGCTTTTGATGATTAAAAAATTCCACATATAAATCCTTTAGCAGCTTAGCCATCTTGTGTTCTTCAGTTCCAACATGGACAACCTTTATTCCTTTGCTACTTCCAAAGCTCATATTCTGTAATGTTCTCTGCAAATTGTAAATGCCAAATCAATTAGTAATCTGAACAGTCCCCCACCCCACACACACACACACACACACACACAAAATAATATAATGTTAAGTAGAGAATTAAATTTTGTAGTTACTGTTAAATTTAATCTTGCTTTTGTTGTTGGGGTGAGGAATCATTGTTAAGAACTAAGAGGTCATGTTGCACAAATATGTACTCGAACCAACAAAAGGCATGTAATTATGTACTTGAACCAAGTGTTCTTGCAGGTAAAAGGTGAGATTATATGCAGAGATTAGTCAAACATGCTATTGTACCACTAATTAATAATGGGGCTGTATGCCACACACATGCTGCAACCCTCTAGTGCTTCAGAGTGCAGCATATCTTTCAATACCAATATAACTGAATATGATCTATCACTTAGCAATAACATATTCTACTATATAGGCCAAAATGCTGAAATGCAGTGCTTGCCTGAGATTGGATCCCAGTCGAAGCTCTCAGTGGATTATGCCTTGTCATTTTCTCAACTATCACCCATGGCCTGCAGATTAAGTAACAAATACTAACTCTATAGTGATTATACTAAATAAAATTAACCCAAAAAGCATGATAACAGGAAACAGAAAAGGGAAAGGGATCAACAATGAACCATTTGACTAGCACAGGGCATTTATTTATTTGAAGCATGGTGTAGAGCACACTGTTTTCATTTAATGAGCCAAAAAAAATGTGTCAATTAGATACAAAGCAGTGCCTATGGGAAAAGAATTCAAGGAAGAAACAAAAAGAGGTACCAACCTTGAAGCTACAAAGGTGAAACTATAATGCATATGACATTACATACCTTCCCCCTGACGACATGATGATGTGCTTGGGACTATCCAGGAAATCAATTAACTTTTGAAATTCCTTTTTACTATCCAATGAAAGCACTCCCCGTGTTGATTTCTCTGAAGAAATATTTGGGAAAATGTAAACTTCAGGTGATACAGAAGTTGCTCTTTGTATGAACTCTGCAATCATTGAGGGAGACGATCCTTTATCCAGATTCTCAAGTAGTATCACATACTCATTTCCACCACCCCCAAAATCCATATCCAGTATACTACTATCTGAATGACTGCCAATCCTCTCTGCTTCAGACATACATAAACACAAAAGAAAAAATACAGAAAGAATCAAAATGGGGAACCAGTTTCTAAAACACTATTGGATACGATGGTAAACTAATGCAATTGACAAAAGGCAATTAATACTAAGGGACATTCATCTTGGACAGAATAGTTATATAAAAACAATGAGTATGCTAGGAAAAATTCAAAATTTAACTCATTTCAGTGTTATTAAAACATTCGGAAGGCCAAAGATACAAGTTACAAAAGTCCTCTGTTTAAAGGAGGATATTGCCCTAGCTAAAGCTGAATAACAGGAAAAGACAAGACCAAACGAGCCCAGGTATTTGGGATTTAGGACTCTTGAGATCAGTCTAGTTGAATCTCCACGGTGCAAAAGGACAAACCTTCAGATGAGCAGATTTTACTCACAGACCGCTTGGCACACCTTGTGTCCTACAAACAAGCATGTATTATGTCAATACTAAAAGATCATCCAAGCAATTGAGTATGCCATACAATTCTAAGTTGTCTCATTAGTCATTTATCAGGTTAACAAAGATTTCTTTGTGCTTTCTACACAAAATGAAAGAACTCCATACATAAAGTAACCTACCTGGTTGGCAAATTGAGGAAAACTTCGCTTGAGCTTGACGTTTGGGCTACTGTCTCCTTTAGAAATCAAATCAGGGTCAGATGTCATTACAAATCTCTCCCCAGCTCTTTTAAGAAAACAATCCAACTTGGGATCTATTTGTTTACATGACTGGACTTGACAAATGTTTTCAATAGTAGTAGAAGACAAGTTTTCAGCATTTGGACCATGCATCCATATGAGGAAAAAGTTACATAAGCACTCCTCTTCTCCTCCTTCTTTACGAGCATGCGCATGATTTTCAACCTACTAAAACATGCCCATCAGATCACTTGTAAAATGACAACCCAAATATATAATTTGAGATGCAGAGAATAGGATAACCTTAACTGATACAGGAAACTCAGTTCTCAACAATGACATGTTGTAACTGTTAAAAGACAGCAAAACTGAATTGATATTTGTAGTACAATACTGTACATCAGAAACTATGTATAGGGAACCTAGCCTAACCCTATTATGATTTTAATAGAACTAGGCAACTTGTCGCACAAGTAAAGGTTTACAAAGATGAGTTGACCTGCAAGTACAGACTTGCAGATGGGATTGCAACAGATTTGGACCCAAGCGCCCTAATATATCTAATAGTAACCAACCAGCTAGAGAGTCCCCAAAGGGCACCATTTAACCAAAAATGAACTAATATGCACTAATCAAGAGAAAACTCCCAGGCAAACTCTTTTGGAAAGTAATTGATTAAGAAATACATATAACCAATACAAACAGGAAGTAAAGTTAACCCCCGAATTATGCAAATTCACCAGCCCAACTCTATAGGTGAAAGAACAACAGTGTGATGAAACATGATCAATATAACAAAATAGATTAAAAGGCAATCCAACCCCATCTGATATATGACCCACATGAGATAATCTGAGATTGTTATACCATCAAACCACATGTTCAGTGCAAGTAAATTAATATTTACATACCAGCCACAAACTAATCAAATGGATTTACCCTTTACTGTTGAGGCTAAGAGGAAAGAGCAATCTTTTCTTTGCTTATAATTCAAACCAATTTTTTTACAAAATACAATAGAACCTTGAAACTTATAGTGTCCACTCTATGATGATTGCTCTTACCTTCATTCTAAGACACCAATTTGTTTCTTTTTGTACATAAGGGATTCGAATCTAGATCGCCTATTCAAGGTTCATTCCAAGACACCAATTGGTTTCTTTTTCTGTATACAAGATTCGAACCTAGTTCCTTATTCAACGACAAGAAACTTTAATAGTTGAACTAAGTGGAACCCATCAAACCAAAGTTGTATCACAATAAAGAGGTAAACATTCTCAAACTTGAATGCCACAAAGACAAAAACCACAAAGAATACAAAGCTTCCTACCCATTAACTTCCTAAAAAATATAAATTACTAGTTAAGCTACCAAAGTTGTATCACAGTAAAATGGTAAACTTTCTCAAAATTGGATTGCAAAAAAGACAAAGACCACACAAAACTCAATTATTTCTACCCATTACTTTCCTAAATAAGCCACACACACAACAACAACAACAACAACAACAACAACAACAAAAAAGAAGTAATTTCCCCATTTTCCAAAAATCACATATACAAGCTCAGTTAAGTTTCCATGGACTCATCTTTAAAAAGTAAATTCAAATATTCCAACCCATTACTTCCCTTGGGAAAAAAAAGTGATTTCCAAGCCCCATTTCAAAAATCATTTATATAACAAGGTTCTATCACAAAAAAGAAGTTTACTTTCTCAAAATTGAAGTCAGGAAAGACAAATACTACACCAAATTCAAATATTCCTTCCCATTACTTTCCTTAAAAAAAGTGTAATTCCCAAAACCCGATTTCCATAATCATAAATAAAAGCTCAGTTAAGTTTCCATGCATTCATCTTCAAAGTGTAAACAAATATTATTCTACCCACTACTTGACTAGTTGAACTACCAAAGTTATATCACAACAAAGAAATAAAATTTCTCAAAATCGAATGCAGAAAAGAAAAAGACCACACAAAATTCAAATATTCCTACCCGTTAATTTCCCATTACTTTACTAGTTGAGCTACCAAAGTTGTATCACAATAAACTTTCTCAAAAATGAATGCATGAAAGACAAAGAAATACCCATTAATTTCGGAAAAAAGCACCAAAAAAAAAAAAAAAATGTAATTTCCAAACCCCATTTGAAAAAATCATATAATACAACTACCCCAGCTAACTTTCCATGCAATCATTCATATTTAAAAGTGAAATCAAATATATATCACAACCCATTACTTTCCCCAAAAAAAAAGTAATTTCCAAACCCCATTTCAAAAATCATACATTACAGCAATCTCAGTTAACTTTCCAAGCATTCATCATTAAAAACTGATAGCAAACATTCCATCCCGTTACTTTCCTTAAAAAACCCAAAAACATAAAAAACATAAGTAATTCCCAAACCCCATTTCAAAAAATCACAAAACACAACAATCCCAGCTAGAGAGAGAGAGAGAGAGAGAGAGAGAGAGAGAGAGAGAGAAGACCCCATCAACGAGAGCATCATAGAAGCGAATATCGTCTTCACGGAAAGCAAAGGAGGCGCAAACGATGTCGCCTACGGAGACTTTAGAGCAATCAGAGTCTTGGAGCTGTACGGAAATGGGTCTGAAGCGCTCGCTCAAGTTGTGAATGTCTCTCTTGCTTTTCAACTCGCTTCCTCTCAGAACCTTGTCGCACTCCTCCGAGAACCCACAGAACTTCACCCTCAATACGTCGCCGTTTTCCTCCGCCACCACCCTCACGCTGTACCACGCGTCGTCCACGTCCGCTCTGTACTCCATCTCCGCCTCCTCCAACCACGACGACATGTCGTTTTTCGACTCTTTCGTGTCGTTTTTTTTTTTTTTTTTCTTTTCGAATTTTGACACCAACCAAATTGTAAAAAAATTGTACCTTTTTTTTCTCTTTCTTTTGTTTTTTTTTTTTTTCAAGGAATGAAATGAACAATATGATTGTTGCAAAAAAAATTATAGCACCACAAAAAAATGTACAATTTTTATTACAATTCTCCAAGTAGCTAAATGTGATTAGGAGAGAGAAAGTAATGGATACATTTGAAATTTACAGACAACTATACTTTTATGTAAAAGTTGTGAGTTTATTTGTAGAAGTAGAATAACTCCCATTTATTGGTATGAGTGCTTTTTTGAGATAATTTCAACCTATAACGTCCGCTACTAATGATAGCTTTTATTCAACCATCATAGCTTTTTATTTTCGTTGATTTTTGAAAACTAGAAACTGAAAACAGTTTTTTGCATGTTTTCAATTTTCTTCACAAACTGAGTTTTGAGAAAAATTTTCGTTTTTTGTCCATTTTGAATTGTCAAACAAATTTTTTAGTTTCAAAAATAAAAAATTATTTTTAAAAACAGAAAATAAGGAGAAAAAATAGTTTACAAACATACTCATATTAATTACTCAATTCAGAGTTGCACCTTCATTGTAAATAAATTTCTTTCAATGTAAAAATTTTGGAAAAATGATGAATCTTTTGTTTGTGTTTGAAATTATTTGAAAGAAGCATATGAAAATGATTTCCTTGATCATGGAAAAGAAATTACAAGGGGCTCAACCATCTTCTTCACTGAGTTAGAGTCATGTTTGGAAAGTTAAGATTATACCCAGATTTTAACTCCCATTTTGATGACTATATATAACTCTTACTCTTCCCTTTTGGTGGCTTCATTGTTTGATTCCTTTCCCACACTTTCGATGCCTATTTACCAATCCAAGGCTTGAGGTTTACTCTATATGTACATGTATTTTGATACCTAACATATACCGAATTCGACTACATTTTTTGCCTTTTTTCATGAGACTCCCTTTTTTGAATGACGTTCTATCCTTTTTGCAAAACATCATGCTAGAGTATCACTGCAGTGATCATACAAGCACCTATCAATTTCTGTGATATTCACAGGCATTGGTGGTACTACTACTACTTCTCTTTTTCTGTGATTTTGGTCAGGATATTGTATGTCAATTTGCTACAGATGAAATTGTTCAGAATTCCTTCTTAATTAGTGTGTCTGTCAGTTCATAACCCTGACGAAATTAACAAGCAACCAAATACTATATCAATTTAGTGTATATACGTATTAAATTCTTTTTATCAATTTGTTGGTGTAGGGCTTAGTATTTCAACATAACTATAGATCTAAGATTTAGAAATTTGGTTACTAGGAGATATCTTGTACATGGGCATATTCACCATCTCTCTCGTAACACGCTTTAGGTTTACATATTGTAAGAGAAATAATGCATATAATGAATACATGAGATAATTATTGGGTTATAAGAGCCATCACTATGGTTGGAGCCAAGAGATTGTACACTCTTGGTCTTGTATACATTGTCTATATTATATATTTATTAAGGGTTCTATTAAAGAGTATCTTTGTTTACATATTAAGATAGAATTTTATAATGTAAATGAAACAATTTTATAGGAAGTCAAGCTAGTTTCAACTTAAAGTCTATGTTATTGTTAGCTTTCACTATTTCTCAACGTAGGTGGAATCCTTTATAGCCTCCTAAATGATTGCACAAAGGGCACTAGTTAACAAAATTCATTTAATAAAACAATGATCTACTTCTTTCTATCCTTTTTGTTCTTTTGGTTTTTTGTTTAAATAATTTTTGAGCAAAGCACAAAGCTTAGGTGCAAATGCTATAGTGATGTAGGGTCTTAATAATAGTTGCCTTTGTGTACTTGTTAAGGTAGAATATTGTAACGTAGTCAAGTCACTTTTTATAAAGAATCAAGCTAAGTCTTAGCTTAATAATCCATATTTTTATCAACTTTTGTTATTTCTTAATGCAAATAGAACCCTTTTTAAACCTCCTTAACAAGTGCACAAAGAGCACCCCCCCCTTAAGAAAAGCCATTTAGAATGATTTGCTCCTATCTATCTTATCTCTTTTTTTAATGGTTTAAAGAATGGTCCTTTTTTTCCCGTTTTCTTTTGATGAATAAAAGACTTTATTGAAGGAAAGAAAACTACACAAAAGAGTGGCCTCTTTTACAATCACATCTACAACACTAGGAGGCCAGTGACTACGAGACCATTCGGCTAGTTCATGGGCCGCTAGAATTCGCCTCACGTAAACCCAGCTAAAGGAAACATAACCAAGATCGATAGATATAGAATTAATAGCCGATACAAAACTAAGTAATCCCCAAGGAACTTGATCAATAGGAGCTCTTATAGAATCTATGCATATCTTGGAATCACTTTCCACTACGAAATGGGGGGCATTCAACTTTGTAGTAATATTAAGCGCCAATCCCTCATGGACAACTTTGTTTCTCCACATCCATATACGGTCAAGACTCAAGGCTCCAAACAAAATGAACTTCTCTTTTCAGCAAAAGCCATTATAATGATTTGCTCCTGTATGTAATTTTTTTTTTTTTTTTTTTAATAATTCTTAGGTACTCTTGGAGTATAGAGAATGGTGCTTTCTCCTCTCACATTCATGGTGGAGTCCGCTTATTAAATTCATGGTGTGGTCTACCATGAATGTGAGAGGATGGAGCACCGTTTCTCCGTGCTCCAAAAGTACCTAAGAATTTTCCATTTTTCATTTTTTTTGGTTTAAAGTTTTGACTAAAAGACAAAGCTTAAAACACAAATCTTTTAAGTGACTTAGTTTACGTTTTCAAATTAAATTCATTAAATTCAACCATTTGGCTGTATAGACCAAGAAATCATATGATTAAATTTAAGGGTCATGTTAATGGTTGCTCTTTTTTTTTTTTTTGATAGGAAATGGTTGCTCTTAAGACAATTGTTAACAAACCATTTTAGGAAAATTTTAACACAACTTTTATAGAAAATAGAAAAAATTGTCTTAACAAATTCCCTAAAAGCTTTCATTAACATTTTCCTAAATTTAATTGCCATGAAGATGTAATAGCATGATTGCCACGAAAGAGATGTAGCAGCATGATTAAATTTCATTCGGCTAACCTAAGGTATAACAACTTAGGTATCACCCACAATACAAGGCAGACTTGATGTGTAATTTTAAAATATTGGGCATATCAAAGGCTGACTAGTCAAAGGGTAGACACGACATGATTTTATGGGTCTGTATGACTTCCTAGTGAATATTGATGATGAGTATTTGGCATTTATGCTTGAGATAAGTTCTTGGTTGATTACAATAATGTGACTGCGACTCTGATATGTTGAAAATGCACTCAAAAGCATGTTTTGTAACATCAAAATGCTCTAAAAAATAATATAAAGACATTCCTTAAACAAACAAAACACACTTAGCGTTTTCATGTTCACTAATTTTAATTACATGTTAGCTTTTCCATTACACAAACGCAACTTCAAGCAAAATTTATACTAGACCACACATTCTTGCTTTATGCATAATCAACTTTAGTATCACAAATGTCACTGGCATTCTTTAGAGATACACGTTATTCTACTACACTTTTGGAAACTACATGGGGATACAGCCATGTGGGGCAGGCAGAGACACAAACTTATGGTCGCAAATGAATCTGCCACTCACAAAAAAGGGGTGTATAAAACATTCTAATTTGGACTCAAAGAAATATCTTTGCCAAAAAGTCCAGCTATTCCCTTCCCAGGGTCACTTTGTTTAACGATTGACTCTCCAACCAAAACCTGCAAAGGAACAATACCAATTTTCAGCTAATTTACCCAAGAAGGTTGTAGGATGAGGCATATTCGGCTAAATTAATGCATGAACGAGCTGTTACGTAGGTCAGAAGCCTTGTGGCTTAGTGACACCATCTGGTCTTCCCATGAAGAGAACCTGGGTTCAAATTCCCACCACTCTCCACTTGTATGCAAAAAACAAAAACAAAAATTTTGAAACTTACTGCTCTAACACCAGCTTCTTGTACAAAAGCGATATCATCCGGAGTAAACAATCCAGATTCCCCAACTACCTGAAGAATACAAAAAAGAAGAGAAGTCATCGAAATAATACAAAGTTAACATATACGTTTTAGTGAGTTGCCATGAATGGTAAATAGAGCACTTACCATTATGCCTTTGTCACGGATCCTTTGACCACGCTCTCCTTCAATAAGCCTCTTTGTAATACCTATATCAACCTCAAAAGTTTCTGCAGATAGGCAAAAATTAGAGTTGTTGGTCATTAGTATTGTGAGAATGTTTGAATAGTTATGCATGTAGGTCTGATTCTATAAACCCAAGTCTTACATATATGGCCAAGATGTCCTAGTGCCAATCAAATAACTAAACCTATAGCATATTAACCCTATCAGTTACTGCAGTTTTACGATGCTGATTCCCCATGCAGAAAACCAACATATATTGGAAGCACACACACAGCCTTAGGCTATCATGACAATAGCTAGCAATATAAATAATGTGTTTTACTTAATAATTGAAAACGTGTTATCTCTTACGTGACTGATGCAGACATAAGTGGTTCATTAGAAAAGCAGCAAAACAATTAATGTGTTTCTTGAAAATGAGGCCCAAAGCTATGGAACTTGGTTGTGGGTCTTTTGTCAAAATGTAATGGAAGGAATAAGGGGGCAGAGGCAATGAATGTTATCATGGAAAGTGACTCAACTGTAAGTTCAAGCACAAGTTCAAAATGACTTTATTCCCCCATATTTTGAGAAGCTAAAATTCAAATTAAACTTTAAAATAGTCATAGATTGACTTTCGCTAAAAAAGAAATTGGGGGTAGATTACACTAACCTCTGTCAGATATACATATATAACCCCTTAAGACTAGTTTGAATATTGATAAAATGATTAAATTCATCATTTTCTAATAGCTTCAGGTGGTCCTAAATTCGAACCTTGTCTTTGCTCTACCTCCTACTTCAGAAAATTTTATGTGTTGGGTCCCATTTATTAAGGGGAAGTCTAGACGCACACCTAAGGGGAGTATTAGAATATTGGTTAAATGATTAAATTTATCATTTTCTAATGGTTTAAGTTTTTTGGAGAATTGGTAATTTATTAGGACCATTTGCGTGTTATTACAAATTGAGTTTATTCAAATTGAAATTCATTCAAAAATATGTGTTTACTAACCAGCCTGGTAAAATGATAAGGAAAATCATAAAAAATAAAATAAAAGTAATAACCTTAGGTAGCTAAGTGTCATTTCTAAGAATAGGAGGAGGTTTCTAACATTTCCCCAAACCTCAAAAAGGTGAGTGTAATTTACCCAGAAAAGAGACTAGTATCAGATGTTATATATAAGTTACAGAAGAAAAAAGTTAGTAATGATATGTTTAACTAACAATTATATTAAAAACTGAGGGAAAAAAAAGAAAGAAAAAAGAATAAGAATAAGAGAAAGAGTATGCCAAGTCACAATAGCTGAAAAAATTTACCGAGATTCCGGTTGTTGATGCCAATAAGCTCAATTCCTTCAATTTCAAGAACACGATCAATTTCTCTCTCATTGTGCACCTACAACAGGAGCAACAATAGCATGTTCAATAATCTAATTTGTGAGGAAAAATGTTATCTTTATCACTTCAACAAAACTAATAAACTCAAAGTACTAGGAAGAAAAGAAAATAGGAAAACCAAAAACCGTCCCATTCCATAAATTCTTGCATTCAAGATAACGACAAAGACAACTAACAGCATAAAAAAACTGTTGTGAAACCAAAACTATATTACAGTGACATTTTTTTTTTTTTTAGAGTAAGCTTTAGCACCAAGGGGAGTGCGATTGTGCTACCCATTGGGAACAAACATTTAAACCAACAGTCAAGCATATGCAAAAGTTTGCCAAATCACGTTCATATGAGAACTAGTCTGGAATGGGTGTTACTTTCAAATAAAAAAATTGGTCATAAAAGAGCAACCTAGTCACAACTTGAATCGCATCTCTTTTCATATAAATAAACCTTTATGTGATATAGAAGCTCATTATTAAGTCAGAGATTATGGTAATCATATGTTTTACCACATGAAAGGAGAAGACTGTGTCAAACATCTTCCAACTACAAGAAAATTTGCAGAAACATAACAAAGAATATTAAAGCACCATCTGTACCTCAACAAGTGTTGCCAAACCAAGTATCTTGCAAATCTTAGTCATGTATTTGATATCAAGATCTGGCAAAACAGCAGCAATTAAAAGGATGGCATCTGCGCCTTTTGCTCGAGCATTGTAGATCTGCCATGCATCTACAACAAATTCTTTGCACAATAGAGGGCACTGCGTATTTTGCTAGTATTAGACACATAACTCATACCAATTACTAAATAACAGCTTGCACCCTATTTTAGACTAAGCAAAACAATTCCGGGAGCAAACCTTTACTCCAGCATTCCTTATCAACTCCAGATTTTCAAAGCTTCCCTACATTGAAAATTCAAACGAAAGTATGAGGGTTTTTTTTTAAAAATTAATTCTTTTAGCTTCAAGAATACAAACTTCAAAAAAATAAATTTATTCTGGAAACTTTCAAGTTATAAGAATTCCCAGAAAGATTAAAATAGATTTATTTACCTTAAAAAACTTTTCATCTGTCAAAACACTGAGACATGCTGCTCCACCTCCCTCATAAGATTGGGCAATTTCAACCTATCATGAGAAAATTTCAGAAAAAGACATAAAATTTGACAATCACAGAAAGATAGAAATAAATATAACCTCGAATTCTGCACTGGTACAGTTCTTGAAGGACTTATCAGGCTAAGAGATGGAAGAACTATAAGACTAATTAATCTTACTCAGATAACTCAAGAATCTGGCCATCTCTCTAGTGCCTTAGTTTCAAATAATTCATTCTCTCCTAGAACGAATACCATTTTACATTTACAGATATAGGACTTACCTAATCAGGAACTGCTGTCCCAAAGCAGCACTGTTTACTGATTTAAGATAATGTATTCAAATTCCTAGACAAGTAAACTTTTAGTACGTAATCAAGGCATGGACTCTTTATCACTTGAACCAAGCTAGCAGAAACTCTTAACCATTTTAAATAGCATTCAGTGAGTAAAGGTGTGAAGTTCAATGACAATAAAAATGCAAGCAATATATTCATTAGAAATTTCATGTATGGTAAAATCCTAGCAAAACAACTGTGGCCTTCAACAGTACCATTTCAAACAACTTGGGTGGAACAGATGATGATGATAAAAAAGGCATGAAAAAAAAATCTGGAGTTGTACTCTTACAAACATGACATCAACAAAGGATCTTGTAACAGATACCTCCAAGCACATCGATAAAATTCAAGAAAAGACAAAGAAAGAATGTAGGCTCACTGGATTAAAGTCCTCTCTTAGAATTCCTCTGCTTGGAGAAGCCTTTTTCACTTCAGCAATCAATCCAGGCAGTCCAGTTCGTAGATTTGCTTCCCTAAGAGCTCCAATAAAGTCTCTAGGAGGAGGAGCATTCTCAAGTTCTTTCTTCAGTGCTAAGAGAGGCCTTCTCTCTCTTAACTGAAAAATGTTAGCTAATGACATTAGAGGGAACTCATCAAAATATTAAGAATAGGAAAAAAAAAAAAAAAAAAAAAAAAAAAAAAAAAAACAGTTTATAAACAAGTCAAAGAAATTACTCTTGCGACTTCCGTGTCCTTGTGCCAAATGATTTCTTCCAAAATGTTGCGAGGAGTATTGCCCTCATTCTGCAACCGAAACTCAAAAGGTCCCACATAGTGCAAAGGGGGTCCAGTTGGTGGCCTCCTCCTAATCCTTATACCCTGACTAGCAGCTACTTCATTTTGGAACATCCCCACTTCCCACTCCTTGACTTTAAGAGCTTCTTCAGGTACAGGTACTGGTGCAACTGTAGCAGAACCATCCTTGGACTCTATCTAAACAACATTAAGAACATAATTCAATCCCAAAAGAATTGTACATTTTAATATCCAAATAACAAAGACTTCAACAATCACAAAGATCTTTTTCAATCCCAAATATTTGCAGCTCAAGGAATTCTCTATTGCTCAGATGCAGTTACTGGTGGAACTGTAGCAGAACCAATCCTTGGACTCCTATCTAAACAACATTAAGAACATAATTCAATCCCAAAAGAATTGTACATTTTAATATCCAAATACAAAAGGACTTCAGCAATCACAAAGATCATTTTCAATCCCAAAAATTTGCAGGCTCAAGTAATTCTCTATTGCTCAGCATATGATATCCAAAGAAGCTAAACATATTAGACATAATCCAAGTATTTTCTAACTTGCCCAAATTTTCTCAAAAAACAAACAAAACTATTCACGTTCTTGAATTCAGAACTAAATAATACAATAAAGAAGATAACTTTAGAAACCCATTACAGAAAACTCAAACACCCACATGAAAACAAGCTTATATACCACACGCATTTCACTATAAACATTGAATTATCCAAAATCCAGAAAGGAATTGAAGGGAAAAGTAACTATAATGAAAACAAACAAACAAAAAAGCATAAAATCACAGAGAAAATGAAATATAATCCAACCCCATTACTCAGAATTGAAGCATTGACACAAAACCCGTTTAAAAAAAAAATAAATTTAAAAAACCTGCTGAGCTCTAATGGAGAACGAAGAAGAAGTAAGAGAAACCGAATTTCTTGTAGGCAAGTCCATTGAAATGGACTTTCTCACAGATAATTTGTTGGGTCTGTGAGTTAGAGAAGGAACCGTTGCCCTCAGAGAAACCAAAGCCTCCATTTGTGTTTTGGTTGAATTTTCAGATTGATTGAATTAAAAGGTGTCGATCTAAGTATTAGTGGCGTGTGTAAATTTTTTTTCCTTTTTTTATAGGATTTCTAAGATCGAGACTATGGGCTTATTACGTCGAAAAAAGAGTCCAGATTGTTGTTATAAGTTATGCGTTACGAAAGATATTTGTTGCGGCGCCTATGAGATTTGTAGAGACTATGTGTGTGGTCACACTAGGGCTGTGTTTGGTTCGCGTAAAATCATTTCCGGAAAATATGCTATTTTCCGGAAATGCTATTTTCCGGAAAGGAAAATGTTTTCATGTGTTTGGCTGTCACAAAATTCATTTTACGGAAAATTAATTTTGGTGTTTGGTTCGTTTAATCAGTTTACCAGAAAATACATCAAATCCGGCGAAACGCTCGTCCGACGAGCAGCCGACGAGCGTCCGACGAGCGGCGCTCGTCGATCGACGATCGCGCTCGTCGATCGACGATCGCGATGGACGAGCACGCTCGTCGATCGACGATCGCGATCGTTCGATCGCGATCGTCGATCGACGAACGCGATCGTCGATCGACGAACGCGATCGTCGTTCGACGAACGCGCTCGTCGATCGCGCTCATCGATCGACGAGAGACGAGCGCGCTCGTCGATCGACGAGAGACGAGCGCGCTCGTCTGTGCTCGTCGATCGCGATCGTCGATCGCGTCGCTCGATCGACGATCGCGATCGTCGATCGCGCCGCTCGTCGGCGCGATCGTCCCTCTCTCTCTCTCTGATCTGGGCTCTCTTTTCTCTCTCGCGCGATTGTCCCTCTCTCTCTCTCTTTTTCCGGATTTCATTTGAAGTGAAAATGAAGACAGAATTCATTTTCCGTGGTCAAGGCTTCAAATTTCGGTCAACCGGAATTCGATTTCCGGAAAATAACGTTTTCCGTCACAGCCAAACACCCCATTTTCCGGAAATTGATTTCCGGAATTCGTTTGAAGTCGAATCAAACTTCTGTAACCATTTCAGGTGTTTTTGACGTATATCACTTACTTTTATGTAACAAAAAGTGTCTGACGTATTGATGTTTGAATTTTTTATTTTTTATTTTTTTAAGGGAATCTTTTGATTTATTTTTTATTTTTAATTGAGGAAGTAACACCCAGAACATTAGATTTGACAAATTAAACTTTTTTTATTAGTTTTTTTTTTTTTTTAATCTAAGAGATTTTAAAGGTGTATTTAATTTTTTTTCACATTATCATCTAATTATTAGTATAATATATGCATATCATAATATCATATGACTAAATCAGTTAGATTTTAATGAAAAAACTCTAACAAATGTTTGATTTGTTGCGTACCTAGTGTTCAAATGACAAAGTATGCATTTGAAAATGGCTTTTAAATTGGCACTTAGCTTATTTTATGCATTATTTGAGAGTCTTTACGTGAGTGCTTAAAAAAAAAGATTTATTTCAAATTTGAGTTAGCTTATTTCTACCCCCTATGTGGGTTCCACTTAAGCTTGTTTTTATCAAAAAGTCACTATTTTGCAATCTGATTAGATAAGACTCGTATAATTTGGTGACATTATCCAATTATCAAGGCAAACAACACGTTTATCAAAAAAGCAAACAACGCAACATTCAACATTCATATTATTATTGTTGTTGTTGTTGTGAGATTAAGTTAATTTAATTGGTTAAATTTTTTAATGATTGAATAATGGATTTAGAGTTCAATCTCATTATACATCAAAAAATGATTAGTGTATTAATGATTAGTGTATAAAAAAAAATGATTAGTGTATTAATTTAATGATAAAGTTATCATTAAAAACAGATGGTATAAATGGGTATAAAGTTGTAACGGCCAAACTTCTTATTTGACCATTGTCAACACGTGTAAACTCTATAATGAACTTTTTGTAAAAGAAAAAATAAGAAGAAATGTTAAAACCTGTTGAGCTCTAATTGAGGAAGAAGCAAAAGACACAGACTTCCTTGTATGCAAGTCCATTGTGGGTCTTGGAACTGACCTTCTGATTGAGAATTTGTTGGGTCTATGAGTGAAAGATGGCAGTGTTGCTTTCAGAGAAACCAAACCCTCCATTTTTATTTTTATTTTAATTGAAGTTCAGATTGTTAGAGGCCTTCACAGTCTGATTTTGATGAGAGAAAAGGCAGACTGAGAGCCTGTTATATGGGAGGGTAAAATATATATGTGAGTGTGGTAAAATTGATGTACAGAATAGTTTTTGGTTGTGCTTCAACATAATCTTCCATACTAGGCAAGAATTTCATAGTTGGTTCTCTTTATTGGATTGTGGTAGGTGGTCAATATTTTGCTATTATATTTATGATTAAAGGAAAGTGATAATATTAGACATGGCAACTACTTGTCCCAATAAGACTACAATCATGTATAAAAATAAAAAATTTAAAAATGTAATCTGTATGCCACGTCTGTTAGGTAATGAAAATGTGATTTTTGGTGTATTGGACTACTCAAATGAAATTTAGAATCCATGTGACTTTCATTTATCACATGCAGATGTACGTGCTGATTGTTTGGCCAAAGAAAATGAATCTTCTGAAAGGGACAAGTTGTATTATGATTTTTATGGGGTGGTATAGCTCAGCTTCTTTGTATGACTTTCTATTATAACGAACTTCCTCAAAAAGAAAGAAATTAAAAAAGAGAAAAGGGGGAGGGGAAGGGAAGTGTCAAAGAATACAGGGAAAAAACTATATATGGAAACGAATCTATCTCCATGAATGCACCTACTTTTTTTCTTTTCTTTTTTTCTTTTTGCAGAAGAAAATGTACCTACCCTTTGAAACATGGAATTTGAACATTTAAAAACCCTTTTATTTTGCAAAGGTTGTCCTATGTGGAAAACAGGCTTCACTACTTCAGCAACTACTAAAGTCTTAATTATTGGTGGGATGTTGATGTTGATTATCGAAGATTAGAAGTTTAAGAAATTTATAAACATGGGGAATTTTGTTGCAAAGTGTGCAACCTTACTTCAGAATAGATAGATTGGCATTGCCATATGTATATGCTTTCTATTCTTTTGGATAAACATCATAAACATTTAAAACTTATGAGGTTTGTGAGGATTGTTGTTTGTAGGTTATAGTTGAATTAGATTGGCACAGATAGAAAAGAAAAATAAATTAGAATATTTGATTGCCAACACTTCACATCATTTAAGTGGTCATGGAAGTAACATATGAGAGAAGCATACTGCTTGTATTTATGATCTGGGTGGGATTGGGTACAATGCTAGTGTCCACAGAAATTTTTATGGGACAATGTGCTGATTTGGAATTGTGTTAATAGATCTCATGTGCATGATTTGTATTATTCTATGTATCTCAACCTGCATTATAAAATATATTTTCAAAAGTTAGATGAGCCTATATGTATTATTTATTTTTCTTAAACTTAAACAATGGTTTTTTTTATTAAGGAAAAATGATAGAATGAGAAGCTTTATACAAACCTCCATGCTAGCAAACCACAGTTTTTGACATTCTTAATGTTCTGGTTCTCTGGTGGGTTTTTAAACATACCTCACTCAATGAAACAACCAAAGAAACTTTGTTCATAGATGCTATGACTTTCAATTAATTCCCAAGCATCTTTGTGTTTTCTAATTTGGTGCTCCATTTTACTAGACATCAATTAGCTCTTCTTACAGTCATTAAGGATGTCCTTGCCTTAAATTAGAATTATGCTAATATATTGGCTCTCAAGCTGCCAAAAATTTTTTTGTTTGTAAGGCGAGGGGTGTGTAGATTATTGTTGACACTGCGTCTCCTGCAGATCATGCTCATGTAACTGGAGAAATGCTAGTGAATTGAGTGTTATCTTCTGGAGCTAAAGAGGACTTGCTGATGACTGTAGAAATGGTGGTTGGTTCTGCTTCTGCTGATGACTATGCTGTCCTTTGATGGGTTCAGCTGCTAACTGAGGAAAGAGGTTTTTCATAGGATGTATTCCAATTGAAGCTACTATGGATAATGTGCAGTTGCATTTCAGTCAGTTTGGCCATGCTTTGGACTTGTATCTTCCCATGGTAAAAGTAGTGGATTTGCATCTAGGTTAATTGAGAATGGTGTAGAGGGTTTGCTGATGAATATTACTTTCTGCATTTTTTTTCTTGACAACTATTTCAAAATGCTTAAACCATGGCCATGCAGCATGTAGTTGGATGTGTTAAACCTTCTTGGGTTTGTTCAAGGTTTTAAATGGGCTTGCTTGCCAAGAGATACTTTTACCACCCTATCTATATGGCAAAAATTCAAAATTGCACAAGACTAGTAATGGCTAAAATCAAGATGGTGAGATGTGACTACAAGGCGGAAAATGAACACATGATTGAGGGCAGCACTAAATGGAAAACAAATGATAAATATTCTGCAAAATTCATCCTAGGATGCAAATTGAAATTTAGTAACTATTTAGAGGCTTTTCCTAGTGCTAATTGATTGCATGGTTTTTTCACGTTGTTATTTGCACATCATGTAAACTGATTTTGTACTGTAATTTCATACGCTTAGTAGTATGTATCACATCCTTTTGGGTGTTGCCCATATGTTTTTGGCATGACTAATGTCATGATGCATTTTTCTTCAGGATGAAAGAATGGGCAGAGGTGTGTCCTAGCCTCTTGTCGGCTTTGGGACGTGCTTGGGCCTAATAGGCCCTCATGTGGGTAGCCGGAGTATTAAAGGAAAGAGCCTAAAAAATTCCTTATTATCTCAGAGAAACTCAAGAATTCTTCGAGAGGTCAAAACAAAGGAAAGCATATGAAGAGTTTGAGAAAAGATTTCAAGTTTAGGTTGATGTTTAAAGGAAGTGGCTGCAACTTTATCCTAAACAAAGTTCTCTGATGTAACTGGTTTGTGCCTTGTTTCATCCTTCATAACCTCTGGTTAAAAGTTTGCTAGTAGTTGGGTTTGTGATTGTTTTGTTTGTAAAAACAAGATGTTGGGTATGATTAGCACCAATCAGGGGCTGTAGTTTAGTCTAAAGACTCGCGTCTCTGTGTAGAAATGAGTTGGGATGATATTACACTGTTTTCATGCTGAGAAAGGAGTTTATATCAAGGCAGATGCCTTTGTTGTAGTGGGCTAGCTAAAGTCTGAGTGTTTCTGTTTGTATTGGTGTGTTTCATATCAATAATAATTTCTGAATTATCCAAAATGATAAAAACAAGAGTCATTTGCATTTCTTTTGTGTAGATGCAACAATTTTTGAGTCTTGAGGAGTAAGAAGATGCACCTAGACCAGGCGCTTGACACTATAATTTCTTAACATGTTTGATGGTTGCATTTTTCATTGGCTTCCACTTTAGCACCTTTGTATTTCATCCCTCTTTTGTCACTGTATTTCCCACTTTAGACTAGGAATATAGCTTCTGATGTGCCACACATCAAACCTTGTTCACATGAAAGTCACCGTTAAAATGAGGCCATTAGCACTAGGCAATTATTATGAGAGTAGTATATACGAATTAAGTTTTTCAAGAAATTTCAAACTTCAACAAGGAATTCCAAACTTCAAAGAACATATGATGCTAGACAAAAATAAAAGTAACAAGGAAAGTAAAGATAAACTTAAGAATCGGCACTTAGGGTCACTTTGAATCAGCACCCAAGGTGTTAGGAATCAACACCCAACTATTGAAAAATATCCGATATGAATTTCATTAATCTCGTCTATCTTCCAATACAAATAAATTGGGCTCTTTTATAGAGCTAGAGCTCTAAAGAAATAAAGAGATAGTAAAAGATAACAACTAATGAAAACTAATTTTAACTGAACTCAAATTCTAATCCCTATCTAATCTCAAATTTAATCCATATCCGAATAAAAGTTTACAATTATCCAATTTCCTATGATATAAATACAAAAAATCAGTAAGCCACAATGCCAGAGTCAATTTGACTGGCCAAAAACTATATATGATCTAAAATCAAATTATGATGTCCTTAACAGAAGTGCACAAATCTAAAATCAAATCAAAAAATAAATGACAGATCATGTAGGACAGATCTAAGTTTGGAAATTTTGATTTACAAGGAAATTTAAAACGAATAAATATTTTTGAAAAATGAGGCAGTGTATGTGGGTAAAAGGGATGGAAAAGTAATTTCTCACCAAATCACAAAGAAAAGTAGAAATAATTGAGATCTTTTATATAAATTTATGACAAAAGGAAAAGCACAGAAGTAATGAAGGCAACAGTGTGAGTAGTGGAAATGTTATTCTAAAACTTGTTTTCCCCCATCTTTAAGAATGGGATCAAGGGGTTGTCCAAGGTTTGAATGGTGGTACCCTTTCTACATTAATTTTCCTCAAGTTTCCTTGCAGCCAAACAGAGAAAATATCAAATGCACAAAAACAAATGTTTGGATGAATATATATATATATATATATATATACACACACACACTTTTTGGTGATCTTTGTGGGATCTTTTTCGGTCTTTTGAGTTTCTGAAACCAGTTCCACTTCATCATCATCAGCCTCAACCCCAGAGACACCTAAAGACCGCGTAGTGGTGGTAGTAGCACCAAACCCCATACTACTAGCAGTAGGACAATCATCTCTACTATCCAGCATTGCATGGGCCATTTATCTGATCTTGGTTTTTGAATGACAAATAAGATAATGAGAAGTTTTTAATTCCAAATTGTCAAGAATCGTATCTGGATGCTGTATTAGACTGAAAAAGTGCATAGATAACAAGTAAAACTAAATAGAATAAAATAAAAGTTTGAGCTGAGCACATCAATAGAGATGATTCTGATCAGTAATAACAAAATTAAAGATATTCAATTGATAGAAGATAATCCATCAACTACAAACACACAATCAGGAGGACTTCAAGACAAAACTTCATTTTTAAAATCAAATTGTTTAAATGAAAACAAAATAATAATGACCTAAGTTTCTTATATTGGGATCCAGAAAAACAAAAAAGCCCTCTCTACTAAAAGGAGCCTAATTCAACTATTACAGGCCCAATTCTAGGGCAAACTCAGCACAAAATCCAAAAATTAAAAGCCAAAATTTCCACAGCTTTCTAATCAACCAAACAGGAAAAAAAAAAAAAAAAAAAAAAAATCAACAAAATTCGTTACAACCTCAGAGTTCATCAACAATACAATTAAAAAAAAGACTCAAAATTTTCAGATTTTGAAAGGCTTTATGTATTGAGGGAAAAAAAAAAGGACCACATGACTGCTCTAAGAGAAGGCGACCTCTCTGCGAAAAAAGAGCCCAAATTTTCTTCTTTCCATTTGATTTTCTGACACTGGAATTGCATGCATCTGTTACATTCTGCTATGGAAAATTGTACTACAAAATACTATAAACAGGAGGCAACAACAGTGCCGGTTTTACCTTACCACATAATTGAACAAAAATGTTTAGTACATAGCATAATTATTGATTAAGAAAATGAAATTAAAGACCCAGATGAATGCTTAGATAAATGTTTAAACTCTCAACTATTGCCACACACACCCCAGTTGCACCAGATGCGACAACTTGTCCTTACCAACAAATTTCAATAACTTCTTCAGATCCCAGTATGGAGCAACTAGCAGAAATAAGAATCACAAACTACTGAACTAAAAGGGCCTTTGTCACAGATTAAAAAGAAAAAAGAAATGCAAGCATATACCAATGTATTTATTTTAAAAAAGAAATATACAGCTACGTACAAGATTTGTAAGAGGGAGCAAAAGATGGTGACTTACAAAAGAATCAGAGAGAAAAAGTTGATCAGCCATGCAGATTTCTCAAAGCTACCAATTTTCACTGGAATTCCTCTTCCTCGCAATCAGAGTCACCTTGCCTTGTGCACATAAACTCCCAATCCAATTTCCCAAACACAGCATGAGTCTTTGGATTAGATTAGGGAGCTGTACACTCTTTGGGTGCGGTATATCCATGTCATTAGAGGTAGCTTCTACACTAGGTCCAGCTCCATTCCCATCATAGCGTATACTCTTTGGGTGGGGTAAATCTACGTCATTAGAGTTGCCTTCTTCACTAAGTCCAGCCTCATTCGCATCATGGTCACCACGGCTTTGCTTAATTCTGGTACCTTTTGTGGAATTGTCTAAATCATCCTCGTAAGGAGAATTAATGCAGCTGCTGTACCTGGCCTTTGTTTGGTTGACATATTCAATGTTTTCGTCATATGCCAAATGGGCCCCACAATTTTTAATCACCGCATTTCTATATACTAAATAGCTAATATTAATTAGCAACTCTGATGGTTTGTTGATGCTTTTCCAGAAATCTTTGAACTTGAAAGAAGGAAAATATTCCAGAAAAAGGACATTCGATTCAGTCTTATGGAAGATGACCTTTTTTTCCTTGGAAACGGCCACAGTGAGTTCACTAAATTTATGTCCATTGACAGTAATGTTCCAGGTAATCAAACCAAAATTGTTGTTAGGTACAATTACAGCGCACACAGCAACTCCCTTACAAATATTATTAATTAATAAATCTGAAGGCACATCTAGATTCAGTGAAACCCCCTCACATTGATGGCTAAACCATTTTGGAATTTCTCTTCCAGGAATTTTGAGTGAAGGAGGCCAACGATAATTCTGAAATAAACAAAATAACAATAATCATGATGTTTAGTACTCAGAGAGAGAGAGAGGGAGAGAGAGATATTATGAAACAAACAAAATAACAATAATCATGATGTTTAATACTCAGAGAGATACCTCCCGAGAGGGATAATCCCAATGGGGATAGGCCTGAACGTATAGTCTTAATATTGTCATCAAGTGGTAGCCTTGATTGTCCATCAATTTGATGCAATTGCGAAGATCAATCGAAGGACAAAAATTTTCTCATGGTCTTAATGCTAACGTTTCTAGTGAAGTACAACCTTCTGCAAAAATACACCGTATTTTTGTGGAAGTTCCGGCAACGATCTAAGTTCCTTACATCCTTTCAAAATAAGCACTTTAAGATTAGATAGTAGAACAATACTTTTAGGTAGGCCAACAAAATTATTTTCCATTATATTTAAGTATTTTAAAGAGGATAAACAGCCAAGAGTTTTGGGTATTGCCAGAAGACCGCAATGACTTAGATTCAGTCCGGTCAAAGAACATAATCCAGATAAAGTACGGTTTAACATGTGCATGCGATCTGGACTACTTGTGTGCAATAGCCCTTCACACCCCTCGAGATTTAGAACTTCAAGACTTTTGGGGAGTAAGGGCCATACTTTTATAGCACTTCTGCTGATATCCAACTTAGTCAGGCCAGATAGATGCTTCACTGATAATGGTAACTCTTCTATAGGAGTTCTATCCAAATAAAGCTCCGACAAATGTGACATATTTTCCACAATTTCAAGAAACTTCTTCAATCTTGAACAACCAGAAAGAATTAAAACTTCAAGATTTTTTGGTAGTAAGTGGCATACTCTTATGGCACTTTTTCTAAGATCCAATTTAATAAGGCCGGATAGATGTTGTGCTGATAATGGTAACTCTTCTATAGCTGTTTCATCCAAATAAAGTTTCGACAAACATGACATATTTTCCCAAACATCTGGAAACTTCTTCAATCTTGAACAACCAGAAAGTATTAAAACTTCAAGATTTTTTGGGAGTAAGTGCCATACTCTTATAGAACTTCTGCTAAGATTCAATTCAATTAGCCCAGATAGATTCTGCATTGATATTGGTAGCTCTTCTATAGCAGTCCCATCCAGATAAAGCTTCCACAAATATGACATATTTTCCACAACATCTGGAAACTTCTTCAATCTTGAACAACCAGAAAGGATTAAAACTTCAAGAGATTTCAAATTGATCTTGCGTAGAAGGCTTTTAAGGGCAGTGCAACCACTCAAATCCAATCTAGTTAGCTGTTCGAGATTTCCAAGAGATTCATGAATCTTAGACAATCTTGTACAACATTGAAGAATCAATTGCTTAAGATTTGGAACTCCACTGAAGTCTGGTGTCTCAATCAAGTTTTTAGAGTAACTCAAGTCAATGAGTTTTAACTCGTTTAAACTCTATTGTAATTTTTTTTTTAAATGGAGAAAATTAAAATCATATAAACATAATATCTATTGAAAAAAAAAAAAAAAAAAAAAAAAAAAAAAAAGCTTTTTACATCAGTTAAAAATTAAAATCTCACCTTAATTCCTTCCCATAGTTTTTTGATGAGGCTATAATGCATATGGAGTTCTACAAGTTTGTACGGCTCAAAACTTGTTGGCAAGGATTTTAAGGGATATCCATTCCAGAGAATGAAACGTAACTTATTAGAAAGATAATTGAGGCCTTTAGGAAAGTTTACATTATTGATTTTGAGTAATCCCAAGTTGATCATCTCTGAAAATGCTTTAGCATCCAAATTGATCGTCTTTGGAATTGCTTTAGCATTCAGATATTCCTCTTTTTCTAGAAGTGGGCCAAGGAGTATGCCTTTAACAGATTTTGTTCCCTAGTAATCAAAAACATAAAATGAGTGTATTGCTAGATATTAACAAAATCTTATTTGATAACCATAGATATATACCACTAAAAAGTATAAGATTTTGCATGATCTACTTACTGTATTTTCTTTTAGTACATGAAAGATATCCTCATGATCCCATAACCTACTACGATAACCAGCCTCTTCAAGGTTTTCACAATGAACAATATCCCTACCTAATTCTTGTAGTAAATCATGCATCTGAAAGTATCCCTTTGAGACGTCTATAAGAGATTTTTTTGAAAGAACATCTATATCGACGTCTGGCTGGTCATAGAGAGTCTATAGTATATTTGTTACATAATTGGAGATGATAAAATGGTCTGATGGGCCGACCTTAATGGGCCGGACGGATTGAAACTGTTGGGCCTGTATAAAGATGGTCCCACGCGCCTCGAAGGCCCATCGCTCACAGGTGCAGTAAGGGCCCATGATCCGAAATCTCTATTGCCTAGAAAAAGCCCTAAGATCCAATAAGGGAAGTTGTATCAGAGTCCCACATTGGAAAGATCTGGAGGTCAAGAAGAAAAGCCAACTCTCTATTACTATAAAAGGAGTAACATTCACGCAAATCAAGGTACGAAAAATTGACCCTCTTTAACGCTCTAGAGGAAAAAGGACAAATTCTGACTTGACCTTCGGAGAGTGTTTGGCCGGCACCACACCGGTGCTCTCTAAAAGTCTTCTTCCGTTCGTTCTTGGTGTGCAGGTTCGCTTTGAGTCGCGAGTATGGTGTGACTCATTGGTGACAATTTTCGACGTCATCAATAATCTCTGTACCCTCCTCTGTAGAAACAAGCTATATCTAAAAATATGTTTTTCTCTCTTTCCTCTAGGCCATTAAAACTTATTTGAAGCACATCTAGAATATCTCTTGGAGGATAGTCTTTACACCGAGCTAGGGTACTTTCCCATAACTTTAGACTTTTATGAAATAGGGAAGAACCCAAAACTTTAAGAGCTAAAGGAAGACCACCAGCATAATATATAAATTTCTGAGAAAACTCTTTATAACCTTCTAGAGGATGGTCTTTCTCGAATGCTTTTCAACTAAGAGCTCAAGAGCTTCATCATTGTTCATTTCCTTAGCTTTGTACATTTGAGCTTCAGGCACTTTATGGCTGATTAAAATATGTTGATCTCTGGTTGTAATAATAATTCTACTTCCTTCACCAAACCAACTTTGCTCACCTACCAATGCTTCTAATTGATCAAGCTTATCCACGTCATCAAGAATGACAAGAACCTTTTTACGACATAATCTTTTCTTTATCACATTACTCCCCCATCGAAAATCTGGAAAATCAAAATTCGTTTCAATCAAAATATCAGAAAGAAGTTGTTTTTGTAAATGAACAATACTGTGTTTTCCACTTTCTTCTCTAACATTGGCAAGAAAGCTGCTGCCTTGAAACTCATAATGAAATCTGTCATAAACAACTTGTGCTAAAGTCATTTTACCCATTCCACCCGTTCCCCAAATCCCGATTAAGCGAACCACATCCAACACCATGTCTAGCAGATTCTCCAGTTCCTCCAAACGACAGTTTATTCCAACAAGATCCTTGTAATCAAATGAGTATGTAGATTTCAATTCACCTTCAATTTTTTTAATGATATCTTCAATAACTTTTGACTTAGGTCTGCAACGAAGACAACATAATGATTTTGTAGAGTTATCATCGGCCATATAAAAAAAAAAAAAAAAAAAAAAAAGTTTTAGTAACTGCACAATGTTTAGAATTAGAATTAAATTGAACCTTAAAAGTCTTAAAATTTTAGGTTTGACTTTTAGATTCAAAAAGTTTCAAATTAAACCTTGAAATTTAAAGTTGTTACAAGTTAAACCTTATAACTTTGCTTGTATTAAATTGAACTTTAAAGTCTTTAATTTTTGGTAGTTTGATATTCAGATTTAATTAGGGGGATAAAATTGATATGATTTTGAAAGTCCAACATTTAATTTAAAACAAACATGACAATAAGTTTTTTTTTTCCCCCTTTATGAGGAGCTAACTATAAGGTTTATTTTTTTTTTTTTAATAAATACGATAGTGTTTTAGAGTTGTGGTGTAACAATTAAGTAATAGTTTAAGTAGTAATGATGATAGTTTTAGTGTCAAAAAAAAATTAATTAGTAGTAATAGTTTTTTTGGGTAAATTGCAAAGTATACCCCTAAAGTTTGGGGTTATTTGAATTTTACACCATGAAGTTTGATAAATTGGATTTTACACCCTAAAATTTGGTTTTGTTAGCAAAATTCCACCCTCCATTAGTTTAAACTGTTAAGTGACATGCTGGCGTGCGGATGAGTGTGTATATATATATATATATATATATATATATAGGGTCAAATCGGCCTCCCAAAATGATGTTGTTTTGGAAGCACCACCAACAATGCTCTTTGTTTTAAGTGAAACAAGATCATTTTGGGGAGAAATTATTAAGTCCATCAGGAGGACTGCTGATGTGGTCCTCCTTGACCAATGAGGCGATGTCATCTATGTAAATGTATGTATGAGCTTCCTAATCAACACAAAGAATAAAAAATAAAAAATACCAAATGATGTCACATTTACATAAATAACAGCATTTTATTGGTTGGGAGGTCAGGAAGGACCACGTCAACCATCGTCCTGGTAGATCTAATAATTTCTCCATTTTGGAAGGCTGATTTTGCCCAAAAAAATAAAAATACACATAGCATACCAACGTGTCACTTAACAGCCTAAACTAAAGGAGGGTAAGGTTATTTTGCTAACAAAATCAAATTTCAAAGTGTAAAATCCAAGCAATTCCTAACTTTATGGGTGTACTCTGCACTTTATTTATTTATTTATTTATTTGTTTATTTGCCTAACTATGTTGTAGTTTCTAAACTTTGAGGTTTAACTAAAAAATTTAAATGGCCCCTTATTTACCTATATTTAAATTCTTGTCAATCTATATATATATAGCCAAAACTGAGAGAAAATTCAATTAGATTTCAAATTGAAATTCAATTAGAGTCTAATTTTGTGCCACGGATCCCATCTAATATAAGCTTTTAAATTTTTTTGCTAAGAGAGTTAGTTAAGTGTAAAAACTGGATTTCAATTAAAGTTTAGTTTTACGCCATATGTCCCATATAATTTTTTTTTTTTTTATATCAAATGAATTAATTCAATGTAGAAAATGAGCTGTCCAATATAAATAAACCATAAAAAAAAAAAACCTAATCATATATCTAACTCTATATATAAAATTAGAGGAAAATAGAGTTTGAATGATTTTATATTTATGAGCCATTTTTTTTGTGTAACTAAAAATAATTTAAATTTATAAGTTATTTATTTAATATACGTATACCATGACTATTTATCTAATGAGCATATTTTTTATACTGTTTTTATTCAGATATTTCGTATGCAAATATCTTGAACCTTAAAAAATGCAATTGAGTTGAAAGATTCCATGCACCTATCTTTATTCAATTTAGGAGATACTATTGGATCAATCTATTCTTTTTATTTTGTGTTGTATTTAGTAGAATTTCATGTACAATGATTGTGAATTGATATTGTATATATAGTATCTAATGGTGATTTTCAAAATTATATATATAATAGCAATGTAATGAGAAACTTAGCGTAACTAATATCATGAAAATTGGTAGGTCAAAAATGTATTGACCAGTTTGGTAAATTAATCAATTAATTAGCCAAGTGAATTAATTAGATTCAATTACATGCAATAAGCGTGGTAGCACAAACAAATCACCAATTAAGTTAAATGCAGCGGAAAATAAATTTAACACAGGTGATTTGTTTACGAATGGGAAAAACCACCGAGGCAAAACCCCACCGAGTGAATTTAAGGTCACCACTCCTGAGAATTTACTATTATCAAAACAAGTGATTACAAGTAAAAGGAATCCTAGTACCTAATACCAACCTATAGTTAAACCCTTACCCCAATACCTAATTAGACTTGTGATGTAGCGGCAATCTTTTTATTCAATGCACGAATTCTAGTGCATGACTAACCAATGATGCACAAATCTCAGTACATGACTAACAACCAACTTGAGGAAGATGTTGGCTGCAAAGTTCTTCAGTTCATCCAATAATAAAGATCAGGAAGCTCCTTCGTTACAAAACCCTTAGCGCAAAGATGCAGTAGCTTCTACAGAGAATATGATGAATTAGGGCAAATTGTCTCCGGTCACAATATGCACGTAACAACAAGTGCAACAATCTTTGCATCAAGTGTGACGACCCTTAAAATAATCCTTATATATATCTAGAGTTGTAAGAAAAAAACCCTACACAAATACACATGGATATGTGTGAAATTAAATCTAGAAATTCTAATTTTGTAATTCTCGACAAATACAGCTTCTATCGAGTTGCTGTCGAGCTTCAACATTAAACCTTGATAGAAAGGATTCTATCAAGCTTTAATGAACAACACTTCTTCACTTGTTTCTTGGTTAGACTTGCATAGCTTCAATACTAAACTTGAACACTTGTTTCTTGAAGTATTAAATCCATCCTAAATCTACCCAATTACAAGTAAAGTGCGTTTTGTCAAAGGATTAACCAATTTACATAACATATGTCTCTAACAATTCCACATTTGTCCTAACAATCTCCCACTTTAGCAATCTATGACAAAACCACAACAAACAAATGAATCATGAAAGAAGTCTTAAATCACTAAACTCATCATCACTTGTTGAATTACAAAACAAATCTAACCCTAACACAAACTCTTGAAAAACTTTGCAAGAAGAGAGTTCATGGTATGGTAGATTTTCACAACCTGTCTTTCTAAAACACTTTAAACAAAACTCATCAAGGCATATTAGTGTGAAACAGAAATAAAAATTGCATACATAAATAAACATGTGTATAAAGAAAGAAAAGAAACAACACATGGAAAAATAAATGGAAAACAACATACATCATCATATATATATGAAAATAAATACAATGTATATCATAAAATAAATAGTCACAATACCGATGTACAAGAGGATAATGTAACTAAAAAGAAAGAAAAGAAAAGTAGATAAAATCCTCACAACATCCCTCAAGGATATAAACGCTGCCTCTAACCAAAAAGTCCTATGCTCTCCCCCTAAGTACAAGATTACTCTCATCCCAAAACTACTCCCCCTTTTTGTCACGAATGACAAAGGGTAAGTCATCGAGAGGTCGTCATCTCATCATCACTAGAAGAGCTAGCATCCTCATCCTCATCATCATCGTCATCACCATCATCACCATCCTCATCTGCCAAAGCCTCTGGAGAAAGAGATGGAGAGGCAGCAAAACCACTAAGCCGAGCTTGTTGTCGTGCTATATGACCGACACGGGTGGTCACCTGACACAAATCATCAGTAAGAGTGTCAAGGCAAGCATCCATGTGCTGAAGCTGCGCCATGATGGCCTCGAGGGTCACACCACTAGCCGAAGAAGAAGGAACAGAGGTGGAAGGAATAGTAGATGCTGCAGGATCAGTCGTCTCCATTCATGGCTGCTTCCGTTGAAGCTGGGCCTCGCTCCGCTGAATAGAAGTAGTGCTGATGGCACCCATAACGGTGTAATAAGGAGAATCAAGAATGGGGATGGAAAACTGGCAAAGGATTTGCGTGATAGCCAAAGGAAAAATGAGCTTATCATGGATCGTCGTATCCCGATAGACATCAATGAAAGAAGTGATAAAATGAGAGGGGAAGTCAATGGTAAGATCCTCTAAGAGGGACAAAAGAAAACAAGCATGAGGCTCTGTGATAGAGTTTTAGTGAGACAATGGATTGAGAACAAATATCATCACCATATTACGGAATCTCGGACCTTTGGCAAAGCCCAAGCATAGGGTTTTTTTACGCTCACCCCATATGGAAGGTGTCTCACAAAAATTAGACAGAAGCTCGTCTTTGGACACAGTCCTAAGACGCTGACAACTAGGGTAATCAGGATGCGATACCCTTAGGACATGTAATACCTCAGATATAAGATTTAGAGTAACTACGATACGTGCACCTTTGAGTGTCGTGGCAAACTGAGGTACAGAGGTATCGATACCATGTATATTGGAGTAAAACTCCTGTATAAACACAATGGGACACCTTAAGGGTCTCTCACAAAGAGATTCCCAGCCCCGAGTTTAAATGACAGCAGGGAGAGGAATGTCAGAAAAGTTCAATAGAATAACATGGCGCTACGGATGAACACCACGTTTTCGAAAGTTCTCAAGGAAGTCCTATTGGGCCTTCCCATCACAAAACCGAACGGGAAGAGGAGGTGTATCAGAAAAAGAAGACTTGAAACCAAGAGGGTTCCAAGTCGGATTAGATTTGCACTTGGGTGCCATGTGTAGTGTATTCGAGAGAGAGAGAGAGAGAGAGAACACATCACAACCAGAACAAATAGAAAGAAAAGGAAGGATACGTATGCATGAAATATGCATGAACATGTGACATGCAAAATTTAAATTGCATCATGGGTAAAACCCAATCCAAACCTACCAGCACAAATCAACAATAATCAAGCACACATCTAAATGCATGAAATTTTGTTATAATGCTAATGGAATGCAATGCATCATCATATATCATCAAAACAACAACACCTAACCCAACAATTTCACAAAAATCTCAAAAACTCCAAAAAATTTTCAAAACCCAGGTCTAAAATTCATGAATGCATGACAAAAGAGGGTTTTAAGAAGCTTATCAAGTGATTTGATCTTGATAAAGGCCGAAAATGAGGTGGGTAGAGAGATTTGAGTGAGTGAGAAGTGTTTGGAGGGAGAGAAGAGTGTTTTCTGTCGAGAGAGAAGTGAGAAAATGAAGTCTGATTCGTGCTCAACATATAAATAGAAATCGCAGCTCGATGGATCGAAGTATCTATCGAGATCTGTCAAGCACTAATTCTCGACAGAATTGAACCTGTTGAGGTGCTATCAAGGATCTGTCGACGGCAAAAGTACTTCGATGGATCGAGATTCTGTTGAGAATCTATCGGCTAGATAGAAAGTCAAAATCTAGAAATTTCAATGGATCGAGAATGCGATAAGATCTGTTGAGACAAGAAGAAAAAGGGCTTGATAGATGAGAATCTATCGAGAAGCAGTCGAGCTTAAAGAAAACAATTTTTTCAAAGAGAGGAAAAATACATAGAGATGGATGCAACAAGCAAGCTACTCAAACATAGATCCAATCAACATATTAAGCTCTCAAAAACATCTCTCAACAAAAAAAAAATGCAAATCATTCGTGGATCCAAAAGCACACCCACACATTAAACATGTCTAACCCATTTTATATTTCAAAAACAAGTTATGACAAATTAGTGAGTGTATATTAACACATGTATTCCTTGTGATGGCCAAATCGTATTGTACCTGTACATATATCAAAAGTAGCAAAGAAATTGCGTGTTGTGTGTGAAGACATAGCAAGAGTGCATAAGTGTCTCATATTATGACAATTTGAGATATGAGAAAAATCAAATACACTCACACACAATCATAACTGCTTGATAGGGACTATCACCTTCGAGGTACATCCTATAACTCCCACATCTCCTATAAACACACTTGTAACTATATTTAAAAGCATTTTGATTCTTTTTGCTTTTGTTTTTCTTTGCATATTCTTTTTCTTTTTGAGCATATTATGCATGGGCATATAAGAGAGTAAAAAGAAATATCCAATTATGTAAACTTAACATCACAATTTTGCTATGCCAAAGCATACAAATATTATTCATGATTAGCGATTTTTAGTGGTGAGATGGTTATTTATGCCTTTCTCTTAGGATTTTCTAATCCTTCCCGTCAAAAAGAGTGATATGAATGTTAAGTATAAGAGATTACTTAATCGTCCTTATCACAGACATGAGCCATAAAGCTCACTTGCTTAGTTGTGCATTAAGATGCTCATCTAAGCTACAAAAGATATAAAGTTTAGAAAATTTTGTTTCAATGGCCATCCAAGGTACACAAGTATCAATATACATAAACACACTATTTTTGTATTTTTCTGATTTGTTTTCAATTTTTTTTTAATGAAAAAAAATAAAGTAAAACTGAAAACAAACAAACAAAAACACGTTAAACAAAGCAAAGCATAAACTAGACTGATCAAAAACAAAAAAGAAAGCAAAACAAACAAGTAATGCATAAACAAAAGGGGGGAGAGAGAAAAAGTGACTAAATCACTTTGAGTCTTTTTCCTTCCACACCTTATAAGAACCTTTCCTTTGAGCGAATCTTTGATCTGATGGTGAAGGGGAACAATTGAAACTGTTCAAATTCGAAAGGAACATGAAGGCCTTGAGAAGATCTCCAAGAGAGGCAAAAGAGGATGGAAACTGATTCTGGTTTCTAGACGAGAGCATACTATTGCTTTGTTAAGTGGCTAACCACTTGTAACAATTTGGACGAGTATGCCCTGAAACTCCACAGTGATGATAGAGATGAGGCTTCTTCGGTTGAGACTTTTTGTTGTTAACCTTCTTAGTCCTAGGGTTTTTAGTCTCTTTCTTTTCAACCTTAAGGGGTGCTCTTAGGATAGATTTGCTTTTATCTATGTTCTCACTAGCTATTTCAATTTTAACATCATCAATCTTAGAATTAACATTATCAGCAGGTGAGACAAATACAACTATACTAGATGAGACAATATTAGGAGAAGAGAAATCATACCCCAAACCGGTTTTGTCTGAAGCAACTTTCTAAAAGCTTAACATCTCATTGAGCTTTGCACTAGAAGTCATTTCCAATTGAGCCCTAACCTGGAACAGTTCTGCTTCAAGCTTCTTTGTCCTTTCAGCAAGGAAGTTGTTCTCAAATTACAAAGCTCCAATGGTTTGGTTTGCTTCATTAACCTTTGTAGAGAGCTCTTCTCAATCTAGCTCAACATCACTCAGCTTCTTGATGGCTAGCCTATACAGTTTCTCATGCTTCTCAAAAACTTCATACAACTTAGCATAGGCTGTATGGATGTCATCTTGTTCATCAATTTTCTCAAACTTAGACTCCACCAAGTCCTTTTCTTCATCTACCTCTTCTACAATCCCCTCAGTAGGATTTATTGTGATAGTGAAGGCATTCAAGATTCCCTCGTCATCATTATCATCTAACTCATCCTCAAGCTCAGTGTCACTCAAGGTAGCAATAAGAGCCTTACATTTCCCAATTGTCTTGAGATATGTTGGACATTCTTGTTTCATGTGTCCAAAACCTTGACATCCAAAGCACTTTGGTCTGGAGGGAACAGAGTACTGACTGCCATCCTTAGCATCCTTCTTTCTTCTGTCTTGGCTCTTGAATTAAGAAGAACTAGATTGCTTACAGTCCTTATCAAATCCTTTCGCATTGGCATTCTTCATGAACTTCTTGAATTGCCTAGTGATGTAAGATTTCATCTTGAAATCTCATCATTAGAAGACTCATCTGTCTCATTGTTTTTGGCCTTCAATGCCATGCTTTTGCTTTTTCTTCCTTTCTCGATTCTAGTCAAACTCGATTCATAGGTTTGCAAGTTGCTGACCAGCTCCCTTAAAGGAATAGAGTCAATATGCTTTGATTATTCAATGGGAGTGATCTTGACATAAAATCTCTCTAGTAGAGACCTTAACACCTTTCTTACAACCTTGGGTTCAGGAATAGTTTCCCCAAGATTAAAGACTGAGTTAACTATGTCTTTTAGCTTGGCATAGAACTTATCAAATGACTCATCATCCTCCATCTTAATCTCTTCAAAGCTCGTAGTAAGCCTTTAAAGTTTTGAATCCTTGACAACCTTAGTCCTTTTATAGGTTGTCTGGAGGATAGTTCATGCTTCCTTAACAGTTTTAGTTGAGGATATCTTCTTGAACTCCTCATTGGTGACCGCATTGAATAGAGCATTCAATGCTCTGCTGTTGAAGTTTGCCGCTTTGATCTTGGCATCATCCCAATCAGCCAGCGCTTCCTTTGGCTTAGTCCAGCCAATCTCCACAACTTGCCACACTTTCTCATCTAAAGACTACAAGAAAACTCTCATGCTTACTTTCCAGTATGCATAGTTCATCAAATAAATAAGGTATAATTAGAAATTGTCCTCTATCCATGACAAACAGGGGTCAATAGATTGACCCCTTTGGTAAATTAATCAATTAATTAGCCAAATGAATTAATTAGATTTAATTACATGCAATAAGCATGGTAGTACAAACAAATCATCAACTAAGTTAAACGCAGCGAAAAATAAATTTGACACAGGTGATTTGTTTATGAATAAGGAAAACCACCAAGACAAAACCCTACTGAGTGAATATAAGGTCGCCACTCCCAAGAATCCACTATTAATAAAACAAGCAGTTACAAGTAAAAGGAATCCTAATACCTAATACCAACCTACAATTAAACCCTTACCTCAATACCCAATTGGACTTATAATATAACGGCAATCTCTCCGTTCAATGCACGAATCCCAATACGTGACTAACCAATGATGCACGGATTCTAGTACATAACTAACACACTAACTTGAGGAAGACGTTGGCTGCAAAGTTCTTCAGTTCATCCAACAATGAAGATCAGGAAGCTCTTTGGTTACAAAACCCTTAGCGCAAAGACGCAGTAGCTTTTAGAGAGAATATGATGAACTAGGACAAATTGTCTCCGGTCACAATATGCATGTAATAACAAGTGTAACAACCATTGCATCAAGTGTGACAGCCCTTAAAATAATCCTTATATATGTCTAAGGTTATGAGAAAAGAAACCCTACACAAATACACATGGATATGCATGAAATCAGATCTGAAAATTCTAATTTTGTAATTCTCGACAGATACAACTTCTGTCGAGCTTCAACATTAAACCTCGATAGAAAGGATTCTGTCGAGTTTTAATGAACATCACTTCTTCACTTGTTTTTTGGTCAGACTTGCATGGCTTCAATACTAAACTTGAACATTTGTTTTTTTAAGTATTAAACCCATCGTAGATCTACCCAATTACAAGTAAAGTTCGTTTTGTCAAAGGATTAGCCAATTTACATCACATATGTCTCTAACAATTCCACATATGTCCTAACAAAAGTTACAAGGAAAAACCATTTTAGTACCTCTAAATGTTCTGGTCGAACTAGCATTTAATAACCCAAGCTAGCTAACATCAATATCACCACTTCAATTTATCATTCCCGTGCATAAGCACAAGTTACATACTACTCTCTCTCTCTCTCTCTCTCTCTCTCTCTCTCTCTCTCTCTATATATATATATATATATATATAATCAAAACTTAGAGAAAATTCAAATAGATTCTACAATTAAAGTGCAATTTTGCGCCATATATCCTAAATTATTTATTTTTAGAGAGTTTTATTTCTTAATTTTGGAGTCAAATGTTGAACCACATCATAAATATTTATCCAAGTGAGTCATTGAGTACAAAAACTTAAGAATCTAGAATTAATGATCCGTAAAAAAAGAAGAAAAAAATATCAAAAATTAAGAATTAATAAAAAAAATTTTAAAAATATGGACAATTTATATTTTCTACCTAATAATATTCTTACAAGATTTTTTAAAGAGTTAACAAAATATAAGAATGACTATATATCAATAGTATTTAAATTATATATATAGGAATTATACTATGTGTTTTAATGTATATCTTTTAAATATATTCATGCATATGCATGGGATTACAAGCTAGTATATGTTAATAAGTAAAACTGAGAGAAAATTCAATTAGAATTCAAATTGGAACTCAATTAGAGTCTAATTTTGCGTCATGTGTCTCATCTAATTTAAATTTTTTAATTTTTGTACTAAGTGAATTAATTTAGTGTAGATTTCAATTAGAGTTTAATTTTGCACCATGTATCCCATCTAATCTAAATTTTTTAAATTTTTGTGCCAAGTGAGTTAATTCAGTGTAGAAAACGAAGAGTCCAATATAAATAAACATAGGTAATATATATATATATATACACATATTGTCAGACCGTGAGTTGTGTCATTTCACCTTAAAACCAATTGGTGATGAGGAAGACACACTGAAATCTTTTATTACTTTTGACATCACACCACGTGTGTTTGTTTTTAGAGTGGTTGTAAAGAGTCAAATTGTAGTCCCCCAACATATATATATATATATATATATATATATATATATATATATGTATATATATAACCAAAGCTTAGAGAAAATTTGATTAGAATCAAAATTAGATTTTGTCTTTGTTAGTTTTTCGTACAAATTAAATTGTTTAGATTTTTTGTTTTTTTTTTTTACTAATGAATATACTTAACCAAAGCTTAGAGAAAATTTGATTAGAATCAAAATTAAATTTTGGCTTTGTTAGCTTTTTATACAAATTAAATTGTTTGGATTTTTTTTTTGACTAATGAACATACTTTATATACTGTTTCCATTTATATATTTTGTACGTGAAAATCTTGAATGTAATAAACTGTAATTGAGCTAAAAGATCTCATATACCTATCCCCATTCAATTTAGGAGGTATTATTGAAACAATTTATTCTTTTATTTTGTGTTGTATTTAATTAGTAGAATTTCACAAATAGTGACAGTGAATTGATATTGTATATGTAGTGTCCAATATTGATTTTCAAAATTATATACATAATAGTAGTGTAATAAGAAACTTTGCGTAACTAATATAATTAAAATTGCAAGGGAAAATTATTTTAGTAACTTCAAATGTCCTGGTCAAACTAATGTCCTATATATTTAATAACTCAAACTAATATCAATACTCAATAGTACCACTACAATTCATCACTTCTATGCGTAAGCACGGGTTACACGCTAGTTAAACATGAGAGTTTTTTTTTTTTTTTTTTACCTTTATATGTTTACACTGTAGTGCATTATAAACTCACATATTATTAAATGCATCTGGTTAACATATGCCCTTAGAGTATGCATTATCCATCCATTTTAGGAAATTTTTTATGAAAAATTGAAAAAGATATCAAATTAACATGTGCGTTTAGTAAATTCCATTATAAATACACAAAAAGTGACCAATGTTGTTTTGGAATAAGTCAAAAGTGGTTGGTCTTTGAGTGATAGACATAACAGATGGTGTTGAGGCATTCGTCTATTGTGCTCTAAGAATTCTTTTCTATCTAATTCAGAGACGATATCAGGTTAACATACTTTGACAAGAAGTTTCCTACTGTGCTTATAATAATAGAAAGTAACCATTATGGTCACCCCGATGCTGCTCAACGTTCTAGCTCCTGGAGGCTCTTGGAAACTTTGGATGCCCAATTTAATTTGCCTTGGGTTGTTTTTGGAGATTTTAATGAGATTACTCATACTGAAGAAAAATGTGGAGGGGCTGAAAGAGATGCAAATCAGATGGATGCTTTTCAAAACGCCTTAGACAATTGTGGTCTTCGGGATTTGGGTTTTGTTGGACAACGTTTTACTTGGTGCAATGGCAGGATTGGTGATCAACGCACTCTGGTCAGATTAGACCGCATGGTAGCAAATAATAAATGGACTGAGCTCTTCCAGCAAGCTAAGGTGTACCACAGGTCTATGTCCTCGTCTGATCACTGCCTCTTAGCCCTTCATCATACCCCTCAGTTGAGGCGTCGCCGTGGTAAAGCCCAGTTCCGCTTTGAATCAATGTGGACTAGGGATGTGAGTTGCTGGGATGTGGTGGAGATGGCTTGGTCGGTTGATAGCATGGTGGGAGATAGTTGCTCAACCCAAGACAGGATTAGAAGCTGCCAGCACCAACTTTAGTGGTGGGGCAAAAACGTCTTTGGCAACCTTAGAAAACAGATTAATGAGAAGCAAACAAGCCTCCAGTGTCTAGAAAATTGTAACACTCTCCATGAAGATGCTGTCAACATTCAAAGTCTGCGAAGAGAGATTAATGAGCTCCTTGAGCGTGAGTCTGCAATGTGGAAGCAGAGATCAAAGTCATTCTGGTACCAAAGTGGGGATAGAAATACTAGATTTTTTCACACGGTTGCCTCCCAAAGATGACAGAAAAACAGAATCACTGGGTTAGAAGATAGCAATGGAGTGTTGCAGGGTGATGAAAAAAACATCCAGAGCATCATTTTAAACTACTTCTCTTCCATCTATCAGACTGACCTGCCTTCACAGTTCAATCCAGTCGTTGAAGCAGTGGAGAGAAAAGTAACAGATGAGATGAACAATTTCCTTCTCCAGTCTTTCCATCCTGATGAGGTTTGGAATGCGCTCTTTCAAATGCATCCCACCAAGTCCCCAGGCCCAGACGGTATGCCTCCACTCTTTTTTCAAAATTATTGGAGTATTGTTGGTCAAAATATAACTGAGTGTGTGTTAAATATCTTGAATACTGGTGTTATGCCTCCTAAATTCAACGATACTCATATCTGCCTTATCCTAAAAACAAAAAATCCCTAAAAAATCACTGAATACCGCCCCATAAGTCTATGCAATGTGGTCTACAGAGTCTTAGCCAAAGTCCTAGCAAATCGACTGAAAAAAATCCTGCCTAAGATTGTTAGTGAAGCACAAAGTGCCTCTGTCCCTGGGAGACTCATCACAGACAACGTATTAATTGCCTTTGAGACAATTCACCATATCAAACAGAGAAGAAAGGGTAAGGAAGGTCTCATGGCAATTAAGTTAGACATGAGCAAAGCATTTGATAGAGTAGAATGGGAATGTTTAGCTAGGGTAATGCAGAAAATGGGATTTCATGACCGGTGGATTTCCATTATCATGATGTGCATAACTTCTGTCTCTTACTCTGTACTAATCAACGGGGAACCAAATGGCGAAATTATTCCTTTTCGGGGTATTCGCCAAGGGGACCCATTATCGCCATTCCTATTTTTGTTATGTGCAGAAGGCCTTTTGGCAATGCTCCAAAGAGAAGAGAGGTTGGGGAATATTAAGGGGATCTCTATTTGTCGGGGTGCCCCGCGTTTGTCTTATTTGTTTTTTGCGGACGATAGCATCATTTTTTGTCGGGCCAATATGGGGGAATGTCAGCGAGTATGGGATGTTCTCCATGACTATGAGGCTGCATCTGGGCAGAAAATCAACAAGGATAAAACTTCCCTTTTCTTCAGCAAGAACACCGAGATTCCTACTCAAGCTGAAATAAAAAAATCTTTTTGGTGCCCAAGTCATCAAGCAACATGAAAGATACCTAGGCCTTCCATCCTTAATTGGCCGAGGAAAAAAGAAGGCTTTTAATAGGATTAAGGATTAGCTTGGCCGAAAAATTGCTGGCTGGAAGGGAAAGCTGTTATCCTCGGCTGGCAAAGAAGTCCTCATCAAGGCGGTTGCCTAGGCCACTCCTACATAAACAATGAGCTGCTTCAAGTTGCCTGACTCGCTCTGCAAAGAACTCAGCTCTATGATCAGCAAATTTTGGTGGGGACAAAAATCTGATGAGCGAAAAATTTCTTGGGTCTCTTGGGATAAGTTGTGTAAATCCAAAGATATGGGCGGCATGGGGTTTAGAGATCTAAAAGCCTTCAACCTAGCTCTCCTAGCTAAGCAAGGTTGGCGCCTCCTCCAAAACACAAATTCTCTTTTCCACCATGTTTTCCAAGCCAAGTACTTTGCTGGCAGGTCTTTCCTTGAAGCTCAACTCGGCAAAAGACCATCTTTTTCTTGGCGGAGCATTTTGGCTGCTAAAAGTGTGGTGGAAGACGGAATTAGATGGTCTATTGGAAATGGAGACAAAGTGAAGATATGGAGTGACAAGTGGATCCCCAACCCCGAAACCTACAAGGTCTTGACTCCTATAAACCCCCTGATGTATAATGAGAAAGTTTCTGCTCTAATTGATAAAGAAAGCGCAGTGTGGAAATCTGAGTTGGTTAATTCCATTTTTCTTCCCCATAAGGCTTCAACTATTTTGGCTATCCCTCTAAGCTCCACTCTCCTTGAGGACCGTAGAGTTTGGTCTGGTACAGCCAATGGGGTGTTCTCGGTCCGAAGTGCCTACCATGTAAGCCACAAGCAACTGTCCAAGATCAATGTTGGGGAATGCTCGAATAACACCAGGATGAAGTCGCTTTGGAAAGCAATTTGGAAGCTCCACTGCCCAAACAAAATTAGAAACTTTATTTGGCGAGCATGTAAAGACATCCTCCCAACTAAAACTAAGCTCAGAGACCGTAAGATTCCAGTGGATGTGGAGTGCGACTTGTGTGAAGGCGTGGAAACAGCAGGTCATACCTTTTGGAGTTGTGATATTGCAGTGGCAGTTTGGCAAATGGCAAATGTCAAAGCCCCTGGCCTCATGACCAGCCCACCAAACTTCATGGACCTATTTTGGTGCGTAATGGAGGCCAAACCAGCCCAAGACCTTGAAGCTTTCGCAACAACAGCTTGGTTCCTTTGGAATAATCGAAATGCAGTGCGACATGGGGAAACTAGTAGAACGGCCTTGCAAATTTTTGAGGCTTCAAGAATCTACTTGGCAGAGTTCCAAACCCACTGTGTTTCTTCTAATGCCCCTCAGTCCCACGTCCTTACTCTTTGGAAACCCCCTCCACCAGGTTGGTACAAGACAAATGTTGATGGGGCTGTTTTCAAGGAACGGAGTCAGTGTGGGATAGGAGTGGTGGTTCGGAACGATAAAGGCCAAATAATGGGAGCTCTTAGCAAAACACTCCCATACCCGTTAGGAGCTCTAGACGTTGAAGCCAAAGCTGCTGAGATTGGCATAATTTTCTCCTGGGAGTTGGGCCTTAGGGAGATTATTCTTGAAGGGGATTCCCAAACTGTTATGAATGCCATTGCCAGCCATGATCCGGGCCCTATTCAGATCCAGCAACTTGTTACTGGTATAAAGTCTTGGGTGCCAAAGTTTAGAGCTTGGAAGACATCCTTCACGCGCAGAGAAGGGAACAAGGCAGCTCACCTCATGGCCAAACATGCCAAACTGATTTCTGAATGTACTATTTGGGTGGAAGATACTCCCCCTATAATTATGTCTCAAGTCCTTAATGATGTATCTGATTTGGGTTCCAGCCCAGTTTAATGAAAGTTTACCAGCATTCTTATCAAAAAAAAAAAAAAAAAAGTAACCATTAATAATGATCAATGACAATATTTTTAAATTAAAAAATAAAAATAAAAACTTACTTATTACTGTGAAGAGTCCATCCAGCGAGATCGGCAACTTTTGTCAAAGCAGCTCTCCACCATTGTAGATCCTCAGTGTTATCTTTGCAACGCTCATTAAGTTTCTCAAACGCTTCCCCAAAAGTACTCCTTTGATTCCTCACATCGCTGGGATCCACATAGCGGAACACAGGCAAGACTCTCAGCTTCTTCATTTCCATGCATTCAACGATATTTGCAAGTTCAACCAAGCACCATCTCGACGAAGCGTAGTCACTCGAGAGTATGACGACAGCAATTCTCGATTCTTTAATTGCTCTAGAGAGCTCTGGGGCAATCAACGTTCCTCGCTCGAGCCTCTCATCGTCCCTAAATGTGAATATGCCTTTTTGCTTCAACCTATTGTATAGATGGTCTGTGAATTTGTTGCGGGTGTCGGTGCCTCTGAAACTGAGAAACAGGTCATATTTGTATATCCATTCATCAGAAGAAGAGAAGAAGAAGAAGAAGAAGGGGGAGGAATAGATGAGGAGGAGGCAGTGTTTTCTATGGCCAGAAAAGCCATCAGAAATGCACTAGAGATATATAATAATATTAATATATTCAACTAGTTTAGAAGAATTTAACACAAAGAAAAATATAAATTAGGGAAGAAGAAAGCAGATTTGATGTGGGTTTTTTTTTTTTTTTTTGGAAACGGAAAAGAAATAAAAAAAGAGATAGAAGTGCTTGAAAAATGAGTTCACAGATTTACGAAATTGCAGAGAAGACGGAAAAAGAATTTTGAAATAACGCTGGAATCAGAGCATCTAATGTGTCTTTATAAATAAAAAGGAACTGGAACGGGCACCTGAGTTGAGTGTTTGGAAGTGACATAATAATGATTGAGAGGGACAGGCATATTATACAGTTAGAAATCACGAGGTACCATCCTAGCAATGCAGTAAGAAATCACGAAGAAGCCCTTCCAAAACATATCTTAAATTTGTACTATCATTTAAAATATGCCGATTGAATTTTGTAACATTATTATAAATTTTGCTACCTTATAAGTTTAATCTCTTTTTTTGATAGGACCATATAAGTTTATTAAGGGTCTGTTTGAATAGAACTTATTTTGCTGAAACTTAAAACTGAAAACTGAAAACACTGTAGCAAAATAATTTTTAAATGTGTGAATAGTGCTGTGGGACCCATTTTTAATGAAAAAATTGATAAAAAATGAAATTTGTGGGTCCGTAAACAGTGCACATGTGCACTGTTCACGGCAGAAAGTCAACATTTGCGGTTACTGTTCAATGAACAGTAACCGCTACAGTACCGTTTGCCTCCCTTTTCTGCAAAAAAAAAAAAAAAAAAAAAAAAAAAAAAAAAAAAAAAAAAGTGTGAAACGCAGAAAACGCAACGCAACGCTCAATACAAACACACACTAATTATAAAAAAATTAGAAATACTATTGTTGTAAATTTTTGTTCATGACCTAAAATTAGTTTTAAGTGAACAATCAAAGTATAAAGTTAACTTTGTTTCTGTAGGGGTTTTTTTTCACGCACACTCAGCTCATTGTCCGCTTTGGGGAGCCAAACCCTCACGGATTTGTCCTCGTTCCCGAGTGTGGAAGTTCAGGATTTTCACCTCAGGTCAAGGGCTTTGCCTTGTAGCCATTTTTTTCTTGACACCTTTGTCCCACATCGGTTGGAGAAGTGCCCCATGCATGCCTAATAAGCCCTTGGAGCAAGGCATGTGGAAGTTCAAGATTTTCACCTCAGGCCAAGGGCTTTGCCTTGTAGCCATTTTTGGCTTGACACCTTTGTCCTACATCGGTAGGAGAAGCCAAGGGCGTAGCCAGAAATTTTTACATGGGGGGGCCGATTCGAACCATGAAGGTTGAAATCGACGACGATGAGTATCATCGTTGTATGGATAGTCTATATTTTTAGGTTGATATGGACCTTCTTTGAGATAAGCTCATCGAATTTCATCTTGTTTGTTGATAGGGAATTCACATATTTGTTTACGTGATCTTGGATCACAATCTTCTCTTCAGATTGAATTCTTGAACATTTGGAGGGGTCAGGGTGTTCATCAGGCATCGAAGTATCAACATTTGTTTCTACAACCACAGGTGTCCTAATTTCTGAATTGCTAACATCTTTTTTCTTAAAGAATGCATCAATTGTTTTTTGTTTGCTCATAATTCTTTTAGCTTTAAGAATATGACTCAAAAATTAACCTGAAAAGAAGTTTAAAAAATAAAATTTTAATTAGAAATTTTTACTTAGTTATATGGATGTTATTCATACTCAAGAAAAAACAAAATTCCACTATAATTTAAACATACAACCCATTTTTAATACGACTTTAATTAATAATAACCCCTCAAACAAAAACAAAAATTATATACACAAGTATTGGTACACAACATAAACCAAACAATTTAACAACACCCACGGCCACATCCACAACCACATGATATCTAACTAATCAAAAATAGGTAATAAATCAAAACAATTTTACCTTAGAAATTTTGTCTTCACAAAGTGCAAAGATAGGTCACCGTGTGGCAATGCCTACTGCCTCTGCCTGACTGCCTCCAACTTTAGATTTTCCCTTCAAGACCCATCACAAACAATCTCCTCATGCCTTCAATCATGTATTTCTCTAAAAATCTATGAAAATATAAAGAGCATGTGAATATTTAGGTGTAGATAGTTGAGAAAATAAAAAAAAGACACTAAAAAGAGATGAATGTCTAATGCTTAAGAAAGAGAAGAAAACTCACCAGTCACCAAGTTCCAAAACTAAAATTGATGAAGAAAGAAAAAATCGATCAGGATTTTCTTTTTTTTTTTTTTTTTTCCGGACTGTGAGTACATAGGACGGGAGTTTTGGGGGCTAGTAGGTTGGCAACGGTACTAGTGCAAATGAAAGTGTATCAAAGAAGACAAAACAAAAGAATAAGAAGTAAAGAAAGGGATTCCGTGGGCCAGTGGGTGGATTTTTTGAGATGAAGAGAAAGTGAAATTTTGTTTTTAGTGTTTGGACTTGAGCGGGCCAACTTGTTTTATTTGGAGTACATAAGGTGATAAGGCCTAAAACTAAAGCTAGGCTTGGGAGAATATTTGAGCTGGGCTTGGGAGAATAGTTGAGAATTAGGCATGGGGGGGCCAGCTGTCCAATATTGGGGGGGCCCAATTTTTTTTTCTGCCTACTCTAATGGATTTTTTTTTTTTTTTTTTTTTTTTGCGGCGGCCAGGGCCCCCCCAAGCCACTATGTGGCTCCGCCCCTGGGAGAAGCGCCTCACGCATGCCTTATAAGCCCTTGGAGCAAGGCATGGTATACCACTCACACATGTGCAGTAGTGGTAGAGGCATGCCCCTTGAGGGTAACAAAACCGTGTAGGTATCATGTGGTGTCGGACATGGCCAAGCCAATCCCACCCTTACCCTAAAGCGGACAATACTCGAGATGGGCACAGTCCCTCAAAAGCGCCTTTTTATGGGGGAGGATTTTGTTCCACGCCCCGCAAGCTATTTGTCCTCTTTGGGGAGCCAAGCCTGCAATGTTTTGTTCTCAGTACCAAGTGTGGGGTTTGGGATTTTTGGGGTACTTTGACCCTGTGACACCCTAGTCCCACATAGGCAAGAGATGCACCCCACTTATGATTTATAAGCCTTTGGAGCAACCATGAGTGTACCACTACTGGACTAGGGTGTCACAAGGTCAAAGCACCCCAAAAATCCCAAACCCCACACTTGGTACTGAGAACAAAACCTTGCGGGCTTGGCTCCCCAAAAAGGACAAACAGCTTGCAGGGCATGGAACAAAATCCTCCTCCACAGTTTCTTTTCTCAAATATGTAGAACTAACTGTGTGAAAAGAAAAAAAATGGTTGATTAGATCTATGTATTTGAGGAAAAAAAAAAACACTAGCCAAAATTTATGGCACCTCAAAATATAAAGACATATTAATTAATAAATACATGTCAAGAGCTTTGTAGATTAATTGGTGCCCTTATGCACAAAGTGCTAGGGGGTCTTCAAGAGGGAGAATGTTTGAGCTTAGTAGTAGCAGGGAATGTTGGAGGACCAGCAAATAAGAGAACAAACTATATGGTTTTTTTAAAAGAAACATGTGGTATTGTTATATGTATAAGTCATTGAATATTTGTGAAAACAAATTATGTTGTTCATATAATGACAGGTATCAACATTATTTTCACATAAAACAATATTACCTGAGTGTTTTGTGTTATAATCAAAATCCCATGTAGTTTACACTCATAACCTTCATAGAATTAGAGTTGTAAGTGAACAAGCTATTTATAAACAATTCAAGCTTAGTTCGATTAATTTTTTTTTTTTAATGTATGCTTATTTAGCAAACAAGCTAACCTCAAGGTCTAATTTATGCACGATTATTAAACAAGCCAAACTTACATAATGATATGTTACTGAACAAGCTCGAATATCTGATGCTTGATTTTTTTTTTTTTTAAAGTATACACCCATAACTAGATTTTTTTTAATAATTGTAACTTTTTTGGTAATATATATAGTCTATTTTGTAGTAAAAATTATATAGTTTTTAACAATAATCTAATTTTTATAAGTTCATAAATAAAAATCATTTTATCTCAATAACTCAAATAATATAATTTCAACTATAATTTAGTTAGCATAGATTTGTGAATGAATAAAAACTTTTAGTTGCAACGTTTACTATATATGAAAAAAGAATAAATTAAGTAGCTTGTAAATAAACTTGAACGTATTAAAAAAAAAAAAAAATTAGACTTGAACATGTAATCGACTTTGTTGATGAGTTCAAGATCGATTTGTATTCGAAATAAAATTAAATAAACAATTTTAAACTTTTATTATTTGACCCATCAAATATATATATATATATATATGTGTGTGTGTGTGTGTGTGTGGGGGGGGGGGGGAGGGGTGGCGGAAGGGAAGCCCAAAGAGAGGGAATCATCAAGTGGAGTCCATCTGAGGGGCCTAGGCCCAACTATTCATCAGATCAAGCTTAATCCAATCAAGATAGCCTGGTCAGGGAAATTGAGGAGTTCGAGGAGCAAACACTTCTCAGGTGACTAGAGATAAACCAATAAGGCCATTAGGTTGAAGGCCGAGAAGGGTAGTAGTGATGTGCAAGCAAGGGAAGGAGGAAGCTTCTAGATAAAACATCCATCACCTCCACATTTAATGCACCATATCGACTCAGCCTGTTGCATCAATGGGCATAATGACCCTAAATAGTGCACCTACAGCCTATAGCCTACTCTACCGCCACCAACAAGGCAGTGATAGGACAAGTATCTAAAAAGGGATCAATGACCATCCAAGTAGAAGGTTAGGATGCAATCCAAACAGCTATATATAAGAAGGAAGATCCTCCTTGAAAGGGGATCGGAAAAAATTGAAAGAGGGAGAAATGGGAAATAGAGAGAGAAAGTGATAATTGTAAAATTGAGAACTATATATCTAAAGAACCATCACTCCTCAGCTAGCCCGTGGAAGAACTTAAATAAGAATTTCTCTTTGCTTGCTATAATTTTTTACTTAAGTTGTTGTCCTTGCCAAATTTCATTCTTTAACTAACTAAACCGTGGCTACCAAGTTTTAAAAGGTTGTCCTCAACCATCCATCACTACAAATTAGTTGTATTAGGCCTCTTTCCTAACCTAGTCTCATTCAAATTGGGCCAGGCCGCAAGTTTTACCCTCCACAATATATTTATACACACACACTCGGTTCTTCTAGTTCACAACCCTACTCACAAGGTTAATAAATACATTGAAAACTTCATAAAATTTTGTATTTTAAGAGGAAACCACATGATAATTTTGTGTGTGTGTATATATATAGCATATAATTTCATTTTATTATCAATTTGAGTTTTTCTTCTCTCTATAGGCTGTGTCAGTTTCTTGTCTAACATACCAAGGAATCCAACATTCCTCCACTCTTAGTTCAGTTCCAGCAATAATATCCTTGTTAGTATTGCTATTCAATTTCTACCAGTTTTATTTGTTGCGTATAATCTGTTTGCAGGGCTTCCTTGTCTTTTCCTTTTTTTGATTGCTACGATATTTCCTCAATGACTCAGAGGCAAACACTCACTTGACACTTCATCTTTTTTGACACATACGGTGCTTTGACTATAGGAATTACCCTTTTTTTTTTCACTCTTTTGATGAATAAGAAGAGAATTACTTCGAAGTTAATTCAAAATTTTCAATAAAAAGTAAAAACCCATATACATATATATATATATATATATATATTTTTTTTAGAAATGCTACTATCACAAAAGATATCGTAATTTTTGTCATAACTTGTTAGCAAGTTGTGAATGATGAAAATATAAATTTACTATTTTTTCTTTATCACTCACAGTTCACTGCATAACTAATTGTAAAAAAATTGTGATATTTTTTACCGCGCTAACATTTCTCATATGCTGGAATAATTCTAGGTCTTATTTTACTGGAAAGATACTGGAAGATGGGAGGCCACTGGCAAACTGATTGATTAATGTTGAAAAAATGAATACTTGACATGTGATCAATTTTTTTTTTGGCATGTCAAAAACTATATTTCTATTCTAATTTAGTAATTTCCTGGAAGATAATAGTTTATGGTATTTTTTAAAAAAAAATAATATATTAAATCTTGTAGTCTCTTTTTTTTTTTTTTTTTTCTTTCTTGAAAATTTTTAAAGGTTGGATGAAGCTATTTTATTTTCTTCATTCTTTTTCCTTTTTAGCTTTACTTACTTTATGGTTCCTTAAGTCAAAAAGACCTGCCTATATTTTAGATATGGCAAAACGGGTGGGTCGGGTTGGGTTCGGGTTGGGTCAATCGGGTTTGCGGGTCAATCGAGTCGCTGGTTGAGTCGGGTCGAGTTGACCTGTATTTTTCCAACAAGCTTTTTTTTTTTTTTTTTTTTTTTCCCTTTGAAATAGATGCAATCTATCAATTGTTTATGAGTTCCTTAACTGTAATTAAATTCTCACTCATACTGTTACCAATTACCACTAAACACTTGATACCCAAATTTGGTGCAACTCTTATTCTAGCTTTCTAGAAGCTAATCTTGGTATAATCTTTGATTTGTTTAAAGTAGGAAGAGAAAATGAAGGTGGCAAGTAAAGAATGACAAACTATAATGGAATACATAACATATTAAGTAAAGAAGAATAAGTAAATATTTTATAAGAATTACACCTCAATCTCAATCTACTCAACGTTGGTAGACATGGCAAAACGGGCGAGTCGGGTCGAGTTCGAGTCAGGTCAATCGGGTCGTGGGTCAAATGGGTCAGATCAAAAAATTTTGACCCGTTTTGCCATGTCTACTATATTTGCTATCCACCATCGACCCTTTTCCCCTCCCTAGTCCCTACCCTCAAAAGAAAAGAAAAGAAGAAATGGGAACTCGGTTATCAAGGCAGTGCCTCCATTGCTGACTATGTCCCTTTGGTCGATGATTGCAGGAATTTAATGAACCAAATCTCTATGTGGAAGCTAAAACACTGTTTTAAGGAAGCAAATACATATGCTAACCAACTTGCAAGAATGGCACTTCAAGTAGCCTTTTGTTCTTTTAGACACTCTGCCTATGGAGGTGTCTTCACTTTTATTATATGACCTCACTCGTCTCGAATGTAATAGATTTTGTACTGATACTAGTCCTTGAGCTATGTAGTTCTGCCTCTATTATATATTCCCTGTTACCAAAAAAAAAAAAAAAAAGTGGAACACAATGACAAATGCAACTATCAAACAGATTAAGAAATTATAGTTTCAAGTAACTGTTCATCAACAAAAATAGTGCAAGTAACTAATACAACCATCCACGGTCAAAGTTTGGATGTTTCTACTTTACTCCTCAAGAGTCAACACTCAAAGATTGTTGCATCCACACACACATACACACACAAAGGAGAAGGCATCAACAGTTCTTTTTGGATAATTCAGAAATTCCTACTAATATGAAACAAACCAATACAAACAGAAACATTTGAAACACTGAATCTTCAACTAGTACACTACAACAAGGGCAGAAACTCCCTACTCAACATGAAAACAGTGTTGCAACATCAGTTCCAATAAGATCCTTGTCTGTATTTCTATTCAAATTCTACCAGTTTTTACTTGTTACCTATAATCTGTTTGTAGGGCTTCCTTGTCTATTATTTCTACTTCATTGCTACGATATTTCCTCGGTGACTCAAAGGCGCGGACACCCACTTCATCCTTTTTTACACATATGGAGCTTGACTATAGGAATTACCTTTCTTTCTCTTTTGATTTAATAAGAAGAGAATTACTTGGAAGTTAATTAAAAAATTAAATAAAAACCCATATATCTCAATAATTCTAAGGGTATGTTTGGTATGCTGTAATAGCTCCTATAATTGAATAGTTATTCATGTGTAATAACAATTCAGTCATTTGGTTACATCTTTATTACATGGATTAGTTATTACATTGGAATAACTATTCTTTAATTTGAAGAATAGTTATTCCTCTTTAAAATGGATGTAATAGTTATTCCTTAGTGCATATAATAAGTTTTAAAATTAATATATTTCCAAAAATACAAAATTTCCTTATACATCATTTTTTACAAGCCTTCCATATGTAACAACCAAACTTATGAATAGTAATAGTTATTCCATTACAATGTCTTTTATTCCTAGTAATAAAGATTACTATTCCTAATGTAATTTACATTCAGTGTACCAAATGTAGCCTAAGTCTTATTTTACAGGGAAGATACCTGGAAGAAGGGAGGCCACTTCCAAAATGATTGGTTGATGTTGAAAAAATGAATACTTAACACATGAATGTTGTACCCTCTGTCTCACTTTCTTATTTTGGTTAGTCTAGGCAGAAATCACCTAGCAATTATGACTATTTGTCACGGAACATTCTTAGGTACTATAATAAAATGCTGCTCTCTCCTCTTACATTTATGTTGGACCTTACCATGAATTTAATGAATAGACCCCACCATAAATATGAGAGAAACAAGCACTATTTTTCATATTTCAGGAGTGTTGAAGAAAAGCACCAGCAACATTAGAAAAACGACATCGTCAAGAGCTAACATGTGCTATCAAATGCACGTGTGATTACTTACTCAAACGCTATGTTTCATCTCAACAGCAAGGCAACAACTAGGTGCTTTGGAAATCAGTTATGACACGTGTAAAGATCTGTTATGGCACGAATTAATTTGCTATAGTTCAGATCCTCATTGCACGGGAATTTTTGTTATGATTGTTAGAATTTTCTAGAAATAATTTATGTATAATCCTTCTGTATAAATACCTTGATGATGTATAATTCTATATGTAAGCAATAATAATCCTTTGGCTCTCTCTCTCTCTCTCTCTGTGTTACCCTATGAATTTGTACTAGAACATTCAATAGACTTCTTGTGATTAGCTTGCAAATCCAAGCTTTTCTTCATGGTATCAGAGCCACAGATGGCTTCTACTGCAACATCATCTTCAACCTCTACAATGGTGTCTGTGGCATCTTCATCTACTACTTCTTCAATTAATTTGGTCAATCAACCTCTTCTACTTCTGTCAAATATGGCCAACATGATGACCGTGAAACTGGATAGTACAAACTATATTGTGTGGAAGCATCAAATTACTATGGTGCTTAATACTTACTCTATGTGTTGAGCTACTTGATGAAACTCAACTAATTCCTAAGAAATTTTTCAAAGATCTTTCAAGAACTGTCACAACAATTGTGAATCCTGACTATTTGGTTTGGAAATCAAAGGAGAAAGCACTAGTTACATTCATTAGTTTAACACTAACACCTTCAATCCTTGCTCTTACTATGGGTTGCCACTCAGCAATGGAATTTTGGAGGGTTCTTAAAAATCATTTTTCTTCAATCTCAAGATCACACATTATGAATCTAAAAGGTGAGCTTCACAATATCAAAAAAGGTACTAATTCTGTTAATCTATATTTGCATAAAATGAAGATTGTAAGGGATAAGCTGATGGCAGCAGGAGTAATTCTTGATGATGAGGAATTACTTCACATAGCTCTCAAATGTCTTCCAAAAGACTACAATGCATTCAGATTTGCCATACGTACAATTGAGTTTTGATGAACTCACTACTTTACTCAATGTAGAAGAAGAGTCTCTAGATGATACTAGAGACATCAAGGATGCCTTTGCAAAGGCTGTAAACACCACTTCTAGACCTGGAGGTTACAATCAATATAATCAATTCAATGGCAGAGGAAGAGGAAGAAATTGAAATAGAAGTAGAGGTAATGGAGGTGGTAGAGGATCTAAATATTCTCCACATTAGTTTTTTCCATATTCATCAAATTAGAATCAACAAAACCAATTTTCTCCATCACAAGCTCAAGGCATCAAGACTGAGAGACCAACTTGTTAGATCTGTGGCAAGATTGGCCATCTTGTTATTGATTGCTATCATAGGATGGATTATGCATTTCAAGGAAAGCATCCTCCTACAAAATTAGCTACTATGGCCATAGCTTCAAATGTAACAATTACTCAGGACCAACCCTGGCTAGCTGATAGTGCAGCCACTGATCTTGTCACATCCAGCCTAAATGCACTCTCTTTTCCTAAACCTTATACTGGATAAGATCACCTTACAGTTGGTAATGGACAAAATCTTCCAATTACACACATAGGTAATGTTCAATTCCCTACTCAAAATTCATCTTTGCATCTTAATAATGTCCTTAGATTGCCATCTATTGCCGTAAATCTAGCTTCTATTCACAATATCTGTCATGTTAACAATTGTTAGTGTTATTTTGATGAAAATCTTCTGTCTATTTAGGCTTTGGCCACGGGGAAAGTCCTTTACCAGGGCAAGAGTGAATAGGGTGTATACTCTATCCACCCCAGTAAAGCTACTAATTTGTCTTTACAGTCTAGAGTCTGCAATCATGTTTCTTCTACTCCTTCAACTTGGGACATATGGCATAACATGCTTGGACATCCTTATGCTTAAGTCCTATAATCTCTTTTTCCACAATTTCAGTTTTTGCTAATAAGTGTAATCTCATATCTTGTACACATTGTCTTAATGGTAAAATGCATAAGCTTTCATTTCCTAATTCTCAATTTATTGAATCTGTTCACATGTTCCACACCACTCCCATTCCTTCCATCAAATAGGTGAAACTTTAGGGGTTCATACCTTTTAGGATAGGGCTTGCTGAGGAGCTCTGCTGGAAAAGGGGGATCCCGAGAGAATTACTTAGAGATCCCCGAGAGTTTCTCCCTTTCTTGCTCAAGAAGAGCATTTGCATTTGCTAGGATGAGATATTGGAGATTAATTCCCCCTCCTACTACTAACCTTCCTTCTAGCTGGCCTCTCTCTTGGTTGACTAGTGGAGGGGCGTTGTCCCTAATTTCCTAGGTTCTTCTTTCCTTGAGGAGACAAATCTCTTGTTGGAGATCCTTCATCATTTCTGTCATTCGAACCATGGGATCTGGTTCTTGTGTCACACGCCTTGGCCCTGAGGCAACTTCATGTTCTGCTAGGGGTACCTCATTCCTTTGCCTAGAGGCCACTTCATTCTCTCCCACGAGTTCTGATGTCGCAGATGGCAGGTTGGTACCTTTACTGTTCCTTTGCAAAAGGAACTGCTTCTTCCCTCTCCTTTACCTAGTCCCCAGTGGAGTCGTTTTAAAATGTGGGTTCCTGTTTTGGACAGTACCCAAGCCCAAATAATGATAAGGACCTTGGGTCTCCCAAGAAATAATGTTTGTTAGTTGGTGGACTGGACTTGGTTTACCGCAACTATATTGGGCTAATTACGAACTAGTTTGTGCATAAAACATGGGCCTTACAACACACACACACACATATTGTAAAATGAGTGGCTAAGGAACAATAAAAGAATTATTAATAAAATGCAAGCAAGAACGTCAGAGATCCTCAAAAAATAGAGTAATAGGTCATTGTATTAAGTTTTAGCATATTGGACCCTATTTCTCGCTAGGATATGTCACTAGATTCAAATAAGTTTAAAAATCACAAACTTGGATATCTCTTTTTAGACTTCCAATTGTATCCTCAAGCACTTGTTACAAGATCCTTCACATTGCCTTTGTTTTCTCTCTATTTTTTTGATGCTTAATGAGTCTCTCTGATGCTCTTTATGTTCTGGTTAATAGTGGCTAAATGCCCTTTGTTGGTTCTTTGATCCTCCTTTTATAGTACCATTCTAGGGTTTTTGGCATGCCATGATTCCATCCTTTTGCTGCTCTAGGTACCAGAACCAATGTTGTGCCAGTAACATTGGTGGTTGGTCGTTTCTTTATTTCTTCATTATATTCTTCTTTTGAGATTTGTCTCCCAAAAGTTCCCAGTTGACTTTCCTATTTTGGGATATCCTGATGAGGCAAGTTCAAATACCTTTCCCAAGTCAGGGCTTACAATCCTTCTCCCAAAGTTATAAAAAGACTTTTCAGAGCCTTTTTAGCTGTACCACCCTTTGTCTCTTTCCTTCAAATAGGTAGATTCCTTCATGGCATATTGAAAGACTCCCAGCTACCATCCTTTAGTTCCCCTTCTTGCTTTTACCGAGATATTAGGCTCCCTTTATCATGTGCTGATTCCTAAGTCATCATCTGTTCCCAAAGCTTTTCTTTTGAGTTGTGGGCGGCTAATGTGACATGACTTCCTTCGTTCCTTGTGCCCATGGGCATGCCTCTCTGAGCTGTCCACATCCCAGCTGGTTCTTTTTTGCACTTCCTAAGGATCCCCCCTGGCTCTGGTAGTTTCAAGGTATCCTGGTCCAGTCCCTTTCTTCTTTTTAGGCTCCCCTAGGCACCCCCTTTTACATAGGGTTGGGCCAAACTTCCTATTTTTAGAGTTGAGAAGTGAAGTTTCATATTGAATAATAAAAACTCACTTAGTGTATAAAACACATGTAAATGTTTAAATCCCCAAATACAAATTTTTCAATACAAGCTTATATTCAAACAATATATTTGCGGACTATGAAATATAAGCAATACCCAAATTAGCAAACTACTTTAAGCCATTAATTAATCACAACCAGTAGAAATTAAATGCTAAGAGTAAGAGAAAGAGAGATGCAAATACAAGATAACACCAGCACATGTTATCGAAGAGGAAACTAAAAAACTTGGTGAAAAACCTCTTCGCTGCCCTCCAAGCGATAAATGATCCACTAGAAAATCAGTTGGGATCAAGGATGTCAATATCGTACCGGTTTGGCCACCGGTACAATATATTTCGGATACCGGTCAATACCGGTGTACCATTTCAGGTTTAAAGCTATTTTTTATATTTATAAATAAATATAAATATATATATATATATTTTTATGTATGCATGTATGTATGTGTCTATGCATATATATATTATAATAAATATAAAAGTTTACCATAAAACATTTCCTCAATTCAGAACTAAATATTCATGGTTTTATACTTTAGTATCAATTAAAAGGGAAAAAAAATAAAAAAAAATAAAATAGAAAGCTTAAAAGTTACCATTGCATACTAAGAAAACAAATAATACTAATTAGTTAATACAAATAAGTTATCATTCTGTCCTAACAAAAATTCAAAAATTACAAAACTTAAAAAAAAAAAAAAAAAAAAAAAAAACTTTTTTCTGTACCGGCTGATATTGCCCGAAATTGGCCGGTACAAGGCCGGTACAGTCGGTATTTTTTCCGGTACGAAATAGGGGGGTCGAGCGTACCGGGTTGCTGGCCGGTACGGTATATTCCGGCCGTACCGGCCGGTACAATACAGAATTGACAACCTTGGTTGGGATACATGAATAATAATAGACTCTCCAAGCCTAATCTACCCAATGCACCTAAGCTCTCCAAGCTTCTTGCTCCAACAAAGTTACGCCTAATTGTGTCTTCTCTAACATTCTGGATCCCGCAATTAGCCCATTGCATAAACCAATATGAATTGTTTCTCTCTTGAACTGCTTCTCAAACACTAAGAACCTTCTCACTACTCTAAATTTGGTGAGGTAAGGATTTGGTTTATGATCCTCTCATGGGTATGACAATGGAGAGGGTGAGAGTAGAGGAATTTGGAGAATCAAGTGTATAAGATTGTGGATGAATTAATCTTATTTTTCTCTAGGGTTTCTCTCTCAAAATTCTCTCTGGAAGATCTCTACATTTTTTGGGTATGAGGGTATTTTTTAGTAGGGTATGGGATGGAATGTGAAAAGTCATTTTTCAGCAAAACAAGGTGAACTGGTGAGTCACTCGTGACTGGGATGAGTCGCAAGTTCCAGTCGCCAATTACCAGACTAGGCCAAATTGTACTTTTTGTTCTATAGTGATCCAGCTGGCTTGACTCTTCATCTTCTTGCATGCTTCACACGTGTGCTTCATTTTGGCGAGTCACCACTCACGAGTCAGTCGCGAGTCCAGTCTTAAGTCACCTTCTTGTTACACACTCTTGATCAAATCTTCACACTCTCTCACATACAACCCTTACATTATTTCCACCTAAATACAAGGTTTCTAAATGCTGAATTATAAGCAAATTTGGTATGGAATAAAGCCAATACATAGTTGAATAAATTCAACTTTACAAATACTAATGAGAAAAATGAGTAGTTATAATATAAGTGAGTCCAAACTTATAAATTTAAACTTTTGAATCAAGTAGTACCCATCGGTTAGGGTTAGGGTTCCAATCCCCTAACCCTATTGTTGACAAGTTATTGTTGTAATGCTCTCCTTTATTAGAAGAGTTAGGGTTCCAATCTCCCCTTCCTATTGTTGTAATGATCAAATTATAAAAATAAAATAAAAAATAATTATTTTGTTTTGCACTCAAAGTTGATTTTTTTTTTTTTTTTTCCAGATTTTAGTTAGCTTGACTAGTAAAGCCTTTTTTGCTCGAATAAGAGATTTTGAGTTCAAATTCCACCAACACGAAAAATAAACTGGTGTCTCAACATGATACTAGGTAGCAATCACTATTGAGCTGACGGCATAGGTCGAAATTCTATCCAATCTATTAAAATTAAAATTATTATTATTATTAGCATTATTATTATTTAAATTGGTTTCCAAATAGGATATGACAACATAATTTTTTTTATATTAGAGAATTTATGACTGTCTGTGATGACGCATAGAAAATCACTAAGTCACTTGCACGACAGAGAATGTTGGAAGACCTTCAAGAAAGAAATCACACTATGTGGTTTTCTATTTTCTAAGAAACATGTGGCATTGTATATGTATGAACCATTAAACTAAAAGATCACACTATGTGGTATTTTTTTTCTTTTCTAGAAAAATGTGGTATTATATGTATAAATCATTGAACATTTGTCAAAACAAACTAAATTGTTCATATGATGACAAGTATCGTTATTATTTTCACATGGAACAATACTACATGAGGGTTTTGTGTTACACTCAAAATCCCATGGAGTTCATTTGTAAAAACAAACTAAATTGTTCATATATTGACAAGTATTGATACTATTTTCACATAGAACAATACTACATGAGCGTTTTGTGTTACATTCGAAATTTCATGGAGTTTACACTCAAAACCTTCATAGAGTTAGAGGTTTAAATTAACCAAGATATTTATAAACAATTTTGGCTCAATCATATGTTGCTAATGAGAATATTAAAACCCTTCTATTGAAAACAATATAAAGTATTAGTTGAACTATAAAACTATAACAAATACAACCATTAAACATGTTAGAGAATGTAAAAACTAAAAAGGATAGGCACTGAGTAATTTGCAAGGTAACTGAAGACTTTTTTTGCAGCATGGGAATTAATTATAAAGTAATGCTACAGACACAAACTATTTTACAACATTTTTACAAACTACTGATGTGGTTTTAGTATTTTCCAAATACTTATAGCAAGTAAAAATGTGATGTTAGTGATAGACCCATATTAGAACTAGTAAGAATTTGCCACATTAGCCGTTTGTAAAAATGTTATAAAATAATTTTTTTTTTTTTTTAGAATCTTATAAAATAGTTTGTGTCTGTAGCATTACTCTTAATTATATGCTTGAGGTAAATTATATTTCTTTATACTTGAGAGTACAAATAAATATCTGCTATTCTGCTATATAAACATCAGAGCAGAGCAAAGGAAATGAGAGAAGAAATGGCGCCAAAATTCTAACAAACTAACTACCTAGCTCTAACTACACGGAGCCAATCATTTCATGACACCTGGACAGCTTCAGTAAATGTTTCTGGTGTTAAGTTGTGCACGTGCTGATCTTTATATTTTTATCTCGCTTTTGACTAACAAAAAGAAAAATAGGCCTTTCTTTGAGTGCGCCCTTTATTCCTTACCCTGTAGAATAAAGTCTTCAAAAAAGAATAAAATAAAAATGAGACCTACTTTTCTATTTATTTATTTAATTTTTTTTTTTTTGATAGGATCTACTTTTCTATTTGTTAGTCAAAAGTAGGCCTTTCTTTGAGTGCGCCCTTTATCTTTCTTTATAATAAAGTCTCCAAAAAAGAATAAAATAAACATGAGACAGCGTTCACATGTCTGAGTCTGACCAATTAACCATTTATACATATAAAGACAAAGAAAGAAAGCGCTTGAGTTTAAAGCAGCTTATGTGTGAAAGTTGAAGTGGTGCCCGAGGAACCATTATATTATAGCAATGAAGTGGGAAAAGATGAGGTATCTTTAAAATTGTGACTTTTTTTCTTAAATAGATTATTGGATTTTGTTAGAGCATTTACACTGTGCATTAACTATTAAAATATACTAACTTTATAATATGCACGATGCTCTCAGAGCATTCCCATCAAGAGAGTCAAAATTTTTAATATTTACCATCTCAAAACATTACCTTTTAGTTTTTAACACCTCACTTTATAATACATCACACATCAAAGATTTTATTTTTTTACCACTTCATTTAGATATTATTTTTTTATTCTCTGTATGTTTCTTTCTCTGTCTTCTTATCTGTGTCTCTCCCTTTCTCTGAAAACCCACCACTTTCTTTGCAAACCTACACCCACAGCTAGCCACTACCAGCCACCACCATCGAAAACAAAAAAATAAAAATCGGCACCACCATAGCTACAACAACTGCCACTGTCACCACCACCCACAACCATGACCACCAACCACCAAAATCATAACCAAATCACAAACTCAAACCCACAACCTCATCACCATTCACCACCAACAACCAGAAAAAGAAAAAGAAAAACAACCCTCTTAAATCACAACCAAATCACAAGCCCACAACCTAGCAAACCCACAACTTAGACCCATGCCGATCACAATTCTAAATCACAAACCCACAACCCAGACCCACACCGATAACAATCCCAAATCACAAACCCATAACCCAGACCCACACCGATCACAATCACAACCAAACCACAATTCCAACAACCACCACACTGATCAGAGACCCACGCCAATCAACTCGATGACCCATGCTGAACTCTTAGCCGATGACCCACGTCGATCTCCCCTCAACGTCGATGTCCACGTCGTGAAATAGAGAGAAACAGAAGCTATGGGAAAGAGAGAGAGGAGAGAGAAGAAAGAAGAGAAAAATAAAAAAGAAAGAGAAAAAGTTATTGTTGAGAATAAAAATAATAATATTTAGTTTAACATTTATGCTACAGTGAGCTGTTATTGATAACAGCTCACTGTAGTTGTGTGTCAAAATTTTTGGCATTTGAAATCTTTGATGTAGTGGGTATTTTTGTGTATTGGTGGTAAAATTTAGCTTTAAGCATTTTTAGCATCCTTAATGGGAATGCTCTTAGTCAGAAATGCACCATCTAATCCTGAAACACAATGAATGTATAGCAGCTAAGACATAATAAGATTAATATTTAACTCTAAAATTGAGTTCAATGATTGCGCATCATACCAATGCATGTGAAATATTAGTTTCCTGCTTAGTGAGGGAGGTAGAAATTTATACAAATCAATAATTTTTTGTTAAATGAATTAAAGATTACACATTAGAGTATATTTATTTTTCGTGGGTTCCAATTAAGTCAGTTGGTAAAGATGCTATAGGTTGAAACTTTATAAAAAAAAAAGTTTTAAGTAACATAAAGTGTATATAAATCAATTAATTTTAAGTGAATTAAATAATAAACGTCACTTATATATGCCTTAATATACAAAGGAGTATCATAGAAATATAATCATAACATTAAAAGAAAACTTTTCTTTTTGTTTATGGGTTGCAATGTAGAACATGTCTCAAATTTGTAACCATAAAATTTATAGCATCTTTTCCAAAAAAGAAAAAGAAAAATCCATGCATTTATGTATACCTAACTCTCAAAATGCAAAATGAAAAGGAGTTTGTTTTAGGGGAAAAAAATAAAGAAATTTTACTAAAGATATATATTTATATTTTTGGAACATATAGTAAGATGTACCAAAAAGAAAATATAAATAAATATAGATAAATTGGGGTGTGAAGTGTTAATTCTTACTATCAAGTTATCTTGTATTGTAGAATTGAACAATGCCACGTACCATAAGACCAAAAAATAAAAAAATGTTGAAGAATCATGTACACATAAATCTTTTTTTTTTTTTTTTTTTTTTTAAGTTTAAATTTTTTAGCTGCTTCAATAACAAATACAGTAAGAAATAAAGATCTGATTCGACATGTCGAGCGTATAAAGAATTTGTAGAACCAATACTTATTTTACTTAATCAGTACCAGGAGACAGGGAGTATTTAATTTTTCTACATAATCAGTTTGCAAGTGGCCTCACCATCTTCCAGGAATCTTCCTGGTAAAATTACTGAAACATATGGGTTCCACTTCTGCCTCAATAATGACTAAAGTAATTTTCTATTCTGAGTCAAAGCAGCGTATAAGTGTCTGTAAATAAAGTTGAAATAGGTGTAAGAAGACTAACTAGGAAGACCTTCAAACAGATTACAGGTTAAGTAAAGAGTGGTGGAAATTAACTGGAAAGCAATGCAAACAACGATCTTATTGGAATAGAAATCCGTTGGCTAATTGGTAAAGTACAAGAAATGAGCTAACTTTTATGGATCAAAAGTATATATTTTTATAGAAAAATAATTTGCTTGATTTGAAGTTCCTGATTTTTGTTTAAAGAGCAAGATTTAAGTACAGTACCTAGGTATTGTTTCTTAGGTTCATCTTTTAAAATTCTGCAATATGAATTTTTTCTCATGGGATGAAAGTGTTTTTTTTAATTAAGTAGTTACATGACTGAATTTTAAAAGGAGAACCTAAAAAACAGTACCTAATTAAGGTACTATACCTAAATTTTGTCATTGTTCAAATGATTATCAGTTGGTATTATACCTAATGTCAATTAGATGAAAAATTGTTCAGCTCAAAGAAGGTGTGGAAACAAAATATTTAAGAAAAGGATTAAATAGATTCTTGGATAGAATTTAAAGATGCAAGAGCAAACATAGCTTTGTGGTAAATTTTAATTGTAATTAAGGAAACCTTTAACCTGTTCATTGCAATAGGTTGAGTGTGTTTTATTCCAACATATTATATTAAGGAAAATAATTAAATAAAAAAAAAAAAAAGACAAAAATTAATTCCCACCAACTTTTGGATGAAAGCAATGAACACTGACAAAAGTCCTCATATTATGTGCAGCTGACAAGCTCAATCAAAAATCAAAAGTTAACATGATTAACGTTAAATGTTTTTTCAAAAAGTTAAAAGTAGAATAGAGAAAAAAAGTGAGACAGATGCTCCGGCTTTCACGTCTCAAGTATTCATTTTTTCTACATAATCAATTACTTTGCAAGGCCTCTCCATTTTCCCGGAATCTTCTAGGAAATAAAAGATTTAGAATTATAGAAATATATTGGTTCTTTTTTAGCTGAGTCTGATTTATTCATAAATAGCCTAGTTATTTAAAGCTCTCTCTCTATGAAGGTTTTGAGTGCAAACTCCATGGGATTTGATTGTTTTAGGATAATACAAAACTTCTTTGTCATGTCCTAATTTTTCAAAAATGGATGTGTCTCTATGTCATACGCATACCCATATCCGTATTTGTGCCTGTACTTCCTAGATTATAGTACATTTATCTTATTTTCAATTATTTGAAAAAAAAAAAAAGAATTAGACATTTAATTCGTTCATATCCAACATATTAAAAGTATACTTGTAATATTACTGGGATTGAAGTTCATAATTGATGAAAATGCTATCCCTGTGTCCTATCAATCCAATCACAGTCTAACAACACTAATAACTGCTATGTCATCAGTGTTCAGTTCTCCCTATTGGAAACCAACCAAAAAAAAAAAAAAAACACAACTTATTAGACAAAAGGGGGTCTAGAAATGGACTTAAATGTAATTACAACATCATGTTTAGATTGTTCTAAATTCAAATGCATGCATATTGACTCAGCTAGAATCACTCTTCTTGTTAAATAAATTGACAAATATATGAAATCAAACAATGAAGACTACGTCTGAGAGATGCAAGAATCAATTTCTGAGGAGCTAAGAAACTTTCCTTTGCTGGGAGGCTGCAATTGCTATACTTAGTGCTTTATAAACAATAAGTATACTGATCTAACATCTTCTTACTGCCTAAAAGAGTCATTACGCTGATAAAGCAGCAATTTAGCAGATTCTATGGAGTTGAAGTGATAACTCATGAAGTAAGTAGCTTGGAATTCAATATACCGACAAAGAGTGATGGAGGTTTGGGGTGCCAGAGAGTTGCGAACTTGAACAAGGAAAAATGATGACGAGAGAAAAATCTGCTGAGATCTATCCTTTTGGGTGCTAAACTCACTCAAAAATTCTCTTGGGGACGGAGGAAAGTCCTTTACTTAGAGAGTTAACAAGATAGTTTATATGATCTTCTGTGGGGGATGGAAAAAAAATATTATCTTGTGGGTATGGTTACAGATAGTAGATGATGTTGCAAGTAAAAAAGCTGTCTGGAAGCTACTTAGGTCTAATTTTCTGGTTTCTATAGAGTGCAAACTTCCTCTGGTGGACATTGGAGACGTAGAAAGACCTCTTTGGGATCCTGCCAAGGGGGGCATTTATGCCAGCTAAGAAACATAGAATCAAATTTCGATTGAGGTTATCTGAGCTTAATTAGTGGAAGCTAATCTGGTTTTGTACCACCATTCCTAGACATGCTTCATCACTTGGCTTGCTAAGAAAAACAAATTACAGAATTGGGATAAACTCTTATAGGTGGGACACCAGGTGATAATCTGTGTGCTTTCTGCAGAAGCATAGGAAGTCCAGATCATTTATTTTTTAAATGCAGTTTGTCGAAATTATTACGGAGGGAAGTTGTGAAGAGATGCCTAATAGACTCTCCTGAAACAAACTGGAGTAAGGTTGGTTGAATGGGGTTTAGAAAATTTAGAAAATAAGTAAAAGCCTTCCTCATGTAAGCAACTTCAAATTTCCACATTTCGATGTAAAAAAAAGTGAGAATGCAGTTCAATGCAGGGCAATATAAAATCAAGAAACTTAAAAAGATTTTATCGGATTATATTACAAGTGACTGATCATTATGATAACTAGTTGCAGACCCATGCGATGCATGAAAATAAATAAATATTTTGTAATTGTAGTATAATGTATAAATTGTTATTTAAATTTTGTGGAAGATAATTTGTTCTTCCTATAAATTAAACAATTTCTAAAATTATTTTTCATTTATCCATCTTTACAAATATATCATTTTAATATTTTTGGTGTGTTTGATTGATATTATTCTTTTTTGAGATGGTTAATATGTTTTTAAATTATATTATGGTATGTTATAAATATTTTTCTTTTTACAACTAAACTCTTTAAATTTCAAATATATTATTCAATTTTCTCATTCTTTTAAAGGAGATTATCATGATAATCAAAATTTATCACAAAATTACACCCAATATTACTCAAATAGTCAACAGACATATTCAAATACATAGCGAAATTGTATTTTGATATAAATTCAAATTCTAACTTTCAAAATAACTAAGTATTATGTCCAAAAAAAAAAAAAAAGCTATGAGAGAGAGAGAGAGAGAGAGAGAGAGAGAGAGAGAGAGCTTGTGATGGAGAACTCAAAACACACACGTCCAAATCTTATTAACTCAAAATATTGTTATAAAAACATAATGATTCATCAACAGTGGCATGATCTAAAAAAAAAAAAAAAAGATTTAAGTAAAGTTTGATTTGATTTTAAAAAAAGAATAATGCTACAGTTATAAACTATTTTACAACATTTTTACAAATTATTGTTGTGGGCAACTTTTTATTAGATTTCATCTAGGCCCACCTCTAACATCACTTTTTTATTTACCAATAACTATTCGTCATATCAACAGTTTGTAAACTTTTTTTTTTAATGAAAAAGTTTCTCTAGCATTACTCTTAAAAAAAAGCGTAATTCAATGATCACAAACTATTTTACAATATTTTTACAAAATAATGATGTGGCCAATTTCTTATTGGTTTTCATCTAATTCCACTATTAATATCACTTATTCATTTACCAATAACCACTCACTATATCAGCAATTTGTAAAAACTTTTGTAAAAAAACGTTTGTATCTCTAGCATTACTCTAAAAAAAATGTATAGGTGAAGAAAAAAAAAGTGCTACATTGTGGGAGGCAAACAAATCATTCCTATTTCTCCCACCATTTTAATAATTATTCACTATATTAAGCTCCTTTAATTACTTCGTAAATATTTTTATTCATATTTCCCAACATTTTTTTCCCATAGTAACCTAAAAGGCATGTTATGAAAAATGAAGATTTATTAACATAAAAGGCATGATCTAAAAAAATGAAGATTTAAATAAAGTTTTATTTGATTTTTAAAAAAAAGTATAGGTGAAGAAGAAAAAAAATAAAAGTGCTATATTGTGGGGAGACAAACAAATCATTCCTATTTCTTATTAGAAACTGCAATGGGTATTTGTGTTTCGATCTGGCTTGATATCATGCTCTGATAATAAATAATATAGTAATATATTTTAGATGAGCACAAACTGGCATTGACCCCAACTTAATATATATGTGAAAATTAAAAAAAGAAAAAAGAAAAGGACTTCACTCTCTTCCGCGGTACCCAATAGCCTCCAAAAGACATAAAAGAAACTCAAATAGTGGTTTAATTTTGACTAAACATACAATAATTTCATAATTGATTCATGTAATCCATGCCTATTGGGTTGCCTTATTGGATTGTCCTATGAACTTCTGATGGCTCTTGATCTCCTTCAACAACAAAAACAACATCAATCTTACTTTAGGTTTGTTCCAGAGGGTTTGAGGGAGGAAGGGGCGTTTTGGGATGTTTTTTGAGCATGCTGGAATAGAGGAGGGGAGTTGGCCTGTTAATCCAACATCCTGGACCATAGTGAGAAACACTTCCAGCATATGCAGGCCCTTTGGTCCATTTTGTTCCACCTTGAGGAAAAGTAAAGCTCAAAAAAGGCACCCTTGTATTCAAATTTATTACATTTACATTTACTATACTGTCACTGAACAGTATTCTCCAGCCAAAAAAAAAAAACCATGAAGGTGTATGTGCCTCCATTTACACTTTCAGTGCCCATACAATTCTAATCCATATTAAACATAATAAACTAATGAAAGTTCCACTAACACTGTCAAATTTGAGCAAAATATATATTAAAAAAATTTGAAATTAATGGTCCATTCATGTAAGTGAGAAAATAGAAAGATAAAAGTAGAAAGATGATGTGATTATAATCACACCAAATTATCCAAGTTATGCTATATAATAGAATAAAATTATATTCATATATATTATATCTATAATTCAATATGATGACATTTAACAATGAAAAAAAAAATAACAACTTAAAAAAACCAAAACCAAATTGCATCAACCCAAAGTAGAATTCTAAAGAACACAAAATTTCATCAACATAAAGTGGAGGTATAAAAAATAAAAAATCCACAAAATAAAACATGAGAGAGAGAGAGAGTAACAAGCTTTTTTTGTATGTGAAAATATGTGTAGAATGAGAGAATTGGAAATTTATAGTAAGAGGATGAGGATAAGAAGAGTCAAAATAAAAGGAAGATGAAAGAATAAAGAAAGAGTTACATTAAAGTTATGAGTAGCGGGGAAATGAAAAGGTAAAAGGGAGAGATAAAAGTTGGAGAAAATGTAATAGTAAGGTAAAAAATCAATAAGAAGAGTCAAAAAATAAGAAAAAATTTGTTGGAAATAAGTGGGTGATGTAGCCGCTGATGTGGCTCAACTAGAGCGTAGCAACAATGAATGCGACGTTTTAGCTTTTAGATATATATAGATTAGTGTACGTACTTATTAAACCTAAAGAGGAAATATTTTGTGGAAATATTTCATATACATGGAATTCTTCACCAATCAGACCTCGTGTGAAAATCATCCTCCACAAAACTGAGTTTTAGAATGGAAAAATAGCCATAAATACTTTGAGCTTTGAATAGTCACAGGAGTTCTCCCAAAGAGAACATGTGTAGATGTCGGTAAAGGCTATCAAGTGAAAATTGGAGTTTTCTTGATACTCCCATGAGAAAAATAGCCATCTATACTCTGAGCTTTGAATAGACACAGAAGATCATGCCAAAGAGAATGCGTAGATGTCAATAAAGGCTATCAAGTGAGAATTGGAGTTTTTCTTGAAACTCCCACGGAATTTCTAGCCATAAAAACTTACAAATTATATTGTGATAACCCAGTTTCCTATGAGATAAAGAAATATTTCAATGTATATGATCATCACTTAGTACAGGTTTTCAGCATAGAAACATACTGAGCTTATATTCTTGGGCTTAATGGATTTACATTTCAAGCAGGCCAGTGTGGACATAATATGTACAATCTATTGTAAAGGGCAGATGGGTTTTCTGGCCAAGAGCAGTGCACTCACTGCAAAGATGCTTCAAGGGGATTATATGCCTTCATAGGTCGTGGTACTATTTTGGTATTTTGTGCTGCTTTTTTCTTTCTAAGTTGTGTTTATTATTGTATCCATAATGGGGGAACACTCATGGCTAGCTTTTCTTTAGCATTATATGTTTTATACTCTCTTTTGAATAAACTCACTGTAATGGATATAATATATAGTAATATTAAAAAACAACTAGAGAAAGTTCTCTGGTAAGAGGTTACTTAATTGATATTTGTAACAAATTGGTCATGACTGATACCAATGAGTAAGTTTCAAGAGGATGGAGGGTGAATTTTATAAGTTAACAGGGTATATTCAGGTTGTTCCGCCAAAATAACTATATTTGAAAGACATTTAAGAGCTCCTTACAATATAAGATCAACATACTGAAAGTGAAGACATAAGGGAACACTTCATCCACGTAGATACAAGCCTTAACACTTAGTCACAAGCACCAAGCAACATAATTTTCAAAACAATGGTGTATTCAGGTTCTTTTTTTTTTTTTTTTTTTTTTTTTTTAAAAAAAAATTTTATAATAAGACAATGGAAACAGAAAAATGAAAACCAAAGATTTGGAACAATACAAGAGGTACCATCAAGAGGGTAATCCATGTAAAGAAAGAATTCTTATAAGATAGGAACAGAACTTGCCTTTGGGGTAGCAACTCAAACCACAAGTGTTCTTCCATTAAGGGTATGTTGAGCCACAAGCATTTTTGAGTCTGACAGCATGAATATCAGATAATTTAACTGGCAAGAATGTCCACTTGCTCAATCTACCATTCTCTTTGGGTCATCATCATATTCATTACTAATTGTCAATGCGTATTAAGAAGGCCCTGATAAATTTGGGCCCTGAGTAACTTCAGATGATAAATACTACCACACCAAATATATAGAGGCTTAACATTCCACACACATACCTGAGAGCAAAAACCCTGATGCAAGTCCTATGGGGTTAGTTTTGTTGCTGGATTAACAACAAAATCACTCAGGCCCTATTTAAGAAAAGAAATGCCAAGGAATTAAAAAGAAATATATACACACACACACACACACACACACAGCCAGAAACGAATTCTGTTTAGAGAATAGCAAGAAAGACAGCGTTACTTACAAAAAAAAGTCAGAGAAAAATAGTGTATCAGCCTTGCAAATTCATCAAAGCTACCAATTTCACTGGGATTTCTCTTCCTCACAATCAGAGTCACCTTGTTCTTGTGTGCTTGAATTCCCAATCCAATTTCCCAAACGTGGAATGAATCTTTCAATTAAATCAGGGAGCCGTATCCTCTTTGGGTGGGGTACATCTACCTCATTATAGGTAACTTCTCCACTAGGTCCATCCCCATCCCCATCATGGTCATCATGACTTCGCTTAATTGTGGTATCTTTTGCTGAATTGTCTAAATCATCCTCATAAGGAGTGATGCTGCAGCTGCAGGAACCAGCCATATTTTGTTTGAGATCTTCAATGTCTTGCTCATATACCAAACGAGCCCCGCATCTCGTCACCTCCAAGCCTGTACCTTCGATTTCAATTCCAACATCAACCTGACTCAATTGATCATTAGCATCGACTTGACTCAATATCTTGTCCCATAGCCCTTCCATAGAAAAATATTTTATCCAAAGGTGATTTGAATCAATCTTACCAGATTGCTCGGAAAAACCAAAGCTTAAGTAATCTGGAACTTTATATCCATTGACATTACAGAGAAAATAAATAAAATGCGTAACTGGATGATTTTCCGAACTTTCCAGAGGATGTTGGAGTGGATAATGCTCGCAGAGTACAAAAATAACACAGATAGCAATTCCTATAAAACCTGGAGGCTCTTGCAGATTCAATGAAGCCCCCTCACTTTGATGGCTAAACCATTTCGGAATTCTACTTCCAGGTATAAGAATATTTTGGAGACCTAAATCTGGTCTCTGAAAACACACAAATCAAGATATTAGAATTTCAAGAGAGAGAGAGAGAGAGAGAGAGACACACACACACACACACACACACCTGAATGTAACGTCTCAGCATTGTTAAGAACATGCCACCGTAATCTTGATTGTCATTTAATTTGAAGCAGTTAAGAAGATAAAGATGTGGATGAAAATCTTCTTCTGGTCTTAAGGGTAATGTTTCGAGTGAGGAACAACCTTCTGCCTCCAAATAATCAATACTTAATGGAAGCTGTGGCAGTGATCGTAGATTAGTGCAACCACTCAAATAAAGAGAATCTAGTTTAGGTAGTCGAATGATATCTTCAGGAAGGGAAACGAAATTATTTCCCTTTAGATTTAAATTTCTTAAAGAGGACAAACAACCAATAACATCAGGGACTGCCTGTAGCTTGCAATAACTTAGATTCATATAGGTCAAGGAGGACAAGCCTGATAGAGCAAGCATTGACATGCCCATGGGATCTAGACTTCTTCTTTGCAATAAAGGAAAATTGAGGAGTTTATTTGATGGTTTAGATGATAGAAAATTACATCCACGGAGAGAGAGATTTTGGAGATTTTTTAAGAGAACCATGGATGTAGGTAACTCTTTTATAGCAGTTCTACTCCCATCTAGCTCCTTTAGGCCTTCAATATTTCCCAAGTTCTCTGGCAATTTGTCAAGTTTTGAGCAGTCAGATATTTTAAGAGTCTTTAAAGACGTCAGACTACAAATTGCAATAGGGAGACTTGAAAGGTTTTTACAATCTCTTAAATCCAAGTCTATAAGGCTAGTTGAGCGTTCCACTAATAATGATGCATCTTTTATAGCAGTCTCCCTCAAACAAAGTTTTGACAAACATGACATATTTTCCACAATCTCTGGAAACTTCTTCAATTTTGAACAACCGCCAAGGTTGAAATATTCAAGAGCTTCCAAGCTGATCTTGTGAGGAAGGCTTTTGAGACATTTGCAGCCATTCAAATCCAATCGAATAAGCCGTTTGAGATCTCCAATAGATGCATGAATCTTATACAGTCTTGTACAACTTCGAAGAATTAATTGTTTAAGATTTGGGGCTCCACTTAGGTCCGGGATCTCAATCAAGTTTCGAGAGTCACTTAAGTCAATGAGTTTTAACTCATTTAAAATCTGTTATAAACCAATAAATAATTAGACTAACTCAAGCATTATGAAAAAGCAGGAAATACAAATCAGTATAAGTGAAAATCTTACTATAATTCCTTTCCATAGTTGTTTGATGTCGCTACAATGCATTATTAGTTCAACAAGTTTATTTGGTTGGAAATTGGTCGGCATGGATTTTAAAGGATATCCATGCCAATCAATTACGCGTAACTCATTAGAAAGATAATTAAGGCCCTGTGGAAGTTGGATAGGACCTCCAATGAGGTCTTGTGGAGTATGCACATAACCAATTTTAAGAAATCTCAAATTTTTCATCTTTGAGAAGGCTTTAGCACTCAAGTGTTCCTTTGCTTCAATAGGCATGTTTAGCATTATGCCTTCAACTACCTCTGTTCCCTAATAACCAAGAATAATGAAATTAGAGTAATTGACAAATCTTTAGAAGAAATTGTTAAAATATATATAATTCTATAAGTTTAGGTCTAGAATGGACAACTTACAGTATTATTCTTCAATATGTGAATAACATCCTCATAAAGCCATAACCTACTTCGACAACCAGGCTCTTCAGGGGATTCACGACGAACAATTTCTTGGCCCATTTCTTGTAGCAAATCATGCATCCACAAATATTCATGCATCAACAAAATTCTATCTCTACCAATGGTTATGAGCGATTTGTCTATAAGAACATCAATATTGTAGTCTGGATAGTAACCAAAACTTTCTAGTATATCTCTTATGTAATCTTTGTTCTTTCCTTTGAAAAAACATGCAATATCCAAAAACAATTCCTTTTGGGTATACATCAGACCATCAAAACTTATTTGAAGTATATTTAGAATGTTTCTATCAGGTTCTTGTTTTAGTTTATATAAGGCACTTTTCCATTCATCTATTCTTTTTTCAAACAACAAAGAACCTAAAACTTTAAGAGCCAAAGGAAGGCCATTTGCATAATTCACCAAGTCCTTAGACAAATCCACATAATTTTCTTCAGGATAGGGTTTCTTGAAAGCTCTCCAACTAAAAAGCTGCAAAGCATCATTGTCATTCAATCCCTTGACTGTATATATATCATTCATACCACGTCTTCTCAACAAGTGCATATCTCTACTTGTTACAACGATTCTACTCCCTGAACCAAACCAATCATGGTTCCCAACTAATGCTTCTAGTTGTTCATCTCCATCCACATCATCAAGAACAATAAGAACCTTTTTGTTACGTAGTCTATTCCCTATAAGATTGATCCCCTCAAAAACATTCGATATATTTTTTTTACTTCCCTTAAGGATGTTAGAAAGAAGTTGTTCTTGTAAAGAAACTAGCTGATGATTTTTAGTTTTTTCTCTTACATTAGCTATAAAGCTGCTAGCTTCAAAGCTACTAGAAATTCTTTCATAAATTTCTAGTGCAAGAGTTGTTTTACCCATTCCACCCATCCCACAAATCCCAACAAAACGAACACCACCCAACCCTTCAACTAAATATAAATCCAACATTTCCAACACAGGGGATTCTATTCCTACAAGTTGCTTGGAAATGGTACTTTGAAATATAAGATTCAATTCACTAGATATCCGTTCAAGGATTTCTTGGATAATTAATGATTCATGCCTGCAAAGAAGATAGAAAACAACAGTTTTGATGACTGTATAATATATAGCATAAATACAGGAGACAAAATATTCAAAATACAATCTTAGATTCATTGAGCAAAAGGGGAATCTAAAAAGTGCATTATATAGCATCATAATTGAGGTTTGATTTGTTTGTCACGTCAGATAGTCTATGTGAGAACCATGAATTTCCTTCTAATTGTAATAGTTTAATGAGTTAAGAGTGTGCCTATTTTTTTTTTTTTGATAAGCCGATAGTTAGAATGTGACAAATTTTAATGTCATTTTTTGTAAGTTTCTCAGATTTTAATTCACTCCTTTTTTCTATTTCTTTTATCTTCACAATAAGAAAAAAGATATAACAGATAGACCAATTGAAGTATTTAACTATTTACTATATATTTATGCTTCTGGCCTATTTATTTGCCCAGAACATTTTAACTGCTCAAAGAAGAAATTCTACAAGAAATAAGAATTAAATGAAAATGCAGTGCTATCGTGTGGTATTGTGCTCTTTATCTTGTAGTGATTGAGTTTTTCAATTGATTATTCATGCTTGCTATTGCTATATTGTTAATTGGCTAATGATGTATACCATTGGCCTATAAATTGGTAGATTAGCTTAAAATTGGAATTAGCCACAACTACAACTTAGGGCCTAAATCATTACCATAATTAAAATTTTGTAATCTCAAGAAAGGAAGGCAAAGAAGAGGAGAATGTAGTGAGAAATAAATTATGTTTGACATGGCATTTTTCTAACCTTTATATCATTTATTTGCCATGTGTCATCCATCAAAATAAAATGGGAGAGAATGGGAGGGTTTTAAATGGGAGGCAAGCCTAATGCAAAATGATATGGTTATGACCACATGAGAAATCTACAACGAAAAGAAGTATATATGGGATTAGACCATGCATATTACGAAGTTTGAAATTACAAGCATATGTCTAAACACTACTGTCGTGATAGGGACCCAGCTTGAGTCCTGTTACAAGATAATAGTTATTAATTGGCAGAGCCAAGATTTAAGTTTAGGGGGGCAAAATGTATAGGTGACACATGCACACACACAAAATATAACAATAACATATTTATTATAATGTGTTTATCTACTAGGGATTTGTTTGCAAATGAATAAGCCATTTTGTGATTTGTGTGTGTATGTGTGTGTGTGTGAAAGGTATTAGACTTTCTAAGCTAAAAGAAGGCAAGCATTTGAATTGAGGCCCACTATAAGAAAAGCAAAGCTTCATTGACTCAACAAATCATTTATATAATGCGGATTACCAAGTCTTTTTTTTTTTTTTTTTGTCTATATTGAGTAATTCAGTAAAAGACTACCATGCCTTATACAATGCAAAGGCTCTTCAACCAAAGTCAAACTTGAGCTTATAATTCCTTAAGTCATAATATACATACAAGGGACAAACAGAAATTTTCTCTAGTTAATCAGATTAGAAAAAGGCAAATAAAATTTGTCATGTTATTCGACGGGAAAGTCAGCAAAGCATTAGTGCAGAAAAATTACCATATTGATTATAATGTGAACAAAAGCACTCTAGCGAAAGACAAATGTTACCTATCATGTAAATCCCATCCAGAGATATTGCCCACTTCTTTCAAAGCAGCTTTCCATGCTTGCACATCCTCTCTGTTAATCTTGGGATCTTTTTCATGCTTCTCAAAGGCTTCAGCAAGAGTACCCGTCTGGTTCCGTACATCGGAGGGATCAACATGGTAAAAGATGGGCAAAACTGTCAACTTGGTCTCTTCTATGCATTCAACAATCTTAGCTAGTTGAATCAAGCACCACCTTGAAGAAGCATAGTTTGTTGAGAGAATGATGATTGCATACTTGGACTCTTCTATTGCTTTCAAGAGCTGTGAAGAAATATACTTTCCTTGCTCAAGTATCTCATCATCGTCCCTGAAGGTGATAATACCCTTTTGTCTCAAAGCAATATAGAGATGGTCTGTAAAATTCTTGCAGGTGTCAACTCTGCAAAAACTAAGGAACACATCGTATTTCAAAGAAGAAGAAGAAGAAGAGGAGGAGGAGGAGGAGGAGGAGGAAGCTGTTTGAGTGGACATAGAAGGATATGGAAGAAATTGGATCAATGACCAAAAATTTCAGTCACTTTCCCAAATTAAGATAACCAGAGAAAAAAAGAAACAAGAAATAGATTTCGGAGCGTAAACTGAAAAGTTGTTGACCAATCTTAGAAGATGAGAGCAAGTGAGGAGCGTAAACTGAAAAGTTGTTGACGGGGAAATCTTAGAAGATGAGAGCAAGTGAGGTCTTGAAAATTGAGAATTGGGTTAGCTTAGCGTTCAGCTGCAAAGAAAGGGAAGAAGAATAAAGATAAAGGTGAGGTTAGCACGAGGATGATGACATTGCAGACTTGCAGTGCTGGAGAGAGAAGGAAAACAAATTGACAACAGAGATTGTCGGCGTTGGTGCGTTTTTTTTTTTTTTTTGGAATTCACTACTTCGAAATTTGTAAAAGGTGTGGTTTGTCAAGTCTTCCTTTCCATTAAATTACCATTTACATTATTCTAAAAAATATATATATATATATATATCATTTACATACTTTTTTTTTTTTTTTTTGTTTTGTTAAAACCATTTACACACTTAAAAGTTTAGTAATTTATTATTTATCCCTTAATTTTTAAATAGTTAAATTGGACACATAACATTATGTAGCGTTTTATTTGCACTTTATTCTCATGAAGAAAAAAAAATTATTTAATCGACATTAATTTGTATTATTATTGAGGCAAATGATCGTTCTTTAGTTTTATATTTATTGGAGGAACTCTAGATGCAACATCAATCTGCACTCACATGCACAATAGATTTAGGTGTAGTTAATCTTTATCATATAGGATTCAACTATATATGTCCTTTAAAAGTTTAAGAAAAATTCCTTGAAAATCTTAATTACATATACCGTGGATCTTATAATAATTGCCTAGTGTTGATGGCCTTGTGTTTATTGATGACTTTCTCGTGAACAAGGTTTGATGTGGCATGTTAGAAGCAATTTTCCTATACTAATTTTTTTGATAAGTCAATTTTCCTAAATTAATTGAGCAATTTCTTGGAAGATAATAGTTAAAGGTGACTTTCTTGTGAACAATGTTTGATGTGACATGTCAAAAGCTATATTTATAGTCTAACTGAGTGACGGCTCTCTTATTTATTTTTATCAATTTTTCTTCTTTCTTTTTACTACTAAATTATTTTTCTCCTCTCTCCTTTTTCACAGTATGGTAAAGTGGTCTAGATGTAGGGCAAATTAGGAATTTTACTATGTTTAGTTGCGATGGGATTAGGGTTAAGTAAGAAGAAGAATTAGAGAAAAGTTAGGGCTAATTAGGGGCTGTGAATAGTACCCGTGAACAATAACCTTAGAAAGAAAGAAGAGAGAGAGAATGAGAAAGATACAACAAGGCCAACGTGCCTACTGCTCAAAACACTAAATTTTATTAGTCAACTCATTCTATTCTTTGAATAAATTTAGCACAATACATATAAAGACTCTTACTTGTAATATTAGTAATAGGATTTCTACTAGTATTAGGACTACAAATAAAACTTTGTAAATACTAACTTGGATCCAAAGTAAATAAACCTAAGATACTTAGAGTACCTTGGAAGATTCTAGGCTCAACTAAATTACCAAAATACCCTTAATTCGCAAAAATAACAGATTTGCCCCTCCATATAAAACTTACCATAACTAATAAAATAAATACCCAAATTAAGAACTGTTTTAACCCAAACAACTCATACTTAGATAGTTAGACCATTAAAAGGGCAGGTCTTTCACTTCAATTGGACTTCACACAAAAACCCAATAAAATAATTCTTGAATAGGTGAATTTGCAAAGTAATAGCATTTTAATCTTCCATGACTCCATCAGGTCCAAACAGTAACTTCCAAGAAAACAAATTTGAAAAATTCTAGGGACACACCTAGTTGCACCCCAATTTCATAATTGTTAACTTGTGTGATTATAAGTGAACACTTTCTACCCATCACTTTTCATTGACCTCTCACAATTGCACAAGTCTACAAACTATGAAATTTGAAGTGAGAATGTGTGTCCATAGCAGCTTCAACAAATTTAGATGTGAGGAGCATACATGCTAAATTGGAAACACAATAACAACTGCACAAGACGCAACATTAATCCGCACTCAAATGCCAATAGGCTAGTTAATCTTTCTCACATAGGATGCAACTATGTGAATGCAAGAGCAAAACCAAAATTATTTAATATGATAGAATTTCAACTTCGAATGTCCTCTCCATGATCGTTATTTTTTATTATCAGACTAAGACATCAAGTGGTTTTTGGTGTAGGTAGGGTTCGAAAATCAAATCTCTTATTCGATAACAAGAGATTTTACCTGTTGAGTTAATTGGAATTCATGGAATGAAGAAGTTATTATTTTCTTTCGCTGCAAGTAGGCTTTATACAATGGTCGATGCAATTCATATTGCATACTAAATGTAGGAGGAGATTAAAAAGAAAGCCTTAATAAGAGCTCCAATGCCAAGCAATGTTACAAGTAGGAGAAAAATTGTGGTTTCAAATTGGGAGAAGTCTGTTGATAATTCAAGGTCATTCTTAACCACACCCCCCCCCCCCCCCCAAAACAAAAAAAACAAAAATCTTCGTTCTTATACTTCTTTATAACAAGGAAGTGGTAGTCCAATCGCATGCTAAGTCAAATACCAAGCTTGATGCTCTAATTTCAGTAATTTCTCAAACTTTGAACAGTGGAAGTTGGCTGTGCAACATCAAATAGAACTTACATGAGAAAATTAACTGAAACATTAGGCTCCAGGGTTTTTTTACCTTATATTTTGGCAGAACATATAAAAAAAATAATCTCATTTAAACATAGTTAATAGCCCCTTCCAAAAGTGTGCCGTTCTTTGAAACTGTTGCTTGAGGTAATATGAGAAACCTGCCAGGTATTGATTGAGCCAAATCCCATTGCCATATGGTCCCAAAAACATTCATCAGAACAGCCGAAGCAGACTGCATTCAGAAATTCCCTCATTTGAATAGCTTCCTCAACCCATCAAAGAGGCTTAGAGCTCTCAATTCACCACTCCTTATATCCCTCAATCTCCTCCTCAGTATCTGGAGCCAGAAATAAAAAAAGCAAAGTTAAACAGGAACCTCATTTAAGTGATGCACCATAATTGAGTTATTAGGGCAGATGAATGGTATTGTACTCATATGAAACCATATCAATTCATAAAATGTTTGTTCAATGGCCATTGTGTTACTCAAGGATTCTTCTCTTCTTTTCCATTGGTTCAAAGGGATTAGAGAAACCATACAACATGCAAATTCTCATAAACCACATATCATCAAAACATGAGGCTTATATTAATGTCCTAGCTTCATTAATCCAACTTATCCCCATACTTTGATGTCTGATTACCAGCCACATCAGAGCACAACACCAGAATGAACATATTAACTTCTTGAGCTAGAGGATTGCCCATAGACTCCCTCACTTTTGTTGAAGTGTCATGGCTTATATACTATTACATGGGCATTGTTATTGAAAATTCAGGCAAAACAAGAGAATCATTAACAAGAGAGAAGCTATGGCCTAACTTCTTTATATGTCTCCAATAGCAAACTGTTGATGGAGCTTCAAGTGGAATGAATATCAGACAAAGCTTTAGCCAATAATTGACAATGTGCTTCATACTTTTTGTGCACAATGAAAAACATTTGGCAGAAGGTGAAAGGGGTTTTCTCTTACATATTGTGCACGAAATAGTATTCTCCGCTCACTAGTACACAAGTCCACTGCTAACTGTTTCAGAAACAGTCGTCGGTTAAGTTGCTTTGGAGATGTCACATCCAAATCCATTGATCCACTTGCCTGTCAGGATATATATAATGTATATATAGGCTGATTCATAAGGAATCATAACAAACTTTGGTAACCATACTAAACATTATTGAACAAAATAATCCTCACCTGCAAGAATCTGTTGTACTTTGATATGCTAGATTCACAACAGTCCAATATGAATTGCAGTGCTTGTTCCTCTATTTCAGGGTATCTTAGATCCTTCTTGGCGGTATTTTTATTTGATGCTGCAGCAGCCATCTGGAATAAATATGTTTGAGACAGGTTATGCAAAACTGAAATTTTGATTTATAATTAAGAAAGTTAAACAGTCAAACCTCTTCAAACTGTCTGCTCATACTTGGAGGGCTGACTGCTAAAAAGGCATATGCCATTAACTCCATTGGCCAACCAGTTATTTGTATAGGAAAACACTGAGATCTGTTAAAAACATATACACTTTATTGAAGTAAGAAGAATATCATAAACATAAGTAGGAACTACAAGTTGAGTAATCATGCCCAAGAATTCAAATGATATCATTATATTAGAAGAGGGAACAATCACTTACAAATGTCTAATTTCAGTTGTAACAGAAGATTACCAAATAAAACATAACAAAAAGGTTCTCAATAGTCATGTCAAAATTTGACAAATTTTTTTATGTTATCTAAACTGATAAATCAGGTATTCCGGCAACATAATCCCATTAGGTGAGTCCCACTGCCATTAGCATCTCTTTTAGTACTTGAGCTAATCCCTCATCGTTTTCGTCCATCAAGCTTAGGAAATGCTTGAGAATGACTAAACTAAAGAAAGAATTTTTTTTTTTTTTAAAAGGACTGGAAACGTTGCCATTGACCTATAAGGCACTTACCCTGATAATTCATACTTCCTCAGAGCTTCCAGCTTCTCCTTATAACATTTGTCTGATTTTTTAAGTGACAGTGACAATTCAACTGAATCACTTGGGTTGGTACCCTCTTTCGGCACAAATCCGTATGATAGCAATAGCTCTCCATTAGACTTCTTGCCATATGAAATGAAAACCTGCAGAAAGAAATAGAAGGATTCAAACATATGATTCCTCCTTTAGATGGCATATATCAACTATTACAGGTCTAAAAGATTATTCAGAAATTCATAACTAACACTGCGCTTGGGCTATGTGAACACATTTCCCCATAAGAGAATTCATTTGACTTTGTGGCAGATAACATACTGTTACTGTGGTTATTTTAAATGAACAAAAACTGACATAACCCATTTGGTTGGTCCCCCCCCCCCCCCCCCCCGATGTCCCAGAGTGAATCCAAGTATCAAAAAAAAAAAAAAAAAAAAGTCCTAAACTTTCTTATCAAGTCATTAAACAAAACCAAAAAACAACAGGACTTATTTTTCTTCTAACCTTCCCCTCATATGGACATTACGAGAGGATTCTTAATTACAAATGCATCAGAATCTTTGGTTTATGGTCCAAGCAGTTCCTACCTAAGAGAGGGTTTGCCATTGGTGGGATTACATAAAGCTTGTTTACCTGCTCACCTGGCTGATATGGCCGATCTGTTGTACAGACAACTCCCTTTGACGACTTATCGTAATCTAAAAAGGTTTCCACCTAGAAAAGTCAATAAAAGATGCACTTAATTAGAGTTTAAATCAAGAAAGTTATATATCTAATAACAATGTCTCACAAATTGGGAGCTTTGTGCAATGGGTACAACCTTTTAACATTACTTCACAAAGTGGCAGATTAGTGTTTTCTGTGTAAGAAATGGAGAGATTGTAGATCATATACTGCTGCACTGTGATTACACTAGGGAGTTATGGTCTCTTATTGTGTGTTTATTTGGAGTGCAGCGGATCATGCTTCACTGGTTTGTTGATTTATTGGCATGTTGGACAGGGCAGATTGCAAAGTATTGGATTGGGAATAGTTGGAAGGCTTTCCCGTTGTATCTTGTGTGGACCATTTGACATGAGCATAAATAGCAGAGAATTTGAGGGCCTCAAAAGATTTACAACAGAGCTTAACAAGCTTTTATTATGTTCTTTGTATGATTGGATGGCAATTTTACCAGGTCATCCTAGTGCCCATCTTTTAGAGTTTTTTAGACTCTTGGAATTTCTCATGATTTTGCTATTCTAGTACACACCTTGCATAGTGGCTGATGTCTTTTCTTCTTAATAAAAAATTTTCTCAATTATCAAAAAATCATACCTCACAACTGTGATTCAGCATATCTGCCCACGGAACCAAGGCAACTCTTCCATCCATTGAGGGTAACCGTACCTGTGCTTCAGAGAATAATGAAGTCTAAGAGATTCATTCATATAAACCACTGCATGCCTTTTGAGCTTCATAAGGAAGATCAAAATATCAAGCTTCGATCTCAGTGACATTTATTTATCAAAGATATGGTAAAAATACAAGGCAATAGTTGAAAGGTGTTTGGACAACATAAACAAAAAAATTGAATATGTCCATACGCCTTATCATAGTCTTCTTTCAGTGGATTAGGCAGAAAATTTCAAAGGTCTCATAATTAATTTACTTACCAAGCGTGAGAAAAGAATGCCAAATGACCATTTGAAGGTTTCAATATTGAATACCTGTAAAATCATTCATGCTGATAGGTCAGGCAACATGCTGAAAAGTCAAAATAAGTTATATGGTAAATATACAGTAACAATAAATATGCATATAAGGAGATCCAGATACAACTAGTAGTTTGGAATGTTCTTATCTTTTATGCCCAACTTAATACCAAAGACAGTTTTACTTAAATCCTGATTCTTTATGTAAATGGAAATATTGAAGTACAAGTAAACTAGTCAATCATTAGAATTATAAGAAGGGAAAGGCCAGATAAAATGAAAAGATGAATAAGCCTTCACACATGCTTACAATGAAATCATCAGGCCATTAAATTAGATGTCAAATTTCACGTAGAGATTCAGCAATATGAAATGAATACCTCCTCAGGGAATAGATGAGGGTATTTGGAAAATATCCTGAGCCTTAAGTCATTGTATCTGCACAAGAGTGGAATAGATATTCGACTTAGTACAGCCCAAATTGTTTACTCAGCAAAACATAGGCACTAGACTAAGAATATATATCAACAAAGGCAAATGAAAGAAAAACCAAGTTTAGCAGGAGCATCATACGTTCCAATGACATTTGTAACCCTCTCAATTGCCCGCTCTCTAATCTGTGATGCTTCCAAATATCGATCCAGCTCTTCGCGTCTCCTGAAATAATACAGAGAAGCTGTAGGGAAAAAAACTGAGAGTAGACCCTTTCCATAATAGAAGAAAGAAGTAATTAAGAGTAGAATTTACCAGTACAGAAGTGAATAGGGCTGTCGAGGTAAGGCTGAAATATAATTGCTCCATCTCGAAGATTCCATGAAGTTTGCTTCACTGATCAGGTAAGTTGCAATCAGTGGCCAATCTGGTACAGAATTCTGTTTTAGCACTTCACCAGCTTCTGTGCAGCTCCACTCCTAGCATCCAAAACACACATATACACAGAAAAGAATAAATATTGCAGGTAAATATGACAGTCAAATCAATTTAGTGAAGAAAAATTACAGGTCTCATAGAAGACCAGAAGATAACAATAATTTGGAAGTGCAGATCGAAGAAGCATGAAAAAGGCTGATATATATATATATATATATATATACAGAATTTGGCATTCCAAAAAATTTATGCACGGGACAACAAGCTAGCCAAGTTAAATGCTGCAATCTGCAATGGCACAAATAGAATTTGGTATCGTCTTTTTGACTGTTTCCTTCATTGATTTGTCTGATTGTCAACATTTGTGGTTTGTGAGCTAGCTTATGTTTTGGATTAAGCATGGGATTCCTCTTGGTGGTCAATGAATTCTATCACTCACTCAACCTTCAAAGTTAGATAAACTTAAGAACTTTGATGTAGAATGAACAACACAGACTTTTCTTGAATAGAAAAGTACTAGCATAAATCGTCAAAGCCAAAGACAGAATCGCATGAAATTTGGTGGCTTGAAGGGAATCATAGTGAAGATCAAAACACATCTTCATTGGTGGCGACCTACACTGCTTCGGGAAAATTCCTTTGTTTAGGCTTTTGTTTAGTTTAGTTTGTCATATATGATAATTTTTCCTTTTATTTTAGTCATCCATTTAAAAGTTAGACCAAGGTCCCATCAGTTTTGGGACGTTCCCTAAAGCCCATAGGATTTGATAATGTTGTAAAATTTTCCGTTCTTTTTTTTAGCTTATTTTGTTCTTAACAAGAATTAAGGTTTTCTAGGATTTCCCAAGGGTCTCTTACCCACCCTAGGATTTCTTTCCTATAAATTAGTGGTTGTTGAATACCGAGTATTCTTACTTTTCTTATTAAAATTGATAATTACAGGTTGTCCCAAAAACTAAAGCTTTTAGAAAACAATGAATTTAATTATTTAACCATTATTCCAATAAAAGTTTTTCAGAGAGGTTTTCTCCTTTACGTTTTCCAATGGATTTCAGGAATTCTCTTTTGTCTATTTAAGGAACACCTAATGGATTCAAGGGTTATGTTTTTACTTTTTAGAAAGACGTTTCTGTTTTTTGTGGCTTTTTAATTTTCATCTGTCAAACTTTTTCTCATCTCAGCCTTGTATAAAAGCATACATTTGGACTAACCAAACAAATGTAGCAGACACCCACATAATGAATATACGTTCCAATTCCAACTAAGTCCAAAAACATTATGGAAGCACTCGTATCACTTGGTTTTCAACAACATGCATAAAAGTTCAAGCTTACACAGTTATAAAACGCAGATAATTTAACAGAAACACACAATTAAGCAACTTTCCTACAAACTTTCTGTAAAGGAAATCTTACCGAGTCTGCAGTGATGCACAGTGAAGGAGGCACAAAGAGCAAATTCTCACCCTTCCTTATATTCTTCAAAGCAACAAGTCCTCTTTCTCCAACTTCCACTCTTTGTATGGCCATTTTCTGGGGTGGGAGACCTGACTCAGACAACCATTTCTGCAAAGCTGACGCATTTTCCAAAGAATCGATATCACAACCCCAAGGGACTTTCTGGGTCACCGTGGCTTTTGTAGTGTCACTTGTAGAAACTGAGCAGTTAATTGGGCGCTTATGAAAGATTATTGGGGGAGAATGAGAGTATGTGTAAGGCTTGGTTTTGTGGAGTGGATTGAAACTCGGTATCAGTGTGGTGTGAAAGAGTCTTGTAGCTTCAGCCATGGCTGTGCAGAGAGAGAGAGAGAGAGAGAGAGAGAGAGAGAGCTACCTTATCTGCTGTCTGTAAAAGGTTGTGGATGGGGTTATGGTAGTTGTGGCAGTTGTACAACGCGGTGTTTGGTTAGTTTTATTATATTATTTTATTTTATGGTGGTAAATAGTCTTTATATTTTTTGCCGATTTCCATTTAGGTCACTCTTTTTTCCCACTTTTGGTCTCAAAATAATTTATTAAAAAAATAAAATAAAATAAACCATTCTCGTTTTAGTCTTCATCGTCTCACTAACAGAAATAGTATACGTGATAGATGAAGTGCATAATTGGCGCACAAAGCGTCTATGCGGTTATTAAAATAATAATAATTTTTTGTAATTAACATTAAAAAGTTCAATGTTAGCATTTAAAATGAATTTAGAATCAAAACTTTTTAAAAATTGAAAAAAATATATAAATATGAACATTCTTAGATTTTTCTTGCGCTTTCTTAACAACCAAACAAAATCACAAATATTTTTTTCCACCATTCCTTTTATTTCTCAGATTTTGCTTACCTCCCATACTTTTTTTAAAAGAAATCTCATTTTATTTAAATGAAAGACTGTCATATCACCTACTAATTAAATAAAAAATAGGGATTAAAACTCATTACCACTTGTTATTGTATATTTAAAACAAAATGATATGTCTAGTTAAAAATGTACTAGAAGTAAGCCAAACTCTCTCTCTCTCTCTCTCTCTCTCTCTCTCTCTCTCTCTCTCTCTCTCTCTCTCTCTCTCTCTCTCTCTCTCTCTCTCTCTCTCTCTCTCTCTCAAAGCTCCCCATTTCCACCATTCATCTCAGTCGTTTGATGCCACCACCACCACCATTCATCCTACAAAACCCCCTCTCAACATTCACTTATTTGTTGTTTATCTTTGTCGTTATAATTGATTTTTCTGAAGTGGATGCCTTTCCTTCTTTCTTCTAAGGTTGTTGGTGTGACATGAGTTCGTGGCTAGTGATGGAGGTTGCTGATTGCTATCGTTGGAGTAATGTGGGATCGGCAATTGGGTTCGCAGGTGGTGGGTCGATATTTTTGCTATGGTCATTCTCACCTAAGTAGGTGGGGTATTTGGGTTTTGGCCAAGTAGATTTGAAGCCGATCTGAAGGCCCACGTTTTCCTCTCCCTCCTCACTTTCTCACCTCATTCTCTCTATCTTTGGATTGAATTTGAGATGGGTGGGTTTGCTAAATTTGTTTTGGGTTTTTGAAAAATTTGAAAAACTCATTAATTAAAGCCCCTTATTTGTTGTATTTAAGATTAATTTTCTATGCGTTAAGAATGGATATTATAAGTTTGTGAAAGGGAATTTTTTGGGTTTGTGAAAGGGGATTTTCTAGATTACCAATTAGGAGAGAAAAATGTTTAGGTCATGAGATTGACACACGTTTGGGTGCCAAGAAAATGCTTAATAAAATGTTATTTTGTTTAACTGTTATTGATCTGACTTTTGATGTGTTTGGTTATAAAAAAAGTACAAGAAACACAAAGAAAAGAAAAGAAAATACGGATTAATTATGAAAAACATGAACACGAACAGTCATGTTCTAGAGAAGAATACAAAGATTATGAACATGTTTTCCTTAAAAAAATAATAAAGCAAAAGGTTTCTGTCCAAACTAATTTGGAGAGAAATCCTCTAAACTTGTCCTATATCTTTTTATTGAATGTGAATTTTGAAATTTTAAGAATTACATATTCTTTATGTTCTTAACCTACGTATCAAATTTCATTCAAATCAGAGATAAACTTATTTTTTTTATGCATAATTGTTTACCACAAAAACTTAAAATTTAAATTTTGATCTTTAATGTTCTTGAAGTTTTAGAAACATGAAAAATATAATAAGAACATGTATTGAGATCAGATTTGAGAACCTTTGCAAACTAATATCATGGGTAGTGTTGAGAACACCAAGAGATTAGTGGTACACCCACGAATTGTCAACACTTCTTAAAATGGTTAATGCATTCAAGATAGTAGCACCACTTAAGTTGAAGTATTTATTAAATAATATATATATATATATATATTTTTAGAAGGAGGTATAGCCGTATAGGTATTAATTAGTTGGTTTATTTCTATTTTTCAAGATCTCTTCTTTTTCTTTTTTCTTTTTTTTTTCTTTTTTTGAGAAAGTTTTCAAGATCTGTTTGTGTCGACTTAATTGGTAAGAGGGAATTATGAAGAAGTATAACTTTTGAAAATTCTAACACCAAATTTAAACTATATTTACCATAAACAAATTAACTACATTTATTGTTAAAAAATTATGAAACAATGCCCCCCCCCCCTCCCCCCGGGTCCACAAGTAATTTCAACCCTAATTTTATTAATAATTTCCAACTTTTCTCTACTCTGATACTTGTTAGAATATAAATACTCCCGGACAATGGTTTCAAATAAAACCATTTCACAAATATGATAGTTTAATTGACAAAATTGAAAACATAACTTAATCTAAAATACAATATAGGCTTTGGGTCCTAGGTTGCCTTGTCTATTTTTGCATGGTAGTGATTGTTTCAGGTCCAATAGTGTTTATATTATTTTACATCATGTTCGCATTCTTTTATATCATGTATAAGATATGAACATTTGATGTAAAAGCGTGGACATTATATAAAACACTTCACATCCAAAGTTTGAAAACTATTTTCCCTTTTTGTCTTGGTGTGGAGAAGCGTTTTGTAAAATTGTATCTTGGGCCTCACATGTACATAGGTGGGGTTAGGTGGTTTTTTCAAGCCAATACAACCCAACATAAATTGGGCTGGGTTGGGTTAAGTCGGTAAGTTGTATTTACATGTATAATGCATGTACTATATTAAACTTTCATGCATTATCCAATTACTTTTTATAAGTAATTATTATAAATTACTTAATATGCTTAAATTATAATTATAATGCAAAATTCTAAATTTATCAACAATATATAATTCATAAATTACAAAAATAAATCAGACTAAAAAATTTAAATAAAGTAATAAAATTCAAACACAACCCAATTCCACTGCACGAAAATCAACTTAAGGCAATGGATTAAATTGGGTGGAGTCAATTTTATTGAGTTGGTAGATTGAATGCACACCTTACTTTATAAAAAATAAAAAATAAAAAAAATTTATCTTATGAGATTTATCTTTCACAACATATATAGGTCTCATCGGTCACAAGATACCTTCTCATCATATTCATATTTGTTATGTATAGCTTTTTATTTATTTATTTATTATTGTTGTTGTTGTTGTTGTTGTTTTTGTTTTCTAGGCGAGTTCTATTCTAGAGCTCACTTTAAAAGCTACAAATTCGATTGGAATATCTTTCAAATAGCCTCATATCTTCAGCATGTTTGCTAATGCCAACATTATCTCCTGCAACTTTTCTTCCTTCACATCTTCCACTCTCAATGGGCCAAAACTCAGAACTTCACTGCAAAGCCAAAACCTTAAACCCAGAATCTCATTTCTCAAAACAACCTCAAAATTTTCAGCTTTTCTCAAACCCCATAATCATACAAGTTCCATCTTGGAATTTCAGAGAAAGGGTCTTGTTCAAATTTGTCATGGTAACTTAACAAATCAGAACTCAGAAGACCCAGCTGTTGAAAAAGGAGATTCCTTGGAAGGTGGGGTTGGTGGGAGCGGAAATGGAGGAGAGGGATGGAACTGGTCAACCTCAATTTTACTCTTGGTGTTGTGGGGAGCACTCATGTACTATGTTTTCAATCTCACACCAAATCAGACCCCGGTATTATTGAATTTTTTTTTTTTTTTAATTATCAAATTCATAATATTTGTTTTGCCTTGTTAAAATATCTTCGTTGCTTGTGTACATGTGGTTCATTCCAATTAGTCTCTTGAGGATGCATAGCCAACTCCAAAGTTTTGGGACTAAGGCTTTCTCTTCTTATGCTTGGTGTTGATGACTGCATTTCTAGTGTTGATTTTGTATGTTTTGGATAATTATGTGTAAAATGCTAATGCCCATTTCTTACTAGTGTTTTTCAATCATATCTTCCACTGGATTGAAACAAAAAATAGAATTTAAAAAATGAAGTGATATGTATTCAAATTCAGCATAGTAAAATCCCTATTTTGTATCTTTCAATCTTTTTTAAACAATCTTAATCAAAATAACCCGTTTCTATTTGTCCATATTGTTGTTGTAAGCAAAGTAGCCATTTTCATTTTATTCTTAACATATTGTCTTTTAACTGTATTCAGTCTAGGGACATGTATTTCTTGCAAAAACTACTGAATTTGAAGGGGGATGATGGCTTCAGGATGAATGAAGTGCTTGTGTCTCTGTGGTACATAATGGGTCTGTGGCCTTTGGTTTATAGCATGCTGCTGCTCCCAACAGGTAGAAGGTACCTGCCATTCCTTAGCTTAGTCAATCAATGATCTCAAGTACCTTTTTTCCTGCACATACTTTTTCTTATGTGTTACTAGAAACAGTAAGGTTGGTTAGAAACTTAGAATAGGCCAATATCTAGCCAATGAGTCCACCAATGCTTATTCCTCAAATTATTTTTATTCCTGTAGAAAAAGAATTCTGTGACCAATATGACAAAGTGACTCATAAGTAATTAAAATTCTACTTGGTTGCATTCTTTGTCATAGATTTTGGTTTGCCAAATGATGCAAATAAATGGAATAATAGAAGTGTTAACATGTCAAGTATATCTGATGATTCATGCAAGCTAGTAAGCTATATTTAAGGTGGCCTGAATGCTAGCATCTACGTGCACTGCAGTGGTTGAGATGAAGGGAACTCACAAGCATCTAGCTATGTTTTTAAATTTCTTGACCATTAGTGTTTTGCAGCTGAAATATTTTTTCTTTTTTGTATCTGCAGCTCAAAAAGCAAAATTCCAGTCTGGCCATTCCTAATACTTTCATGCTTTGGCGGGGCATATGCTCTTCTTCCCTATTTTGTACTTTGGAAACCACCACCACCTCCTGTTGAAGAAACTGAGGTCAGAAGATGGCCTCTGAATTTTCTGGAATCAAAATTAACTGCAGGGGTGAGAAATCTGTTTAACTTTTAAAAACTCAAACTAACTCTCTTGATAACATATCTGAAAATATATTTATATAATTGTTTTGCGAGCTTTTGAAATTTGTTACAAGTAGCTAACAAGAAGAATAAAGATATAAGACTAAACCATGCACATATCAAAACCATAGTCCTGTTATGAATGTGATACCAAAATATTAAACAGTCTTTGGGAGCCAAAAAAAAATAGTGGATGCTGCTTCAAATCTGCACAGTATCCTATCAATATCTGAATTATTTGATTGAAGATTACCTGTAGATATTGACCTCTAAATCTTTCTACTGATAAAGGCATGGAAATAAAACAAGTGAATATGAAATTCTACCTTTTTTTTTTTTTTTTTGAGGGGTGTTTTGGGGGGGGGGGGGGGGGTTATTTTATGCAGGATGGAATCAGGATGATGTAGGATCACTTAACAGGCTTTGATACCAATTTAGATGTAGGATCTTTAATAATTCAGAACTAAATTAGATTTCTTAATCAGATCTTGAAGGGTTCTTAAATAAGGATTGATTTTTAAGGGATTGTGTAAAGAAAATACTAAATGTTGAATGTGTTGATGGCTGTTTGGAGTTAAAGTAAGAATAGAACAAGAATAATATTAGATAAAACAGTAGCTTAAAATAAGCTGCTTTAATTTGATTTGAATCTCTCACTATTAATTTTATTGACTACAATAAACCTTTATATAGGTTATTGTCAAATCATTTCCTAGAAGGACTAGATCTCTAAATAACCTATTCCTAGAATGATTAGGATTATAAATAACAAACAAAAAGTACTTAAGAACTTCTAAACTAAATAGGGAGAGGACTCAAAATATAAAATAAGACTCATGACACCTAGGGCAGCCCATTCCAGAAAATTTGAAAATTACCAAACTACTATTTTATTAAAACTTTATTATAATTAAACCAGCAACTTTCCAACCTAAGAACTTATACTAACACTCAACAATAACTAAAATAATGTATGAAATGTTCCAATAAAGCCCCACATCAAAACTAGACCAAAAACATTGAATCTTTTGGTATTTAATCTTGTTTTTCCTCAAACTCTCTGTTATCCGCATCAGTAGTTTTCACCTTGTTAATTTCAATTTGATTTTAATTGAATCAGGCAGCCATTTTACTGACAGCTTTTAATGATTAAGCCTCTAGGTTGGTTGAGAGCGAAGCATTGTGTTGAACTCAAATAAAAGTCATTTTTGTTTTCCCACATTTTTTTTTTCTTCAAAAAATAAAATGGTTATTATATTCTGACTTTTGGTCTAGTGGTGGCACCTCTTCCTTGTAAGTAGGACATGCCTTGATCAATCCTGTGTATGAAGTGTTACCCGTTTATTGAGAACATAAGTTGGCAATTAGATTAGTTTCTTAATTTTATATTGGAATTGCAAGTTAACTCCATTACACATCAGATATCACTTGCTGCAGGACTAGGTATAATTGTTTATGCAGGTTTGGCTAATTGGGACGACTGGAAGGAATTTGCCCAGTACTTCAGGGAAAGCAAATTTGTAAGTGTTGTGTGAAGCATTTATCCATGCATATCATAGATATTCCTATAGTTTGGAAAACATAATGCCCATTTTGATAATTGGATACCAAGTCATGTTGAATAGTGAGTTGGTTTTCCATGACAACGACTTTCAGTGGAGCTTTTGAACCTTCAGTAGCAATCTCAAAATTTCTAATCATAAAAGTTTTGCCCATTGATGAAATTGATTCAAGTCCAGAATGCAAGTCCTGGTGTCATGTGCACCTTCCTCTTCTTCTTTTTTCTTTTCCTTGAGGAAGTACCTTATGTATGATATATTAGGTCAATTTTAGACAAAAACTTATCATATACTTTTTTTCATTGGTAATTTTGTATGGTTCTTTAGTCGTGAATCGTGATATTTGCAATCTCATAAACCTACAAAAACTTACCATTAGCACTGGACCTTTATGTTGCAGATCCATATCACGTCCCTTGATTTCACTCTACTATCTGCATTTGCTCCATTTTGGGTCTACAATGATATGACTGCCAGGAAATGGTGAGCTTTTGGATACTCTTGAGTGCTTCTTTCTCATTTTAAGCTTTGAAATCCTCTTTTGGAAGATTTTATGTAGCATAACATTCATATGCTTATCACAGGTTTGACAAAGGTTCTTGGCTTCTTCCCTTATCAGCGGTACCATTTTTAGGCCCGGCGTTGTACCTTGTCCTAAGGCCATCACTAACAACAATGCCTATTTCACTAAACCCCACTACATCCAAGTCTGAATGAGAATCACATTCTTTGAGTCACATAAGATATTCACATTCTTTGTGCTAATGTCAATCGCTTCGCTTGGCGACTTTATCATTGTATGGAGAATGAAGCATAGCCTGTGTTTAAAATGTAAAATCAGCCTTTATGTAAAAAAAAAAATTGAAATGCCATCATTGATACATGCCTGAAATGTTTACAACTTGTTTGGGAGGGAGGAATGGAATAAAATTGATTCATAAAGAATATTTCATTTGAGAGTTTTGTAAGAAGGAATGGAATCCCCATTCTATTTCGCATTTTCCCTATGTTTGTTCATTCCTCCCAAAAGAAAATGAAATGATCAAATCCCCAAATTTATTGTGATGAAATTATATTTTTATTTAAAACGTCAATAAAATTTAATTAACATAATAGAAAAAGAAAATATATTTGCTTCGTTTCCTTTACTTCTTTTAGTTTTTAATGCTCAATGATGAGTAATTTTCCACATTGTTGACTGCTAGATGTTTTCAAGTAAGGATGGTTACAAAACGCAATAACTCTAATAACAAAACAAATTTCACAATGTTTTTCATGTTAATTTTTGTTGCACACATTGAGTTATACACTGCTGAACGTGCATGAGCTGAAATCGTGTTTTCACAATTTTAGTTGTCTGTACACAAGCTGAAATCGTGTTTTCACAATTTTAGTTGTCTGTACAGAGTGTAATTTCATCACTTTTTTTTTTTTTTTTTTCCCATAATGGTTGAGGTGACAAATTATGACTGGTGTACAATAAAAGTGATGTTAGCTGTGGTTACATGAAGTGAAGTTGCACAAGTTATTCAATAAAAAAAAAAAAATGTTTCACTAATCATAGTTTATCACCTTAACAAATTGTAACAAAAACGAAAGTGAAATATATTATGTTTGTGACAAAAAAGAAAAAAATAGTTAGCTTCTCATTAAGGCATGCTGCCTTTATAACTTAGAAGCCTTTGATTAAAGAGTTATGCTAGTGCCACATAAAGTGGCATAACTTGACCACAACTCACCCATGTGGCGAGTTATGAGTGGTAGAGAGGTGTCTTCACATACACTCACTATCACTCCTATCACTTTTAACTAACCATGTAGGCGAGTTGTGACACAAGTTGTGCCACTTTACGTGGCACAAGCATCTTTCTTGATTAAATGTTTTGAGATGACAATATCATCTTAACTACTTCACTTTGCCTTCTATAATGCTATTAAAAGAAAAGCAAGGATTTAAAAAAAAAAAAAAAATCAATGTCACACTAATAAAAATGTGGTGTTTAAATTGGCACAATTAAAAATACTTAAATATGTAATTTAATTTGTCACAACTATAAAGTATAAGTTTTTTTTTTTTTTAATAAATATTTTCCTAGAAATTTGTTAGGTTTATCCTGTTGGCTAATTCCATGACAAATTTAATTGTGTTTTGGGTTTCAAACTTCCATCATGTGTATGTAATTTTGTGAACTTTAATTGTATTGGGCTTGTGATTTGAAGAGGTATAAAGTGCAAAAAAAGTGGAAGTCTGATGCAGTGGAGCTCGTCCCTACGAATTGCATGTGTATGAGGCGAAGACGGTACAAAGTTCAAGTTTGAAAAAATGTTGGTCAGTAAGTTAGCCCCATGCTCACCTCCTCGCCCTTACGAATTTTGCAGAACCTGAGACAATTCATTTATGTTTTTGTCTGCAGTAATGGCTCTTTTGTCTGCCTATATAATTCTCATTTCCCACAAAATTGTAACCCTAGTCCCCATATGGAAGAGCTAGAAAGAGACCTAAAACCTTCTCATTCTCTCTACCTTTTCCCTCTCCAATTGCCAAACTCTGTGAGAGGAGATTAAATCCAATACACACACAAAGAAACCTTCAAAGTTCTTACTGTTGTTTGGCTCTTAGGAATCATTGGAGCAGTGCCAAATCTTCAAGAGGCCCTTTTGAGTGGTTAAGGAGACTTGATCATGTGATTGACTGCTAAACTTGCAAATCTCAATGCTAGAATAGAGAAAAGATTTAAGGAGTTGATTGCTAGCAGGGTTTGGAGGACTCAAGTATGATTTTGCTACATTACTTGGAGGATTCTGTGAGTAAATTGTACTGCAACTATTATTTTAGTGGATTGTTTCTAGCAATAAGACCATAGAGGTTTTTACGCCTAGGACTTGGGTTTTCCTCATCCCTCGTTGATAACACATAGGTCATTGGTGTGTTATCTTGTGCTTGATTTTCTATGGATTGTTCATTATACATGTTTTATATGTTTATGCATGCTTGTAGAGATGTCCATACTTATATGATTGGTTAATCACATTAAATTGGGTGTTAATTGATAGATTAACCTATAGCTGATTGTTTCTCAAAAAAAAAAAAAAACCTATAGCTGATTAAGCCATAATTAAAAGGTGAAGCTATACTATTGATTCCTGGAGTTTATTTTATGAATGCGATTGGTCTCAAGTTTCAAATGAGCGTTATTAGTTTCTCAAGTTTAAAAAATGAGCGCTACTAATCATTCTATTAACTGCCGTTAGTGTCAATACTTACGTAGATAATGAATTAATGACTTGAGATATTCCTATATTTCACAATTGATCGGCTTGTAAAAATTGGTCCATCCAACATTTTTGTGCAGTTCAAATCTATCCAAAACTGTACAAAATTAACAATGGTGCTTGTATTAACTTGCAAAAAGGCATCGAAAAAGTGATTGTGCTATGCAATCTTCACCACTAAACCATATCTTTCAAACATATATGTGTCTGAATTAAAAATACTCAAAGCATTTTTACGACCCTGCAACACAGCGGCCCTGTCCAAATAATCTGGATTAAAGCCCAGATCAAGCATTTTAATTAGTGTTTGCGCAGCATCATCGTAATGTCCTTTAACATAACCTCTCAATGTTAGGAACTTAGTGGTTCTTAGTGGAGATGGGTAGGAAGTGTAGAGAAATTAACTTAATTTGAGATAGTCACCCATAAAGAAATATTAACAGAGAGGAAATGCACTAAGCAATGAGATGGTTATTCTTCATTGATATCTAATGTTGAATTACAATTATGTAGTTATAAGAGACTGACTCTAATTCCATTAGCCCACATGGCTCAAGATAATTAGTTAGTTAATTCAACATGTGCTCTATAAATTAAGTCATGTGTTAAATGAGTTACATGTGCTCAAATCCTACCTAACTCATTATAATCTCAACTAACTAACTACTTAAAGGGATTACAATAACTACGAGGAGATTGCAAGGCATATGACATAATTTGGAGTTCCTATGATTCAACAACCATGATAGGCTTTTCTTCTCACGTAAATAGTGTGCAACCTCGATTCTAGTTATCAACCATGATCGAAGTCGCTAAGTGGTTGGAGCCACCAATCTCAGTTTGTTTTGGGTTTTCTGGATTTTTTTTTTAAATAAATGTTTTTTTTTTATAATTTAAGAAATAAAAAAAATTAAATATTAAACTAATGGCAAAATGGTGTTGTTTTGGGGATTTAATGGCATAACAAATGACTGAATTAAGGAGTTTTGAAACTAGAGTACTGAAATAAAGGAATGCAAACTTAGAGGATTGAAATGAAAACTAGTGAAACTTAGAGGGTGGGTTTTGGAATTTGGCCCCCAAAAAAAAAAACATTCTCCAAATACTTAGGATCTCTTTCATTCTACAACGACTACTAACACATGATATCTAAGAATTTCATGAATAAATGTTATTCTAAGGCTACAAGAAATTTGTGATGAAGTTTTTTATGATTGTATTGATGGTATTTTGAGCTTTTATTGGAAGCACACAAGGGCTATGAGCTTATTACTACCTGACCACTCTTATTTTTGTTAATTAGTTGGAGAATATCTAGTTTGGGATCCTAAACAAATCGTTGAGAGGATCTGAAGATCAAATCATAGGATTAGAGCAAGGATCGTAAGATTCTAGTTTTTGTAAAAGAATAAAGTGAAAAATCATCAATAATGATGATATATGTTAAGACCATTGAAAAAAATAAGTAAGTTTGACAAAAATTAAGGCAATAATTACTAAGTACCTAATAACCAATACATTAACTAAAGGGGAAAAGGACAAGAATAGCAAGTAAAAAGGATAAATTGATAAACTAAAACATATTGACAATCTCAGAGTAAGACTTGATTATCGAGAGAGAGAGAGAGAGAGAGAGAGAGAGAGAGAGAGAGAGAGAGAGAGAGAGAGAGAGAGAGAGACCTATAACAACAAAATAGCTTGAAAAGAAACTAAAATGTTTCAACTTGAAAGAGTTTTTCTTTCTTTTTTATATGTAATTTGCATGCCCATCAACAATGGATATTTGAAAACATTGCTCATTGGACAATTAAAAGAAGGGGAATCATCAATCAAAGGTAGGTTTGATCTATATTTTCACCGTTAATATAAAAGTTAAAGCTCAAATATACTTACATGAGGCATGTATGAATTCTAGTTTCTCTGTGCCTAAGAAAGCTCCCCATCTAGCTTTTCTTATACAGTAGAATAGAGGTCCCTTCCCTAGGAAGAAGTAATAGTATTCCTTGGGATAACAAGGTTATTCTGAGGCTTGTTGGGTTCTTTTCCGGGGATACTGGGAAACAGTGAAGTTTTTAATCCTTTCGTGCATTAGTGTTTTTTTCATCACCATGGATGATTTGACCACTAATTGGAATCAACTTACTCTGTCAGACAAAGAAGGTCCGGGTTGTTGTCTGGATGAGGAATTGAGCTCACTTGAGTTCAGTATTGCCACAAATTTCTCACAAAAAGAGCATTGAACATCAACACTATTGCCAAAACCTTCACTCCACTTTGGCGCTCTAAGAATAGATTCAAGGTATGTAATATGGGGGAACATAGTGTTATTCGTGTTTGATAACAAATTGGAGGTGGACAAAGTGCTCCAAAGTGAACCATGGACCTTTGATAAACACCTAATAGTTATGGAAGGGTTCGATACTAACTCCTCTATTGACAACCTCAAACTAGATAGGACTTCATTTTGGGTGCAAGTACACTGCCTCCCTATCAAGTTTATGAACATGAGGGCAGCGGAGAAGATTTGTGAGGTTCTAGGAAGAATCATACCTGTTGCTAACCCGAGTGAATCAGAGGGAGGGAACTTCATTCGTGTTAGAGTTTCAATGGATGTGACCGGTCCTTTATGCCGTGGATGATTGGTTTCAATTGGACAAGAGAAGTAGGTTTGGATTAGCTTTAAATATGAGAGATTACCAAATATATGCTACTGGTGCGGCTGCTTTGATCATGACGATAAGGATTGTGAAGTTTGGCTGAATAACGAAGGCTCACTTACTTAGGAGCAGAAGCAATTCGGGCCAAGTCTTAGGGTAGCTCCGTTCTCTTACTCTCACAAACAAGTCATCTCAGTCCCTAGGTTCTACAAGTCTAGACCATCTAAAACTCAGGGCTCGGCAGAGAAGGCTACGATGGGGAATAGAAAATACGTGGAAAGGAAGGAGCAGATGGAGGTTCAGGCTGAGGAACAACGTGCACCACTGTCGGGTAATGGTGAAACCGATGAGCAACAGAGCCAATTTAGTTCAGTTGACGTGGACAATCATGAGTTAAGGCAGTTCGTTACACATGTTAATCCCTCAATGATAGACATGTCCAATGGTGCCCAAGTATTAAAGTGCAATGATTTCCCTCCCCCAAACACGCAATGCCCTGATTTTCACCTTAATGAGATTGGTGCGGCATTAAAGGAGTTTGACTCCTCAGAGAATCCCACCCAAATAGGAAACTCCTCAGCCTACCCTTGTACAGAATCACATCCACATTCATCCATTGAAGAAAAACATACAAACTCAAAATCGAAAGAAAACATTACCTCAGCATTTATTTCAGAATTAATACCGAAATTAAGTCCTAATGAGGCCACCAACCTTGCATGTGACACTCAAAAAATCCCTAGGGTTTCTATGCAAGCACCTAAACCATGTTGGACTAGGGTTGTACGTGTCAACAAAGAACCAATAGTGGATGTATCATATGGCAAGCCGAGCAATGGGAAGAGAATAGTGGCACTCAATGATAATCATTCCAAGTTACCCAATAAACGCTACCAGGTTTCAAGGAGTGAGGAGGATGCTGGTATTGAATTGGTAGAGGCTTACACCTAGCCCCGCCAGTCACCATGAATTGCTTAGTTTGGAATTGTCGCAGGCTTGGGAACTTGCGTACAAGGAAAGAGCTTAGAGAAATAATCCGGGCTAAAGACCCCTCTGTTGTGTTCATTGCCGAGACACTAGCAGACGAAGTAAGGCTAGACATGATCCAACAAAATATAGATTTTGAACACAAGTGGGTGGTTCCGAGGGTGGGGCACAATGGTGGTTTAGTTTTTTTTTTTTTTAGAAGTCCTCAATCAACTTGGTGGTGATAGATTCATCCAAATATTATATTGATACCTGGATTGACAAAGGCTCCCCTAACGAATAGAGATTCATAGGGTTTTATAGAGAACCAAACACTTCAAAGACGAGGTGAGGCGTGGGATAGTCTGAGAATTTTAAATCACCACCCTGATGTGCCATGGTTGTGTGCAAGTGACTTCAATGAGATAGTCCAACAGGAAAAGAAACTTGGGGGTGCAACAAGACACCAAGGTCAGATGCAGCTATTTAGGGATGTGATGTGTTGGATGAGTGTGGGTTCCTAGATCTTGGCTTTGTGGGAAACAGATTCACATGGAGTAAGCACTTTGCAAATGGACATTCTATTTGGGAGAGACATGATGGAGTTGTGGTCAATGCAAATTGGTTTATTTAGTTCCTAGGTACAATTGTGTATCACCTCCATTGTACTTCATCGGACCCTATGCCTCTATACATTAATCTGTCAGGTTTGGAGATTCCATCACAAAAGAAATTATTCAGATTCGAAGAGATGTGGTTATTAGATGTGCAATGTGGTGAAGTGGTGGAGGCTTCATGGTCCTCCTACCAACAAGGGTTCAGTGATAGTGACATCATGAAAAGGGTTGAAAAGTGTGGTCGAGATCTTGCATGGTGGAATCACAACATATTTGGCAATGTGAGGACAGAGTTGGCAAAGAAAAAGAAGCTTTTGATGCAAGCCGAAAAAGAAGCACAAGAAATTGGGCAGAACACACAGGTTAGGGCACTTAAAAAAGAAATAAACATTCTCTTGGATAGGGAAGCATGCATGTGGAGCCAAAGATCATGCACACTATGGCTAAGGAATGGAGATAAAAATATGAGATTTTTTCACTGCTGAGCCACTCAAAGGTTCAGGAAAAATTTAATCCGTGGGATCATGGACGTAGCAAATAATTGGAGAGTGGATTTGAATGAGATTGCAGCCCTTTTGATCAAGTACTATCAGGATCTCTTCACCTCTTTAAAGCCGAATTCACAAGGGGCAGCCTTGGAACATATTCCTAATGTAATCACCGACCACATAAATGCAGCCCTAATTGCACCCTTTAGAGAAGATGAAGTTATAGAAGCTCTCAAGTAAATGGCCCCAGGACCCAATGGCATGCCACCATTATTTTATCAACACTTTTGGGGGGTGGTTGATAATGAGATAACAAATCCAGTCCTATCTTGGCTCAATTCAGGTACAATCCCTCATCCAATAAATCACACCTTCATTACACTTATCCCTAAAATAAAAAACCCTGAATTTGTCACTCAATATCGTCCCATTAGTTTGTGCAATGTCCTCTACAAAATTTTCTCTAAAGTTCTAGCAAATAGACTTAAACATACTTTACCCACCATCATCATTGAACACCAATTAGCTTTTGCTAAGAATAGGGTGATTACTGATAATATTCTTGTGGCATTTGAATCTTTACATAGCATGAAAAACATGAGTGCAAGAAAAACAGGGTACATGGCTATTAAACTTGATATGAGTAAGGCATATGACCGGGTGGAATAGGTGTACCTAGAAAATGTTATGAGAAAAATGGGATTTAATGAGAGGTGGATTAGATTGATCATGGCATGTGTAAAAACAATCTCTTATTCCATTTTGGTCAATGGCAAACCTCAAGGATTTATCTAACCCACTAGAGGTATCTGCCAAGGTGACCCACTATCACCATTCCTCTTCCTTCTATGCACAGAAGGCCTCCATGGCCTCATCCAACATGCAGCAAATATGGGAGAAATCAAGGGTTTCCCTCTTTGCTGGAGAGGCCCGACACTAACCCATTTATTATTTGCAGATGATAGCCTTCTCTTTTGTAGGGTAACTAGTGATGAATGTAGGAAGATCATTGATATCCTTGAGAAATATGAAGGAGAGTCGGGCCAAAAGGTGAACAAAAACAAAACAAGCATTTTCTTTAGTAAATCTACCACGGAAGCAACCAAGCAAGAAATCATGATTGCCTTGGGTTTACAAGAAATTGTGCATTTTGAGCAATACCTTGGATTGCCATCATTGGTGGGTAAAAGAAAGAAAGAAGGCTTCAATTTTATCAAAGAAAAGGTGTGGAGAAAATTACAACGATGGGAAGGGAAACTCTTGTCTCAAGCCAGTTGCAAGGTGCTCATTAAAGCGGTAATACAAGCCATCCCAACTTATGCTATGGGATGCTTTAAAATACCTTTGGGTCTTTGCCATGAAATTGAAACCATGATCAAGAAATTTTGGTGGGGCCAAAGAGGAGAAAAAAGGAAGATCCATTGGTTGAAGTGGGAGGAACTAACAAAACCAAAATTGGAGGGAGGCATGGGGTTTAGGGACATAGCTATGTTCAATGACTCCTTGTTGGTTAAACAAGCATGGCGACTCTTGAAACACCCGAACTCATTATTGCACAAAGTTTTTAAGGCGCGCTTCTTTCCAAATTGCACTTTTATGGAGGCTAAACACTCAAGTGGTGGCTCTCATGCTTGGAATAGCATATTGCATGGAAGGGATGTATTACTTAGGGGTTGCAGATGGAGGATTGAAAATGGGAAGGCAATGAGTATATGCCAAGACCACTGGCTGCTAAGGAAAAACATGCCACAAGTTTTATCACCCACGGTGGAAACATTGGCTGGTGCAAAAGTTGAGATATTGATCAAGGAAGACACAAGGCAGTGGGACTACAGCTTGATAGATGGAATGTTCACCCTGGAGGAAGCGGACTTGATCAAATCAATACCACTCTCCAGATGCGAGGCAGAGGATACTTTATTTTGGCCTTTCACAAGTAATGGAATCTACATAAGTAAGTCTGTGTACAAATTTTTGAAGTCCAAAGAACAAACCGAGATCGGTGAAGAACAGAGGGCACACAATAAGGAATTGTGGTGGACAATTTGGTCTCTTCAAGTACCGAATAAAATCAAGAATTTGGTGTGGAGGGCATGCCGTAACTCATTGCCAACAAAAGATAATTTTGTGCGGCGAACTATCATTTGTTAGTACATTTTAAATTAAATATGTTAAAACTCAAAATAACTGAAGATGAATAAAGAGATGAGTTATAATAAAAGTTGTTAAAGAAAGAGTTACTTGTATGTAAGTTAGATTAAATAAATTAAGAGAAGTTTTCTTAATTAATAAATAACATGTAGGTTATGTGAAGGGTTAAAAGACTATATATACGACTATGCTATGGACTAATTTCATATCAAGAGTGAATGAAGAAAATAGTTAAAAGCAAAGAGTATTGTGTGAGAGAGTGAATTCAAAAATATTCCTAAATACTTGAGAAATTTCGGGCCAAAGAAAGGTGTTCTTCTGGTGGAGTTTTGGGCTTGAACACTTTGTGCAGAAGCTGTTCTAGCCATACAACATTTGTTGGGCTGTTGTATCCTAGGGAGACAAGTCAGAAAAGGTCTGCACCGGTTACAAAGATTAGCCAACCAAGGGCTTGAGTCTCCTTAAAGAGAGCGAGTGCCGTGCCTCAGTCCAAATAGTGTTGTGTAATTTCTTTCTTTAAATTAATAATATTCAACGTATTATTCAGTTTCTCTTTGTGTTTTTTTCATTATTATTGTGTTTACACCAACATCATTGAAAGCGCGACATGTGATCGCTGCAAATAGGTACTTGAATCAGCTTTCCATGCTCTCTGGACTTGCAGCGAGTTGGACGGGATTTGGGAAGATGAAACACTTGGACAAAGCCAAAGAAGAAATACCTTTGTGGATTTTAAGGAGCTACTCTCATGGCTCGGTACAAATGACCATAACTTGGATTGTTCTCAACTTCAGTGTGGCTAATCTGGACTTAAAGGAATCAAGTGTGTTTTAGCAAACCCAACATTAGTGTTCATCAGATTGCATCATCGGCAAAGGAGCAAGTGATTGAGTTTGCACTGACTCAATCCGTGCCATCCATTCCTCGACTTGACCTCACTTGAACTCGGGCTACGTGGCGTCCTCCAACTCAAGGAGTGGTGAAGATAAACTATGATGGAGATACTTTCAAGGAGCAGAAAAAATCGGGTATTGGCATAGTGATCCAAGACAGCAACGGCTTAGTCATGGCTTCAATGTCCAAACTTCTGCCACAGCTGTACATGCCAATGGAGATTAAAGCATTGGCAGCCTCAACAGCACTTGCGTTTGCATCTGAGCTGGGTTTTAGTCGAGCAATTATGGAAACTAACTCCCAAGTGTTGGCAAATGCTTTGAGAAACAACAACCCCTACCTGTCTTCAGATGGTTTATTAATGGAGTACATCAGATTCAATGCTAGTTTGTGTAATCAATTACTTTACTCTCATGTAAAGAGAGAGGGTAATAAGGTAGCGCATAATTTAGCAAGACATTCGATTTGTATTTTTGATTTTTCGATGTGGATGGAGACTGTTCTACCACCCTTTGTTTCTCTTGTCCTAGCTGATATTGCTGGGTTTTCTTAATAAAGTTTAATGTCTTCCTTCTCAAAAAAAAAAAAAATATATATATATATATATATATCTATATATATACACACACACATACATAATAGCATAGTATCTACACCATAATAGATACGGTTATCGACACGACACATGTCTTAAATGAAAATTTTTTAATGCTCCAACTTAGCAAAAATAGATTGAGAATTGACAGAAATGGGGTTTTCTTTTAAAGCATTTAAATTCATTTTATGGGCTTTAGGCCAATTGGTGCTTGATTTTTTTTATTTTTTTAATGAACCATGTGTGCTTTTGTGTGAGACAAAAAAATTCCTTTTATTTTGGGCTTATATTAAAGGACTAATAACAAGAATAAGCATAATTAAAGTAGATGTGGTAAAATTGTGTAAAATCATTGTGGGACCACGATTTTGTACGATCCTATGATTCGACTCGCGATCCCAGTCTGATTTTTCTTTACAAATGATCCCAATACAATCCAAATCAAATTCTATACAATAGGATTGTAGGATTTTACAATCCTGCTATCTTAGATTGTGCTCTTGACAACCATGGACCAAAGTGAAAGTATAAACTATAATGTATGTTGCTCCTCCACAAGAAGAATGAGTTTGATTATAGCCTTGACATTGACAATAACATATGAAATGCATAAATAGAGTATTTTAATACTAATAATTGGAGGTCATTTGATGTTCAATGTTTTGGTTGATTCTCTCTCTCTCTCTCTCCAAAATCAACACTGAATGGGATGAAAATACCTCCACCATTACTGAGACACAACTCCCATATCTCGATGAGAGTAAGGTTAAGAAAAGGGGAATAAATGAATAATGGATTAGCTAGCATAGGAAGGTCAACCACACAATTGTTGTCATCGATGGTTGTCCCTCTCTCTCTGAAACCGAGTCAAACACCCAATACCCATCGAGAATCATGAAATTAAAACTACTTGAAAACTGTTGGACCACTTGCCCAGAGCAAAGGGGTCTGAGTTGGGATAGCCTTAGAACTCTCCCAGTCTCCCCCATTTTCAAAATAGCTCAAGATTGCAAGGTGTCGGGGCAAGGGTCAGGGTTCAAGTTTCTATAAGAGATCTTCTTTACACATATATACACTTAAATTATGTTAGAGTAAAATTATATCTTAGAGCAAAAAAAAAAAAAAAAAAAGACTTGGGCTTGCAAAACATTTAGGGCTAATGCATAGCCCACCCTTAGTTTTATAGTTTTACTCAAGCCCATTGATGGGGGCATTAGCCTCAAGAAAGGTCAGATTGAAACACATTTATGTCCAAGATATTTCCATCACCAGGCTAGCCCAATGGGTCATCATCTTGATTATTAAAATTACTTACCACTTGGTTGGGGGGGGGGGGGGGAGGTTTGGGTCCAATGTCCAATGGCACTGGACCTGTTGGAATTGTGACACGTGTCCATTTTTAGACATGTGTCACCATCTGACCAGGTCTAGTGCACTGGAAGCACTAGATCTAATCTGGATCCCTTTGCTAGCATGTGGCACCCATTCCATATATTTGATACTAACGAAAGCTATTTGAATTCTATTGAAATGTGTATGCCATATCTACCTCACCAATATTGCTCAACAATCGCAGTGCTGCCTTCCTAGCCAAAAAAAGATGGATCTCATGTCCCTCTCAAAAATTGAATTGAAAAACTAACAATAGTTGGAATTTTTTTGATTTATTAATGCAAAACATTAATATACTATGTAAGACCAAATTAATTTATTAATTTAATTTAGTGGTCCACATGATAAGGCACATGTGATAAGTTAGAGGTTTAAAGGGGAAATAAACGCATATTTGTTAGTGTCTTATCTTTTTTTATTTATTATTTATATAGGATTAGTGTCTTATCTAATTGGTTAATTAGAGAAATGTTTTCCTAAACGTAACTCCAACTTTGATGGTGAAGTGGAGATTAAAGTAAACTAGAAAATTGGTACTCTCTCTACCATTAAGGTATTCGGTTTTTTTCTCATTATAGACTAAATTTGACTAAACTGAGTGTATACAGGGTGAAGAGAGAAAAACCAATCCTACAGGGAATTATTATTATTTACTGGATCTCAAGAGAATTGCATCAATAGATCCAAGTAAATCTCATGACTATTTTATTGTGGTAATTTTATTGTGTTTTATATCAATGTGAAATCCAGAATAAGTTCTACGTCCTGAAGTTAAAAGTTTTTGTTGAATGCTTTAACAACATAAAGAATTAAGTTTACATATTATACCTATAATATTGTATCTAAGTTAGAGTAAGTTGAACATATTATTGTTCTTATCCAGCATTGCCACAAATCCTCCATCAAATTTGAGAGATTATTAGGCCCGATAGCTAAAGTCTACCATACTTTTTTTCCCCCTGAATCATATGCACCCCTTATTAACTCAAAATTAACATGTAATCCATGCAAACACATGAATTCATTTAAAATTAAACACAATTTTTATTATAAAATTATAAATAATTAGTCAAATTATTTATAAAAAGATAGCATGTAAAACATTTTTATGTATAGATATATTTAAAATTAAACACAATTTTAATTTTAAATCTGTCTTGGCTGGGACTAGTTTATGAGAACATTTGCTGCATTGCAGTAGGTCTTTGGAGTGTAGCTATTAGTTGTGTTCATCTTAGTGCCAACTCAGTTGCCCACTCTTTAGCTTGTTATGCTAGTCAAATAGATGATGATATTGTATGGATGAAAGAGTCACCACCACCAGCCCTTAGGGCTTTGTATTTGGATTTTAGTTTTTTAATGAATAAATGAATCTTGTTTTAGTTTCCCAAAAAAAAAAACAAAAAAAAAAAACACTATTTTTATCATCAAAATATAAACAATTAATCAATTTTTTTTTTAAAAAAAAGTAAACATAATTAGTTATATATTAAAATGCTTACCTAAATTTAATACTAATTATGATAATTTTTTTCTAGTTTTTAATAAGATAGAACATGTGATAATCTTTATTGTGTAGTGATTTTTATTGAGTATATGTGATTGGTTTTTTTTAGTTTATTAATATATATATATATATATATATATATATATATTTGAGGTAACTGTTAGAAATTTCATTGATGTAAAAAACTTTTGTATACAAAGTATGCCCACCAGTAGCCTGGTTTGCGGAGCCAAATTCCATTACAATACATCCTTTTATTTCCCAAAGACCCTTTACACTAGGCTGAAACAAACCCGAACCCATAACCCGGCGAAGTGCGAAGCCAGCATTTAGTATCTTCTTCCCCAGGCTATACTTGGGCATTTTGGAGCATCTGATACTCCAGTAAAAAACCAGTAGCCTCCCTCATAATCTGTTCTGGGTGCCTCTGAAATTTCTCGAAACAAAACTTATTTCTTGCGCTCCAAATTGACCAAGACACCGTCGCCCACTGCTCTATCTCTTGCTGAGAAAATCTGTCAACCACCATCTTGAACAGAGAGAAAAAAATCCTGGACTGTGTTCGGACATTTCTGCACTTTTCCTTGGCATAGTGCCACACATTTCTGGCTAGCGGACACTCCCACAGCATATGCGCAACAGTTTCTGTACATTGGCAGCACAGCTCACACCATGGCTCCACCTGTACTCTGCGTCTATGCAGATTTTCTCTAGTTGGCAGAATATTGGAGCATGCACGCCAGAGAAAATTCCGTACCTTTGGAGGGATGTTTAGTTTCCAAATTTTCTTCCACATTGGCCGATCCAACCCAGCTCTTGAGTGTTCAGCTTGTGTGTTTTCCTGAATTCTCAATGCTACCTTGTAAGCGGATTTCACCGTAAAGATTCTGTTTCGGCTTTCATTCCACTCCATCTTGTCTTGGGCTGTGCTGTTCTGCAACGGAATGGACAATATTTCCATCCTGGTTCTATAGGCGAATAGAGTAGAGATCTTTCCCCTATCCCACTGCTTTGTCTCAGTATCCATAAGGTCGCTCACAAGCATATTTGGCCGCTCCTCCCCAAGGAAGACAGGTTTGTGGGACAGCCATCTATTCTTTGAGACTTGTATTTTTCTGCCATCTCTAACCTTCCAGACCGCCCCCTCCCAGATAATCTCTCGTGCCGCCAGCAAGCTACACCATACATGAGGGGTTGTGACCAAGACCTGCATCCATGAAAGAGCAATTGGGAAAATATTTTGCTTTGTACACCCTATAAAACAGAGAGTGGGTATTATGGATTAACTGCCAAGCTTATTTAGCTAGAAAAGCTAAATTAAAAGCTTGGATATCCCTAAAACTAGGGATGGCAATTTTTACCCGATCCGTGGGTACCCGGTCCGGTCCGACCCTAATGGGTCGGATTTTACCCGGTCCGATTAAGAATAGGGTCGGGTATGGGTTTTTAAAAAAAAAAACCCCGAAACGGGTCCGGGTCGGGTCCGGGTTTTATTAAAAAATCCAAGACCCGACCCGAAACCCGACCCGGATAAAAACCCGGTACTGTATATTACAAAACTACCCCTCCTATATATATAACCCTTATAATCTAACCCTAAATCTAATCTCTCATTCTCTCATTTCTTCTGTTCTTCAGCACCAACTCAAAGTCAGAAGACTCAGAACCCACGCCTCCCTCCCTCCCTCAATCCTCACCCTCACTCCGACAGTGCAAGATCAGCCAACTCTCTCACCGCCGGTCCAACTCTAGCCGCCGTCCCAAGCCTTCGCCGCCATTCCAAGCTCTCTGTCAGTGTCACCGGTCCTAAGCTCTCTACTCTCTCAACTCCGTTTCATCCTCGCCGTCGCCGATCTCACACTGTCGCACAGTCCCCTGCCCCTCTCATCTCATCTTCCTCGCCCATGGCCACAAGCGTGACACGGCCTCTCGTTCTCCATTTTTTTTTTTTTTTCTGTGTTCAGTTTGCCTCAACCGTGTGAGTTTGTGTTTGTGTTTGATTTTATGATTTCTGAAAGGGAAAAATGAAAATCATAGATCTGAAAGTTGTGTTTGGTTTGTAATTTTTTTTTTTAGAATCAGTTTGGTTTGTAATTTTGAAAGTGAAAATCATAGATCTGATTAGGCCAAAGAGGATTCCTCATTTAAAACTATATTCTATAAATTTTATTATTTACTCATCTCCATATTTATATTGAGATATTTATATTTTGTGTACTAAAAGGAAAAAAATGTGCAGAGAAATTGGCAATGGCCATTCAAATTTTTTTTTTTTTTTTTTTTTTTTTTTGGTTGGGCTGCGGATTGGGCCCAAATCTAGCAGGGCTTGACGGGGCCCACAGGGCCCGCGGGGCCCGGCGGAGGCGGGTCCGGGCTCCAGGAAAAAAACCCGGTTAGTAAACGGGCCGGGTTCGGGTTTCGGGCTAAGACCCGCGGGTCGGGTCCGGGTATGAAAAAATCCGGCCCGAACCCGACCCGTTGCCATTCCTACCTAAAACCCATTCCCCCATTTTGTTTTGGTGTGCACAACTTCTTCCAATTAATCCAATGTATTTTCTTTTCATCCTTTATCTGACCTCACCAATATTTTGCCACGGTAGAGTTTAAAGTGTCAATAGGGACTTAGGAAGTTTAAAAATCCCCATAGTGTAGGTAGGGATTGCCCAAGCCATAGTTTTAATCAAAATTTCCCTCCCTACTTGTGAGATGAATTTTTCTTTCCACCCCAAGACTCTTTTTGAGATTTTTTCCCTAAGGTTCCTAAAAGTGTTCACCTTAGATTTACCCCCAACCATTGGGAGGCCCAAATATTTCTCACAATCCTCCATAATTCTTGCCCCCATCAATCTTTGAATATTTCTTCTAACTTTTGGTCTTGTGTTTCGGCTGAAAAAAATCGAGGCCTTTTGCTTATTAATTGCTTGGCCGGATGCCTTCTCATAGCACCTTAGTAACCGAAGGAGGTGACGACATTCCTCCATAGTAGCTTGGCAAAATATAAAGCTATCATCTGCAAACAGAAGATGAGATATGCATACCCCATTGTGGCATGATAAAATACCATGTAGGCTCTTGGATGCAACCGCCCGTCTAATAAGAGAGGATAGGCCTTTGGCACATAATAGGAACAAATAAGGGGATAATGGGTCGCCTTGCTTAATACTTCTCGATGGATTAATAAATGCCTTTGGCTCACCATTTATAAGCACCGAGTATGAAGCAGTCCAAATTGTTTCCATTGCTAGCTTGACACAAAGATTAAAAAAATTTAAGTAGACACATGACACAAACTTAAGTGGATAATTATGGTGTGGTTCTCACATAAATTTAGACACATGATGCAAAATTGGATTCTAATTTTAAATTTTAATTGAATTTTCTCTAAGTTTTTACCTATTAATACACACACACACACAACAGCAACAACAACAACAACAACCATATACAAATATCTCCCACAAAGTCAATAGCGAATTAAGACATTAACTAGGAATTCAATCCAAGGACATTATAAAGTACAATGCCTATTCTACATAGGGGCGACGAATGAGTGGGTTTGGGGTGGGTATAATTGGGTTGAATACATAAAACACATTTACCCATTTATTAGTTATTACCCATTTAACTAATTACTTCTAACTCAAACTCGACCCAACCCAATTATTATGGGTAAACCCCAACCCACCATATTACCCAATAATCAAAATTACCAAAATGCCCCTAAAACATGAAAAATGACCAAAGTACACTTAAAATCCTTTAAAATTACTAAAATACCTCCTAAACCTAAAAAAAGATAAAATATGATTAAAAAAAATCCACTAAAAATTACTAAAATACCCCTAAAACCTAAAATTGACCAAAATCCCTGAAACTTAGAAATTGACCAAAAAACCCCATAAACCTAAAAAATGACAAAAATACTCCTGAAACTAAAAAATGACCAAAATATTCTTGAAACCTAAAAATTACCAAAATACCATCTAAACCTAAAAAATGACCGAAATATCTCTAACCCTATAAAATGACCAAAGCACCTTCAAAACCTATAAGATGACTAAAACCCTCAAACCTATAAAATGATAAAAGTACCCTTAAACCTTTCAAATGACCCATATATGCCCAAAACCTCTAAAATAACCAAAATAACCCAAAACCTCTAAAATTACCAAAAATACCCTGAAACCTCTAAAACAACCAAAATAGCTCTAAACCTCTTAAACAACCAAAATAACCCTCAAAATATCTAAAATGACCAAAATACCACTAATCCTATAAGATAAACAAAATACACCCGAAGCCTCTAAAATTACCAAAATAAAGGTTTAGGGTATTCTAGATGTTTTAAGGGTATTTTTGTCAAATTAAAGATTCTAAGAGTAATTCAATCATTTTGTAGGTTTCAAGGGAATGCCACTAGTTTTTTAGGTTTGAGGGGTGTTTCGTTAATTTTTAGATTTTGGGGCTATTTCAGTAATTCTCCTAGGTTTTGGAGATCTTTTAGTAATTTTTTAGGTTTTGGGGATATTTTGATCATTTTTTAGGTTTCAGGGATATTTAATCATTTTTTAGATTCAGGAGGTATTTTGGTCATTTTTTATGTTTAGGGGGTATTTTAGTCATTTTATAGTTTTAGGGGGGATTTTGGTCATTCTTTAGGTTTAGGGTGTATTTTTAATTAGGTTTTGGAGATCTTTTAGTAATTTTTTAGGTTTTGGGGATATTTCGATCATTTCTTTAGGTTTTAGGAATATTTAGTCATTTTTTAGGTTTAGGAGGTATTTTGGTCATTTTTTATGTTTAGGGGGTATTTCAAATTTTTTTTTTGGTTTAGGGGGTACTTTGGTAATTTCTAGGTTTCGAGAGTATTTTGGTCATTTTTTTAAGTTTAGGGGGTTATTTTGATCAATTTTTAGGTTTTGGGGTTATTTTGGTCATTTTTAGGTTTCAGAGGTATTTCCAGCATTTTTTAGGTTTAGGTGGTATTTTCGATTTCAAGGGTATTTTGGTCATTTTATAAGTTTAAGAGGTATTTTGGTAATTTTTAAATTTTGGGATATTTCGATCATTTTTTAGGTTTAGGGGAGTATTTTGGCAATTTTTAGGTTTTAGGAGTATTTTGGTCATTTTTTAGGTTTAAAGAGTATTTTAGTCAATTTTTAGGTTTTGGGAGTATTTTGGTCATTGTATAGGTTTAGGGGTATTTTGGTCACTTTTTAGGTTTTAGGGATATTTTCGTCATTTTTTAGGTTTTGGGGAAATTTTGGAAATTTTTGGGTTTAGGGATATTTTGATATATATTTATTAAGATTTTAGGGGTGTTTTAGTCATTTTATAGATTTAGGAGATATTTTTGATCATTTTTAGGTTTAGGGGGGTATTTTGTTAATTTTTTGTGGTTTTGGAATATTTTAGAGTTGGATGAACTATAGAAATGATATTTGGATCATAATTGGATCTAATTTGGTACTTAGTTAAAATCCAATAAATATTAATGTTAATTGGATTTAATTGTGTTAATACCCATTTAACCCAATTAATAATTGAGTGAGTTGAGTTTTTAATTGGGTTAATATCCATTTAATCCAATTAATAATGGAGTGAGTTTGGATTTTTTTATTAATATTTTTTTTTATGAGAGGTTTGGATTTGGATTTATGTGTGCAAACGAGTCTAGGTTGATTTTTTCACCCCTAAATTTTATTTCTACCTAAACCCCTGGGACTACGTAGCACAACAACAATTCCAATTGAACAAAATTTACTCACGTTTCAGTTTTGTTTTAGCAAAACTCACAAATTTTCTGGGCTAAACTTTATGCTTCTACATCTCTAATAATCCATAAATATCATATTATAAACCCCCAGCCAACAAATATGTCACTAGATTTTTTCGGGAAATAGTTTGATTTTGACAGAGCAATATGGTCCACTTTTTTCTCCCCGTAATTTAAATATCAATATGGTCTCTGCATTTGGGATACATGTGAGTTTAGTTTAACTCAGTTTCTTTAAAAGAATAATAATAATAAGGGCCATGTAGAATAATGCATAGCGTGTTAAGTTCTCGGTCTAGGGTTAGGGTTCCTGCCGCCTCCCCAAACCTAGGCTGTAGTATTGTCGTTCCCTTTCTCTTCGAGAAAGAAGTGGTGTTTCCCTATAGTACTCTGTTACTAGTAGGGCTGGGAGTTTCCCTATAGTACTCTGTTACTAGTAGGGAGTGTTTGTTTTCTTCCTACGTTTGATTAGAGGTGCTGTGTGGTGACTAAGAATGGAAGACCTTACGAGTAAGTGTGATAACCTGTCTCTCTCTGAATGGGAAGGAAAGAAAGTAGTGCTGTCGAAGAAAAACCAGATGCCAGGATGTGTGTTAGCAGCAAAATTCTTTACGAGGAAAGCACTAAATATTGAGGCAATAGCACGTACGTTCCGTCCTCTCTAGCGCACAAAGGCGAGCTTCCATATTACCAATGTGGGAGACAATATACTGCTATTTACGTTTGATCAGGAGGTGGATGCTGTAAAAGTTTTACTTGGAGAGCCATGGTCTTATGATCGGCATCTAGTGGTATTGCAACGGTTTGATGGTCATAAACCGATAAAGGAGGTTAGTTTCAAAAGGGTGAAATTTTGGGTCCAAATTCATGATTTGCCATACAAGTTTATGAACCCGGAGACAGCCATTGAAATCGGTGAATCAATTGGAGAAGTGGTTAGGCCGCGAGACGATTCCGAGATGAGGGGCGGAACTTTTATGCGGGTTAGAGTTTGGGTTGATGTCTCCCGGCCTTTATGCAGAGGAAGGAAGGTAAGCTTTGATGATAACTTGGAGGGTTGGGTCTCCTTTCAGTATGAGAGATTGCCCAATCTATGTTTTTGGTGTGGGATGCTGTCACATGATAATAAGGAATGCGAATTATGGTTGAAAAGCAATGGAACGTTGCAGCTGGATCGTCAACAATATGGATACTGGATTAAAGCTTCGGTATTCAGTCCGGCCAAGAGGCTTGTTGTTGAAGTAAAGGGGTATGATGCTGAACCGGCCAGAGGCTTGAGTGATAAATCCGCTGGGGGTGATATGGAGGTTCCACGTAGGGGGGATTTTCAACCTGAAGCTGCACTAATCCAGGAATCTCAGGTGAACCGTTTGGGCAGTAGTAGAATGCATATGTTAGCCGATCAGTCCAGGAATGATAGAGTGGTTGGGGAGTTGGCTGGTGTACTATCTGAGATACCAGGAATTTCAAAAAATTCACAGAAGCCAGCAGACTTTGAAGCAGTGATTGAGGATTTGGATAAAGAGCTTGCTGATAGTGAGCTTCCTTCGAATGCTTTAGTGGCTGAGGTGATCCGTGACATTAGAAGCAAGGATGGGATGGAGGAGGGTCCTGAGGAGTTGCATGGGTCGATGGAAAAGTTAAAGGAGTCAAACGTAATGCAGCCTAGTTTGGATAAGGTGGAGTTTTCGATGGGGTGGTCTAAAGTTTCAGAGAAGAAGACAAAAGTGAAATCAGGTCCTAGTAAACAAGTCTCTAAAGGGTCAAATGTTTCAGCTGAGGAGGGTGGAGCTGTCCTTTCCAAAGGAAATAAAAAAGGTACGTGGACTAGGCTTCCTTGTAAGCCCAATATTGAGCAGATGCAGATCGAGAAAGTAGAGAATTCAGGCCCAAAAAGAAAAGCTGAGAAGGGAAGGAATGCAGAGGAGGATGGGATTGTAATTGAAAAGAAGCAAAAAGTGGATGAGGAGACAAAAAGGCTCAGTGTCCTATTTGCTACACATTTGGGATCGGCGGAGGTTGCTGGGCAACCCCGCCGGGTCCAATGAGTCTATTAAGCTGGAACTGTCGAGGGCTTGGGAATCCTCAGACAGTTAATGCCTTGAGAAAGGTTATTAGGGTAGAAGATCCCATGTTGGTGTTCTTGATGGAAACTAAGTCGAATGAAGAGTGGGTAAAAATTGTACGTGATCAGTGTGGCTTTAAAGACAGTTTTATTGTTCCTAGTGATGGGTTAAAAGGGGGGTTAGCTTTATTTTGGAAAGCTGATATCAAAGTGGATGTGCTGGATTCTTCGCTTTCTTTTATTGATGCGTTGATTGAGGGGGGTGAAAGAATTGGGTGTTGGCATTTGTCAGGCTTCTACGGCCACCCTGAGACTGCTCTAAGGTTGTAATCATGGAGATTGCTTAACTCTCTAAGGGATAGTTCACAGTTGCGTGGCTAGTTATTGGAGATTTTAATGAAATTAGATGTCAAGCAGAAAAGGAGGGAGGGGCATCTAGGCCGGTTCAGCAAATGGCCAGGTTTAATGCTTCTATTAACTATTGTGGGTTGAAGGAGGTTGGTTTTGTAGGTCCTAAATTCACATGGCTGTACCAGAAACGGGATGGCACTCAAATTAGGGAGAGGTTGGATAGGGCCTTAGCTTCTGTAGATTGGCATTCTCTTTTCCCTAATGCTAAGCTTCATCATAAGTCCTCATCTGCTTCGGATCATAATCCTCTTCTGCTGCATCTATTCTCCAAGAAAAAACACCTAAAACACAAGAAAATTTTTCGATTTGAGTCGATGTGGTTGAAGGATGAGAGATGTGAGAATGTGGTGTCAGAGGCTTGGGAGGAAGGGTTGTGCATGGCCTCGGATTTTCCTATCTTATCTTGCATGGAGTCATGCAGAAACAAATTGGAGGCTTGGAATGGGCATGAGTATGGGCATGTGGGAAAGAAGATTGCTTGCTTACAAAAACGTCTAGAATGGCTGGAGCTGCAAGAGTCATCACCTACAGTTATTAAAGACTTATGAGATACTAGAGTGGAATTGAATTGTTGGCTCGATAAGGAGGATGCAATGTGGAAACAGAGAGCAAGGCTAAACTGGTTTCGGGAGGGAGACCGAAATACCCGTTTCTTTCATGCAAAGGCTTCAGCACGGTTTCAAAAGAACTTAATTGAAGGGGTGTTAGATGCCGAAGATGTGTGGCAGGTTGATCAAGGGGAGATTGAGAAGGTGTTTATTGACTACTACTCTGATTTGTTCACTTCTTCAGCACCATCAGAGTTCACTGAAATTATGGAGGCCGTTCAACCTAGAGTCACCCAATCAATGAATTCCATGCTGGTGAAGGAATTCCAAGCAGGTGAAGTGCACAAAGCCTTGAAGCAGATGTATCCTTTAAAAGCCCCGGGTCCGGATGGTATGCCCCCTCTTTTTTTCCAAAAATTTTGGGCTACTGTAGGTGGAGTAGTGACTAAGACAGTATTGGATTTCCTAAATTTGGGCATTACCCCGCCAAAATTTAACGAAACCCATATTGTTCTGGTCCCTAAAACTACCTCTCCTAAAAGAGTAACGGAGTATAGACCAATCAATCTCTGTAATGTTATTTACAAACTGGCATCTAAAACCCTTGCCAACAGACTCAAAAAAATCCTCCCTTCTATTATCAGTGACACCCAAAGTGCTTTTGTGAATGGTAGATTGATTATTGATAATGTTCTAGTAGCTTTTGAGGCAATGCACCAGATTAACTTGAAGAAATCAGGGGCAAAAGGTGAGATGGCTCTCAAGCTAGACATGAGCAAGGCCTATGACAGGGTGGAATGGGCATGTTTAGAGAAGATAATGGAGAAATTGGGGTTTCACTCAAGATGGAGAAGCTTGATGATGCAATGCATCTCTTCTGTCACTTATGCGGTACGTGTCAATGGTAAACCTAGTGGCCATATTATTCCCTCCAGAGGTCTTCGCCAAGGTGATCCACTTTCCCCATATTTATTTTTGATTTGTGCTGAAGGTCTTTCTGCTTTAATTAAAAAAGCTACAGCTGATGGCTTGTTGGAAGGTGTATCTGTGTGTAGGGGTGGCCCTTGTCTATCTCATTTAGTTTTTGCAGATGACAGTCTAATCTTTTGCAAAGCCATTATTGATGAATGTGTAGCCCTCCAAAAAGTACTGAGTACGTATGAGCAAGCCTCTGGCCAACAGTTGAACCGTGCCAAAACTTCTCTATTTTTCAGTCCTAACACCGCAAAGGAGATCCAGGAGGAGATAAAGGTGAGGTTTGGGGCTCAAGTGATTAAGCAGCATGAAAAGTACCTGGGCCTCCCATCTTTGGTGGGAAGAAATAAAAAGAATACTTTCAAGGAAGTCAAGATAAAACTGGCTAAGAAATTGGCTGGTTGGAAGGAAAAGCTATTGTCTAAAGCTGGAAAGGAAGTTCTGATAAAAGCGGTGGCCCAAGCTATTCCGATGTACACTATGAGTTGCTTTAAAATTCCTGATTCCCTTTGTGATGAGATGACGAGTATCATTAGGAATTTTTGGTGGGGGCAATGCAAGGAGGAACGGAAAATGGCATGGATCAGTTGGGAGAAACTTTGTGCCCCAAAGGCTTGTGGGGGTATGGGATTTAAGCAACTGAAGCAATTTAATTTGGCCATGTTGGCAAAACAAGGTTGGCGGCTCCAGACTGGGAATGATTCCTTATTGTATAAGGTATTTAAGGCCAAATATTTTCCGAGGTGTGAGTTTGTTGATACTAATCTTGGAAAAAATCCTTCATTTGCTTGGAGGAGTATTTTGGCAGCTCAAGCGATTATCCGGAATGGTAAAAGGTGGCAGGTAGGGAATGGGCATAGTATCATGATTTGGAAGGATAAATGGATACCTTCTCCCTCAACTTATAAGGTAGTATCTCCAATCTCAAATCTTCCTGAGGACTCTCGAGTTGCAGCCCTTATTGACGAGGAGAAGGGTGCATGGAAGAAGGAGGTGGTGCGGCAAACTTTCCTGCCTCATGAAGCTGATTTAATTTGTAGTATAGCTCTGAGTGCGAATCTGCCTGAGGATAAGCAGGCCTGGGCTTTAACGCACAATGGAATATTTAGTGTCCGTAGTGCATATAAGCTAGCCATGGAGATGAACTCAACTGTGCCGGCGGGTAGTGTATCAAATGGCAGTCAGTTAAGAAGATTTTGGAAGTACTTATGGAGCTGTAATATCCCGCACAAAATCCGCCACTTCGCTTGGAGGGCTTGCAAGGATGTTTTACCCACAAAGGAGAATTTGGTTAGGCGCAAGGTGCTGCTGGACAGTGTTTGTGATGAATGCCAGATGGAGGACGAATCTTCAGGCCATTTATTTTGGCGCTGTCAACGTGCTAGAGAAGTTTGGCGCACGTCCTCTCTGTTTCTGGGTTCAGTGGAACACCATTTCAGTTCATTCATGGACTTGCTGTGGCACGTAGTGATGATTGTTCAATGGGATCACAGTGGGGTGGAACATTTGATTGTGATAGCTTAGGCGTTGTGGTCAAACCGGAACGAACACAGACATGGCGGTGCGAAGAAGTCAGCACAGGCCGTAGTACAGGGTGCGTTGGAATATTTGGTTGCGTATCAGGCGTGTTTGGAGGATACAGATTCGAAGCAGCCTGCTGCAGCAGTGGTATGGACGCCTCCCTCTCCTAATCGCTACAAAATTAATGTAGACGGTGCTGTGTTCAAAGAGCAGAAAATGGCAGGGGTGGGGATTTTAATTAGAGATGCAGCGGGTCAGATGATCGGTGCCTGCAGTAAAAAACTTGATGCTCCTCTAGGTGCCATGGAGGTTGAAGCTAAGGCTGTTGAGCTGGGTCTTAAATTCGCCAAAGATATGTCTATACAGGACTTCACGCTTGAGGGTGATTCGTTGTCTCTAGTTAATGCTTTGAGGGAGTTATCTCCTCCTCCATTATCTGTTGCTGCTCTGGTTTTTAGTTCCATTACTGTTGCTCATAGCTTCCGTCATGTAGATTTCGCTCATGTTGGTCGAAATGGAAATAAGCCAGCTCATTTACTTGCTAGACATGCTTTAGGCATTGCAGATTTATCTGTTTGGGTTGAAGAGACCCCTTGTTTTCTTGAACAAGCTCTCAACCAGGATGTATTTGTCAATTCTTCTGATTAATAAAGTTTAGTCGTATTTCACATCAAAAAAAAAAAAAATTATGGTCTCTGCCTTTTGCCCAAATGCCACAAATAATGTAATTATGGCAAGCAGCATGAAATGAAATTTTAATTATGAACAATTAGTACCATGCTGTCAGAATATATTCTTTACTGGAAAATTTTGAAAATTGAGAAAAACTTTAATTGCGTATCTTGAAAATATAGCAGAAGTGCACAACAGTGGAAAATACATACACCAAATACATATTTCACCCATATAATTTTTGAAGCTCATCTTTAAACTTAGCCTTCAGTTGTTCTCTCTTTATCTTGAAAGCAGCCGAAAATACATACACCAAATACATATTTCACCCATATAATTTTTGAAGCTCATCTTTAAACTTGGCCTTCAGTTGTTCTCTCTTTATCTTGAAAGCAGCCGTGACTAATCCAGACTCGGGGGTCCATGCTTCAGGCAGCAACTTAATCTTTGCAGGAGTTTCAAACTTATCCAATTTTGCTGTTTTCGCAGCCTGCAGACATTTAAAAAATCAAAGAAAAAGTTCATCACCCCTTTGTGCATATTATGACATACTAATAACAGGGATGAATGCAAGAAAATTGATGAAGATGGTGGATAGTATTATTTTCACATATGCGGATTGGTTTGTTTCAAAGGAAACAAAAAGAATCGGTGAAATATACAATGCAAATGGCATTATGATGCGAGGAACTAGTATGCCTTTGCTAGTCTCTCACTCGTTTTGAGTGCATAATGGCATTTTTTTTTTTCTGTGTAAGTGCATGAATTTGGAAGTAGATTGGCAACATGCACAGTGCTCACAGAATTGACTTCCCCTCCCCCACCACCAAATGCAAGTGTATTTGTATCTCTCAACAATGAAACCTATATATCTCCTAAATTTGTCTTCTGAGCGCTGGCAGCAGTAGTAATATAACAAATATGACTTTGTCAACATAGTTTTGGATAAGTCTTCAGGAGATAAAGAAAAACACACAAACCTTAGAAAGGGATTGCTGGACCTCACTGACAGTTTCAGCCTTGTCACACAGCTCAGAAAAATCTCTGTAGTTGATGCCAGCTTGTTGTGCCCACTTCTCTAGGGCTTGATGTGAAGGAACAACTAGTGCTACACAATAATTATGGAAGGGATCTGCATGTAACATGATATTATCCACATAATTACTTGTCGAGAGAGCTGCCTCAACCTGCAATAATGCAGCCACTAATCCAATCAGCACCAAGCAATGCTTCTTCTCCAAGGCTTAGTCTATCAAGAATAAAAGGCAAAATGTTTAATGCACCTTTCCAAGGGAGACATATTCTCCATGTTGAAGTTTCACAATATCCTTCTTCCTGTCAATAATTTCAAGGCATCCATCAGGGTGAAATTGTCCAATGTCACCAGTATAAAACCAGCGCATGCCCTTTTCATCAACCTGTAGCATGTAACAGATCATGAGTAGCAGTATATAGACTGCAAGATCAAGTTGCAGCATATGTGAAAAGTAAATAGAAGTAAGACACATAGACACAGTTTGGAAATTACCTTGTACGCCTCATTAGTTTTTTCTTGATTTTTATAGTAACCAGCAGTTACACTGAATCCCCCTACTACAATCTCCCCTCGAGGCATTGGTTTGTCTGTTGACTTATATCCACCTTCTTCCCAAGAAACAAGCTACAGTGTAACAAATAATAGGAACTTATTAAAACCAGTGCTAGTAAAAGTGTGAAGCGGACTTAAGCGCACAGGGATTTTGGAGCCTAGGTGCAAAGTGCGAAGTGCAAGAGTGCATCTAATTGAAGTAAAATGTGCATTTTTAAAAAAAAAACAATATATAATAACCTCTAATAGAAGATTCATAACATGTAATTAAAAATTTAATAAATCAAAATTGTAATATATTGCCTATTAGCTAAAATAGATAGTACAATCACACAAAGTTTAGAAGTTCAAATTTTTCATAAGCTCTTCCAATTTCTTAAAATGTTTATATAGTAATTTTGAAAACAATTATCAATGGACAGTATGATAATAATCTAGTCACGGAAAGTTTAAACATAATATTTATATAATCCTCTTGTGCTTATAAAAATCATAACTGTGATAGCTATGATTAAAAGAAGTATATGGTTCAATGAAAATATATCCAAAAGCCAAAGAACAAAAAAGAAGAAAAGTAAATTATCATTGTTCAAGGCATTTTATATGTAAACAATTCTTTTTTGTGTGTAATATAGCACCTTAAGAATAGTGTTCTTACTTCTTACAATAAATCAAAGGTCCATGTCATATCCTTCAAGATTGAGCAATTAATTTTAATGATTCATAATTTTTTTAACAAAGAACACACTCACACCTAGGCATCCTTTGTGTTTCTTCAAGAAGCACCAGAAAAGTGTGCCCAAGACATACTTCATTAAATGAGCTTCACCTTGACCAAGAGAAGCACTTAGACCTTGGGGTTTTGAGCTTTGAGCTTTAAATACATAAGCATGCTATCAACAATATTTTTAAAACCCAATTGAAAAGTATTCTACCTAGTAAACCTCATACGCTTATTATCATGAATTTTTAATGGAATGTACAAGTCATGTCTTATTCAACGAAATAGAAAAGAATTGTACTTCCACAGAAAAACAAACTTGTGATCGTTACTGTCAGTTGGAAGCACTCACCAAAGCTAAGCCACTATGAGCTGATTTGGGCCTCCACAGTACAATTTACATGATTCTGAAAAAAATTTCATTAAGAGGTAGAGGCATACCTTAATGTAGCAACAAGGAGCAGGTGGCCCAACACGTCCCACTGTAGTGTCATCAAACTCAGAAAAAGTAGCTCCAGCAAATGTTTCAGTCAAGCCATATGCTTGACCAATAGGAGCCCTGAAAAAGGGAAATGTGTTCAGAAAATCATCTTAAACTTGAATACAAAGCACAAGAAAGAAACTTTTATGAGCAATTTACGCACACCGACCCATTGAAAGCCATGGAGCATCTAGCATGGAATTGGACTTGAACTTCTGAGGTAGTTTAGACCATTTTAAACTTTCGATTCTAAACTAAAAAAATACGAATAATATATGATTAAAAATCCAATTACCCCATGCAGATGTTGATAAACCGCTGTGAATCTGCAGATAAAGGAGCTCCACCACATAGCATGAATCGCAGGCCTCCTCCAAGTAAAGCGCGTATTCTTTTAAAGACAAGGACATCCCACAACATTCTTTCCAAGCCCCAAGCCCCAAGCCAACTTCCTTCTACAGCAGATAATCGTCGCTTATATGCAATGTTGAATAGATTCTTCGCTGACCCCCCTTTCTCTTCAACCTAGATTACATCATAATAGATAGCAAAGAAGAGAGCTGACTATTTGCCTCAACCACCAATAAGCACTAATCACAAATGCAGTACAACAATATATATTTAACTCAAACCTTTTTTAGAACTCCATCTCGAACACGATCGAGAATAGCTGGAACGGCTGTCATGATGGTGGGCTTTAACACAGAAGCATCTCCCTTGGTTCCTTTCTTAATTTTATTAGAAGTGTCAGTTAAAGTCAATGTCGAGCCATAGCCCATTGAACAACCTGCAGCCAACATCACAGACTGGACAACCACAATAATGTAAAACAATCTCAACCAATTAATGTTGAAAATAAGAATGCAAACAAGAAGATACCTCAGCTGCCAGTTCAAAAACATGAGCTAAGGGCAAGTATGCTAAGTATATATCACTTCTACGAATATTTGGGACCACCATCATAACAGCTGCAGCCGTTGCTACAATGTTTCCATGAGTAATCATGACTCCCTACATTGATACAGACTATACCATATTAAAAATAAAAATAAAAATTGAGTAAGGATACAAAGCTTTCAACAAACATAAACAAAAAAAGAGACAAAACACAATTGGGAAAGTGTTTATCAGGATTCAAGCACTTAGAAAATCTCCGGGAACTGTAGTAGAACTTGCCCCAAGAAGAACTTGCAAACATAAATTTTAACACCTTTAATGTCAAGGAATATAAGTTATAGAAAGACAAATTACAGGGGTTTCTGGACCACATTGAAACTGGGCATCTGCAACCCAGAAAACGAAACCAAAAAAAAAAAACCTCCAAGTTCTTTGACTTCCAGTGCTGGCAATTGTGAAAGAGTTATGAAGCACGATTCTTATTTATCCTCTTGCTGGCATATGCAGCAAAGAACAATTGAACAGCATAAGAAATTAAAAGCAGGAACAAACCTTTGGTAGACCTGTACTGCCGCTTGTATACATGACAACAGCATTACCATTTTTGGAAGGCAGGCTTGGATGAACAGGACTTGTTTTCCCAAGTTTCTCAACATCAGAAAAAGCTGAGACTGTCCAGTTGCTCATGCTTCCAGAAACACTAATATCATTTTCAGTTCCATCATCTTCAAAGTATATAATATTTTGGACACTCTCAAGGCCTGAGCTTATCGCAGCCAACTTCTTCAATTGCTTGGATTCACATATAAGTGTTGATACTTGGGTCTGTCAAAATTTTACAGTTCTGACTTAGGACTATACATAACCTGTGTCTTTAGCTATTTAATATTATATGGATTTGCACAGAGTTAATCATCCATATCCTAGACAATATAATCTCCTAAGTATACAAGAGCAGCAATTACCAACCTCATTAAGTGAGTGGATCAGGGCATCCTCGCCTAGGGAAGCATAAATAGTGACAACAGTGATATTTTGTCGAAAGCATCCCTAGAATCAAAAAATGAAATTCTTTTAGCATCTCCTGCATCTACAAATATAAACCAAAGGAAAAGAAAAAGAAATTACCCACCCCCAACCCCAAAAAACAGAAAGAGATCTATGAAATTTACTTGTGATGAAAAGGCTACCTGAAGGGCAATGAACCACTCTGGCCGAGTATCAGAAAAAATGGCAGCACGGCTGTCCAAATTATGACCTAATCTGACAAGCCCAGATGCAAAGTTACAAGCACGATCAAATATCTCTCCATAAGTTTGCCATTCATAATCGCCCAAGTGTAGCTTCTCAAACTTCCTACCATCACTAGCTGTGATGAATTCCTTGCTAATTAGCTTTCTTGTACCAAGAAAGTTATATTGTGAATTCTTTTTACAAGATTGCTCAAACAGAGCTGCCATGGTTGTGGCTCCTTCCCATGGAACTTCAACCAACTCACTTGCCTGAGCATTACGAACTGCATAACCTGCCTCACCACCAACTTGCACCGGCACACCTCTTTGCTTTTCCTTTTTCTTTCCCATGAACACAGAAGAAAGTACTAAAGGTATGAGTATACCAACAACAACAGCACCCACAATTCCATATACCCCATAGTCTTTCCAAACTGACAAGTAGCCACCAGCACCCAATTTTTCCATTGGTGGTGAGTTCAACAAGTCTCCCTCAGAGTCCCCCATTTTCAATGTTTATTTTACAAAAATTCTTTCCCACAGCACATCAACTGATAACCTAAAATAGATGATAAGGATTAGAAACATAATCCACTTTTGACTTACAATGAACTGACCAATAACACTAAAGTTCATCCCATGACAGGTATTGAATAGGACTAAAATAGGTTCAAACTGGGTAATTTGTGTACTAAATACCCAATGGCACTATGGCATGTGTTTTAAAAACTAAGAATTGTCTAGTTATGTAGGTAACATGGACTGCATAACATCGAAAGTAGACCAACAGCAACAATGAAATCCACATTTCATGAAAAATCACTTAAACAAAATTTGGTAACTTTGGCAGTTCTGGTACAAATAATGAGCAACCTCCAATGTTTGGCAATCAAAAGGTAGAAAGAGAAGACTGTGTTGCAAGTATTCCAGGAGTCTGATTCCTAAGAAACCCGGGGCTACATATATAAAGGGTTTTCAATCCATAAGTTTAATTGGGAGCATGTATAAGTTGATCTCTAAAGTGTTGGCTAATCGGATGAAAATTTTATTGGGAACATAATTTATGATACACATAATGCTTTTGTTAGGGGGAGACAAATCACAGATTCTGTACTATTAGCAAATGAATGGCTAGACAGTAGGTTGAGATCGTGTATTCTGACTGTCATATGTAAGCTTGACATTGAGAAGGCCTATGACCACATGAATTGGGAGTGCTTGCTATTCATATTCAGCACCATAGAGCTGCCATGGTGTGGCACACGTTGCCCTCGTACATCATGTGGAATATATGGTTTGAAAGAAACAGACAGGGTTTGATGGCATCAAATGTCCTGCCTATATCACCGAAAAACATATTTCACGGATATTTTTTTATTGGATTCATGCTTTAGGAAGCACCCCCTTAATGTCTTTTCTTGATTTTATTGAAACTCTTTCATTTTGAGTTGTATTCTTTGAATTGGGCTAGTACACATCCTTTGTGTCTTTCCCTTTTCCTTTTCTAATATAATTCCAAAAAAAAAAAAAAAATTGTCAATCTTGGTTGCACTTGAACTATTGTGATCAGACACTGTTGTTTCCACTTCATAACTAATCAATTCATCACAAATTATGAAATTTCCTACCTAAAAAAAAAAAAAAAACCTATATCAAACCCAAAACCCAGATGGCAGATGTAAAAAAAAAAAAAAAAAAAAAAAGATTTAATGTGATTAAATGCTCAATTTGCTACATACTCACTCATATAGAATTGACAACAAAGCTCATAAACTCAAATATCAACTGGGTACATAAAATTAAATCAAATATCCATAATCTCAAATAAAAACCCAGTAATCCCAAACTCAGAACAGATCAACCAAACAATAAAGTGATTCTGACAACTACATCTCCAAAAAAAAAAAAAATTTCAAAAAAATAAGGAAAAACAATCTCACCAAGACAAGAATGAAACAAGCATGGATGAAACTTAAAATATGAAAATAAATATGAAAATGAAAATGAAAATTCTCACCTTGACAAGAAGGAAATACTAGAAACTTGTCTTTGTGTGTGAATGTACGATCACAGCTAGAAAAAGCGGGGAACAAGACTAAAAATATGAATGGAGTGGCACTTGAGTTAAAGTTTTGGAACATGTTCTTTCGGATATATTAATAAGGTGAAATTACAAAAATGGATCTGTCGGGATTTGATGTGGACGGTACTGAGGGGTATTTTTGGGTATTTGGGAGACATTGTGTTCAACTTGGACCAAGTACTGTAACGTCTAGAACTTGTTGAGATGACAAAAAGACACGTGGCGTAGAGGTAGAGAGGGTGACGTGCTGATCATGCAAGAGTCACATGCGGATGACACGTGCAAGGCTTTGGATTTTGCAGCCGACGTTTCTTGAGAGGGATGTGGCCTATTTATTTAGTCGGAGGAATAGGAAATTGATAAGGGTGAAAATGATGAGAGGATGGAAAGACGAACAGAGTTTATTTTTTGGTATGTGTTTGGTTGTGTTAAGATAATAGATTAAGAGGATCAAGTTAATCTTATTGATACTAGTTTTGAGAAAGATAAAGATGAGCACCAAGTTTAAATCTCATCATCTCAAGATCAAGATAAGACCAAATATCCTATAAAAAAGAGCTACAGAATATTGAGATAAAAATGCATACAACTAAAATTTAATCTTCTTGTAATTTGAATTGTTACTATTTCTTTTCAAGTTTAACAGATTTATATGTATAGCTATAAAAATATTAATGCAAATACACTGGCCTTGGTCATTGAAGCCAAAACCAATTCTCCAACTTTATTTTTAGGTTGGGGATGGAAAAATGGAAGAACAAAAAATTAAAATCATTTTTTTAGTTGAGAAAAAAATGTAGTTTATATAAATTTATACCTATATCCTTGCTATTTTTTTTTTTTTTAAAGATATCATTAAATTTTTTTTAAACAATGCATAAAATAGATACACAATTTATTGTGAAATTTTAGGATAGAAACACATAATTTATATGGGCTAGTAATGTGTCTTTTTTAAAATGATGTCAATAGACTATGATGACACATAAAAATAAAACACAACTTCAAGTTTCAACAAAGAATATTAAAAAGAAGATAAATAATATAGATTATAGACCGACATTTCTCAACCAAAAAAGAAAAGAAAAAAAGAAGAGTGATTGAAAGATCAAAATCTAGATCCAGTGAGAAAATCGATGCTCTCTTTTAGGCAACAAAACCGACGAAAAGCAAAAGGAAAAGAAAGAAGAGGGGAAAAAAATAGGTGGAGTACAAAAAAAAAAAAAGAAGTAACGGCAAGGAAGGTATAAGAAACAGGTGTTGAAATAGTAAGCAAGGACGAGATCACCATCTTTGTTTGTTCCTAGTTTTCTGTCCGAGTTAGAGAAATTGTGTTTTGGTGGGACCGCTTTCAGTTGAAAATACCCTGGATCACTCATCTTTTCCCCAATTATCTTCCCACTTTTTCCTCCCTTATTTTTCACCCCAACCAAACAGACCCCCAGAAAAAATAGAAAATGAGAGAAAGAAAAGAGTTGTTTGATTGGGTGGAAAATTAGAGAGATTTTGATGGGGTTTAAGTATTTTCTTCTTGAACCAAACAAAATGTTTTCTCTAATTCAAAGAGAAAACTGGGATAATTTTGTTGCAGTAGAGTTAGTTATGTTTTTTTCCTTTATTGTAATGATGAACAGGGCTAACAGGCATCTCTCTCTTTTTGATTTATTTCTTCCTATTTTTTCCTTCTTTTCGTCCTTTTAGTTTTTTCTTTTCCTACTTTCTCTTCTTTACTGTTTTTTTTTTTTGAAGTTGTTTACTTCCCCCCCCCCCCCCCCTCCCTCCCCCCCTGTTTTATTCTTTCTTTTTCTGCTTGTTCAGTATCTATCTGTGTGCTTCTTTTTTTCCTTTTTTTTATTTATTTATTGTTTTATACTAAAAAAAGTAATAAATATAATATCAAAGAGGAAAAAAAATTAATATGAATAATTTTTTAATTTCTATAGAATGTTATTTTATTAATTTTAATTGATAAATAAGTAATATTTTATTAAAAAAAATTATTTCTTATATATAATGACATAAGGGCATAAGTGTAAATTTATATAACTTACATTTTTTTACTCTCTCATTTTTCTTCTCAACCAAACAAATGAGTTTTCCATAATTTCCTTTCTCCACCTTCCCAACCAAACAACACGAGGAAAGAAAAAAAAAAAAAAAAGAAGAAGGACGACATCAATAAAAAAAAAAAAATTTAAAAACACAAGAGAACATAAAAGAACATAACAGGAAAGAAAGAAAAAGGAAATACCCCAACTACATAGCCCCTTAGCCCCCACCACAACGTATTTCTACCTATAGTAAAATAGTCACTATCCCCGATGTAAAAGACCCAAAACTCTATAATACATTCATTTAAAGGTTGTGCATTTTTTTTAAAGACAGGCAAATATACTATTTTGGTTTTTATATTTTGGGGTCATTGTCAATTTGGTCCACACTATCAACTTACTAATAAAAATTGATTACAAGTTGACTGTAAATTGAAAATAACATTGACCAAATTGACAATGACAAATGATATTCTACATTGTAAGAATGATGCCGACAAAATTTTACTATAATCTTACAAATTGACATGCCACCAATCACATAAAAGCAATTCAAACATTTATTAATTAAGTTTAACTTCATCTCACAATCATTGTCACATCATATTTTATAATAGTTTTAGCATTTTTCTTTTTCATTTCTTTATAAGGCCTTGTAAATAAAAGATCAATATAAACCTAAACCAATTAAAACCCTAAACTGTTTAAACAAAAAAGGTAATTGTAGTTAACCTACCTGTAGTTTGGCCAGTTTTAACTAACCCTACCCATGGTTGAAAAAGAGTTACTTAACCCATTTGAGGTGCCCTCCATTGGACAACAGTAATCCACCTCTCCCTTTATTGTTAGGAGCACACCCTTATTATATAAGTCAAAAAAAAAACCCCCATCTAGAACAACATATCTTTGAAGAACAAATCTCTCACTATCTTAGAAATCAAATCTCATGAACAGCTCTCTTTCTTTGTAATCATAGCCCTAACCTTAGGAAGAAGAAGAAGAACTTCAAGAAGAACATGAAGATGAAGAAGAAGAAGAAGATGATGATTTACGATAACACTAACACCACTTGTCTTACTTACAAATCCATTTCGTGCGTAATCTATCGTTGTTGACTTGTTTCTTTATTTCTTTTGTTGGAGATGAGCTATGGAATTTCTAAAATTTTGACCTAGGAGATTTTAGGATGATTGAGTTTTTTTTTTTCTTAATTATTATTCTTATTATTTTTTGGAGTTTTAGATCCAAAGGAGGATGTAGAAGAGAGAAACGTAACAAACTAGCAAAAATACATATTTACCCTTATTTTTCTAATGGAAAGGGGAGGGTTGAGTTACAACTGGTTAATGGAGGACACCTCAAGTGGGCTAAATGATAACTCTTAAATGACAGGTAGACTTAGTTAAAATAGGCCAAATCACATGTGGGTTTACTGCAATTATGTCCTCCTCCCAAATTGCAAATGTGTTAGATAATCAATGATGACTAATTTCCCCTAATAATTTAATACTTTAATTTTTGTAAAACAATACCATTTTTTTAGAAGATTGTAAACTGATATCCTAAATGATAAATTGTCAACACTAGTCATCTAAACAAATCCACACACCAAATAATATCTCTCTCTCTCTCTCTCTTAACAACCACATATAAAATTAAAAAAATTAAGTTACAAAAATATTAAATAAATAGTAATAATAAATTATAAAATAAGTAAATAATTTTAATTAAAAAAATTGCTTTAAGTTTTAATTGTTTAGAGTTTGGACTTTATCAGTGTTTATCTATTTTTATATTTGAAAATTCTCTTTGTGCTTTGTAAGGACTCAATTTGTAACGACCCCAAACGGGTATTGGGTTCACACGTTAAAGGCCCAAACAATATAATTTGTAGAGCGTGGGTTTGAAAGACTAGGCCTTGGTCACTGGACAGCGGTTTGGGTGGCTCCGGTCACTGAACCTCGTCCGAGGAGTTTCTGGAGTTTCGTGCTCTTATTATCCTCCTTTTTCTAGGACTCCATGGTTCGGGAGACGGTTTGTCCCCCCCTTTCCTGTATTGCCTCTCTTTCCTTTTTATACTAGCATTTACCCTCTCTCTAGTGTCCACATGTAAGCTTAACTTTCTGGGGTTGAGACTTGTCCTATCAGCCCATACCTAGAGTGGTTGGGGGTGGTTGTAAAAGCTGAAGAGCATGGTCCTGTCAGGCACAGAGTTTTTTATTGCAATATTGGCAGCCTTTTACTTGGGCCGCTCCTGCACTGTGCTCGCTCTTTCTTTTAGGGGCACTATGGGATGCCGAGTACAAGATCGTCCTCGGCCATATCCTTGGGCCTTTTTGGACTTTCATTGTGCGTCCTCGACAATGTCTCTCCTCGGCCCAGGCCTTGGGCCTTAATATAAAGTGGGCCGAGGTCATAAGTTTTCTGACCCCACATGCTTTATATTAATTTCTTAATTTGAGATATGGAATGAGTTTGATAATTCCTATTTGGGTTATGTTTAATCTATGCTCTAGCCATCACAAACAAAATAGTTTCTCAATACAAATTTTTTCCTAGTGATAGTCTAATTAAAAAAAAAATCAACACATTTACAAATTAAATACAATAACCAAAACCCAAAATCAAAACATAATTGAGAATATAAAAAAAAAAAAAAAAAAATTTACATTAGATAATCAAGAACTTAAATGAGTGTCCATTGTTTTGCTTCTTTATAGTAAACTTCTTTTGACATAATATCCTATGCACAAATTCCTAAGTAAAGAACAATAAGTAAGATGAATTTATTAGATTAAAACATAAGCGTAAGTAGCATCTTGGGAAAAAATGAAAAAAAAAAATATACAGCAATGTGTAGTGTGCTATGAGGGATTTAATTATAGGGATGACTTTATTGTTTAAGAGAGATTATATATGTTGAAAAGCTATGGCTTAATATATAATTTAAATTTCAAAAACTTAGATGATAAATTTTTATTTAAATTAAATTATTTTTTAATCTTATCCCTTAATCAAAAGTCTTGTAACTTAATATCCAAACAAAATATTAATTTAATAAGATGCAACTTGAGGAAAAAAAAAAAAAAAACGTGAGTTGTGTGGGATTAAGTTTAGAAGATTTTGATGATAGAATCTTATTTTTATTTAAATTAAATAGTTGTTAAATATTATTCCTTAAATTGAGGAAATATTTAATAACAAATAAAATAGAATTATTTTACTAATTAATTGTTCTTAAAATGTTGGTAATAAACTTTTAGTTGGAGTAGAAGTCAAAATGTTGTTTTATTAGCAAGAAAATATGGGTTGTTGTTTGAGATTTAAGTTTATAATTTGTTATAATAGACTTTTAGTTTGAATATAATTTAAATTTTTTGAAATATTTAAGTTTAGAAATTTTTGATAATAAAATTTTAGTTTGAATAGAATTTAAATTTGTTGAATTTTAAATGTATAAAATTAATTTACTAATTAATTTTTCTTAAAATATTGATAATAGACTTCTAGTTGGACTAGAAGTCAAAACGTGGTTTTTTTTTTTGTTTTTTTTTTTTATTTATAAAGAAAATGTGGGTTGTTATTTGGGATTTAAGTTTACAATTTTTTACAATAGACTTTTAGTTTGAATAGAATTTAAATTTGTTGAAATTTGGATGATAAAATTTTACCTAAATTAAACCGTTGTTAAAAATTATCCTTTAATTTGAGGAAATATATCCTAGAAAATAATATAAAAATAATTTACTAATTAGTGAGAGTAGCCACTTGACGCAACTATGGTTTATGAGCCAAACTTTTATTATATTGTAAATAATTGTATTTATTTTTGTTAAAATTTATGCTTCAACTATGAGATTCAATTTTCAGTATAAAATTAACCATAGTATAATTAGTATTATTTCATCAAATTATGTATTTAAAGCATCAAATTAACCATAATTTGGTTAGTATTAAATAAATTTAATTAATTAATATTTACATATAAAAGACCCCACATATATATATTCCACCCTTAAGGCTTCGTTTGGTTGGGGATAAAAAGATTTAATTTTCCTCACATTCGTGTAATTAGGGTGAGAAAGTGGAAGAATGAAATAGTTCTTTTATTTGATTATGAAGAAAATGAGATGATAGAAAGTTGTATTTATAAATTTACTCTAATGCCCCTATTACATTAAAAATTAATAGTTAATTAGAAAAAATACTTAATGTTAATGGGGAAAAATAAATATTAACATTGTGAAAAAAAAAAAAAGAAAAAAAAAAAGAAAAGAAAAGAAAGAAAGAAACTAATGCAGGGGAAGATGAGGAGCATAAGGGTAAATTCCCATCTAAGCCCCTCTTTCTCATCCATTTTCTCCTCAATGTGGGGAGAAAACAAAACACTCCAAAATGGTGGGTTTGAGGAGAAGATAAATAAGCCCTACCAAAATCACATCCCCCAACCAAATAAGGGCACTATTCAAAATCCTTCCCATTTTCTTCTCCCATTTTTCCATCATCCCAACTAAATGGGGCCTAAGTAAGAGAGGCATTCCATATATATCGATTCATCAAATACAAATACTTTCTCAGTTGGAATATTTTATAAGGGCATTGTGGACAAACTTTTAAAAATTTTAGTCAAAAAACTTTTTTCTGTTTGAACTAATCTATTTTGAAATACATCCTTCAACAATTTTTTTCTTCTTCTTGGAATTTCATTAAATAATTATTTTAATTTATACACGAAACTTAATGTTGAATAATGTTGTTTGGGTATTTTTGATATACATGTAGGTGAAAAGTGTGTTAATATATTTAAAATGCTCTAAAAATTGCTTAAAATGGCCTACCAAACAGGCTTCCAAGTTAGATTTTCCTTTCTAGTCCATCAATTCAAACCCACACACACGATGACAACCATTGTTCACCGCCTAGGTGTCAATGACCCCCCCATTGTCGCACCCAAATGAGACCACAAGGACATACTCCTTGAGACGTGGTCAAGACCATCGAGGTCCATAGCAAAGAACCAACCTTGGCGGCTATTAGTACATCAACATTAATTAGGCGCCCTGTAAGCACATGTGACGCCTGCGCTATGTGTATGAGTTTATAGTTCATGTTGTCCATTGCTTGAAAATGTTACGGGTCTATAAACCTCAAAGGAAAGAAGTATCCAATTGTCCATAATTTGAGTAGGATATTTTTTCCCATTTTGAAAAAGAATATTCTATTAAAAAGTTGGGTATAGACTTAGAACATTCATATCAGCCTTGTTGTGATTTTAGTCAAATTTGATCTAAAAAGTTATTTTAACTAATTCATTTGTCAAGCATGTGCATAAGAAAAGATAAAAGATGACAACCACCCACATTTACTTAAGAAAATATATAAGATGAGTCAGATGACAATCTGTTATGAACTCGAAGGCAACCTTCATGTTCACTTCAACTTTAGCCTCCATGTTTTGGTTTTTTGTTTTTTTGTTTTTTTTTGTTTTTTTTTTTCCTTTTGAATTTATTAAAATATTTTGAGTTATTCTTACCCCTACACTAGAAATTTTTATGTTCTTAGTTCAGATTCTTTTTGTTTTGCTTCTATTTTATTTATGCTTTTAATGTTTTTAGCTTAGATTCCTTGCTTTTCTTTCCTATATGCAGAGATTCATGAGTGTCATCGATATCTACAACGCCCCCTCTTTCCGCTGATAACAGTGACTATTGTACTGGTGGAGGTATTGGTGGTGTTTATCGGTCATTGGTGATGACCTTGGGTTATTTTAATTTTGAACAATTTGTGGCATTGAAGCAGTCAATGAGAAGAAAAAAGAGTTGGGCAGAAAAATAAAGAATTAAAATAAATTAAATAAAAAAATAACGCAGAAGTGAAAATTGTAAAGCCTTCAAAGTTGATGTGTCCTAATTTAAAAAAGTCAATAAAAAGTCAAACATCTTCAATTTTATATATACTAACTTAAGAAGTGCAGTTGTATGATTATATACTAGTTGAGAATTGAAAATATATCTGCTTTAACGTAATAATTATTGAAATTTACATTCTGATGAAAAGAAGAAAATGAATATTAGTTATGAATAGTGCACCATTGTTGTTTTTGTTCGATGGAGTTAGGTTTTTTTTTTTTTTTTTTTTTTTTTTTGTTTTTCTCTCTCTTGATTTATCAATATATATGAATTTGGATCCATTTTTTTGTTAGTATGAACAAAGTTGTGAAGAAACACAATCATAGTGTAAGCAAAAGTCAAGGCCCCCACACCATAGTGTAGCTCCATCGATACTGTGTTTCATCTAGAAGCAACTTCTAATCGATTTAAAGCCCATAAAATAACCCAAAAAAAAAAAAAAGTTAACTCTTAATTTAAAAGAAAATGCATTTTCATTAAATCCCAATTTTTATTTTTGCTCAGTTGAAGGTCTAAAATTCATCATTTGAGAAGTTTGTCGCGTCAACAACCTTTGCTATTGTCGCGTTTCATGTTTGTATCATGCTATCATTTAAGTATCTTTGAGCATTTAATTTCTTTAAAAAGAGAATATATATATATATATTGAGAGAGAGAGAGAGAGAGAGAGAGAGTATGTGTATATGGAAACATACAAAAAATGAAGCAAATCAACCATAGTTTAATTTTTTTTTTTTTTTTTTTGAGAGTTTCAGTTAGCTCAACAAGTAAAGTCTTTGATGGTTGTATAAGAGATTTGGGGTTCAATCATCGCCTACACCAAAAACTGATTTGTGTTTTGATTTGATGATAAAAGCTATTATCAAGTGTAAACGCCAAGGTTGAAATTCTAAAAAAAAAAAAAAAAAGTTTAAAATACTTTACTCATCTATTTCATATGTAATTCATACTTTACTCATACATTTTATATGTTTATGCAAATTTCAATAGAGTGTATGGTTACCAACACAAACTTTATAGCAACAAGGGTCACGAAAGCAACAAATTGGTTGCCCTTGTCTGCTTTTGACAAAAGTTAAGAACGCCATCAATACGATCATAAAAATCTTCACAAAAAAATTGTTTGTAGCTCTCCATTAACACTTGCTCTTAAAATTCTTCAGATAGCAAGTGTTAGCTGTCTTCAGTTGTAGAATGAAAGGTATATAATTTTTTATAGAAAAATATGGAATTGGCACCACTAATTGAAAATGATTGTGTTCATAAATAGGTGAAAAAATAATTTTGATATGGAAACTCTTGGGAACACACCAAAGAGCTCATTTATTGAATTTTCGTTTTTCCACCCTTATTGAATAGTTTAATGAACATTTCCTCTCTCTCCACATAAATTGTCATTTCTTAATCCATTAACATTAGTCGTTCATATATGATAAGAAAGAAATGGGAGGTTTTGTCTTTTTTATGGTTTTATTAATTTATTTGTTCTTTTTTTATTTATTTTTTATTTTTTAGGATAGCAGATGCACGGTCTAAATTTGATTTAGAAACCTAAGTATTTTTTTCTTTATATAACTTATGTGCCTTGGCTAAAAAAAAAAAAAACTAAACTAAACTAATGTGACTTGACAATAAAGTATTCATATTCTATTTGCAAGAATAGAGAGGATGAGATTAGTTAGAGTCATAAAAAGGAAGATAAATGGATAGAGGAAGAGTGATATTAAAGTAGATAGTAGTGGGGAGATGAAAAGGTAAAAGGGAGGGAGAAAGGTTGGAGAAATTGTAACAATAATTGTTGGAAAATGAATAATAAGAAGATAATTTAAAAGATATGATATTTTGATTGTTAAATAATGGAGTTTTTAATTCACCTTAAATGAGTAAATGTTGAAAAAATTATAAGAAAAATTGTAAAGAAAAAGAATAATGACATGATCACTGATATACTCAACTAGGGTGCAGCAACAATAGATGGTATACATAGATTTTTAATGATATAGATGATATGACTAAATTTAAATGTTGAATAAAAAAAGATGAGAAGAAAAAGAGAGAAAAAAAATACACAGCAATAAACACCAAATTAATCAAGTCGTCTTATGTAATAGAATACCATTATATTCTTATATACTCTTTTTTATAATGCAGTACGATAACCTTTAACAATCAAATGTGATTTAAAAATCCAAGTATTTTTTTTTTATATAACTTATGTGCCATGATTATAAAAACAAAAAACAAAAACAAAAACAAAAAACTAATGTGCCTTGACAATAAAGGTATAAAATTCTATTTGCAAGAATAAAGGGGAATTGTTGATTGTTCAATCTATTAGTAAATATTAATCTCATGAGAGCTTTGATTACATATACATACTTACTAGTTCCTATACAAGTGATGCCTAACAGATAATTTATTTATACTCAAAAGATTCAATTGATTAACTAAGACTTTTTTTGGCATACTTTGAGTGAGAACAGGGATGTATATTTTATAATCATGTGGAAATTTGATATTGGGGTGTTTCATGTTTGTACCATGCTATCATGTAAGTATCTTTAAGCTTCTGATATATACATATATATATATATATAGAGAGAGAGAGAGAGAGAGAGAGAGAGAGAGAGAGAAATGAAGCAAATCAACCAAAAGTTAAATATTTCATATGCTATTCTTACTTTACTCACATATTTCATTCGTTGCTTTACTCATACATTTTATATGTTTTTGCAAATTTCAATTGGGGTGTATATGAGAGGGATGTGGCCCGCCACAAGTGTTGCAGCAACATGGGTCACGATAGCAACATATTGGTTGCCCTTGTGTGCTTCTGATAAAAACTAAGAATGCCATCAATACGACCATAAAAACCTTCACAACAAATTGTTTGTAGCCTTCCATTCACACTTATTCTTGAAGTGTTAGTCTTCTTCAGTTGTAGAATGAATATATGGAACTGGCATCACTAATTGAAAATACTTGTGTTTATAAATAGGTGAAAAAATAATTTTGATATGGAAACTATTGGGAACGCACTAAAGAGCTCATTTATTGAATTTTCGTTTTTACACCCTTATTGAAGAGTTTAATGAGCGCACTCTCTCTCTCTCTCTCTCTCCCCACATTAATTTTCATTTCTTAATCCCTTAACGCTAGTCATTTATTATATGATAAGAAAGAACTGAGAGGCTTTGTCTTTTTAGGGTTTTATTTAGTTATTTGTTATTTTTCTTAGGATAGCAAATGCCAAGTCTAAATGTGATTTAGAATCCGAAGTATTTTTTATTTTTATAACTTATGTGCCTGGATTATTAAAAAAAAAAAAAAAAAAACAAAACTAATGTGCCATATCAATAAAGGTATTAGAATTCTATTTCCACGAATAGATATGAATTGTTGATTATTAAATCTATTAGTAAATATTGATCTCACGAGAGCTTTAATTATATATATGTACAAGTTCCTATACAAATGATGCCCATTATGCTCAAAATATTCAATTGATTGGCTGAGACTTTTTTGTGGCTTACTTTGATTGAATCAGGATGTATATTGTTTAATTATGTGGAAGTTTGATATTAATGAACTATATATTTTGTTTTATGGACATCTTTGCCTGTTATTTTCTTGATTTGTTTTCCTTATAATCCTTCACTAATGAATCTTTATTAATCTCACTATTATATTGAGATTTTCAGATAAAGGAACCTACTGGCAAGCTAATTCAAGGTTTTCATGATTGCAAATTTGAGTTTAAAGCTCAAAGGAAAGGACTTTATCAATTCTGTTTTGTTAAGTTGTGAATTTCCATAGATGTTTTAATGGCATTATTCTGTGCGAAATTTATTGTAATTTCATGCTTTTATTTTCTTGTATTTTGTGGAGTTTTAATGTATGGTTTCAGAGTTAGAGAAGCCATGCTAAATCAATGGAACTCAGAACTGACTCGATGGTGGGTTGTGCCTACAGCACCCTCAAGTTTGCATGTGATGAGCACTTGAGGAAGTTCAAAACTCAATCAGACTTGGAGTACTCGCAAGTGCCTCTGGACAGTTCATATTTTTAGAATAAGTTGAGATTCTTTTTCCTCTATAAATACCCGCATTTTCCTCAAAATTGTTGGCAGAGATTAAGGGTTTTATAAATAAAAAACACCCACCTTGAGAGAGTACCACCATTCACTTAAGAGAAAAATCTTTATAGCCTCATCTCCTTCCCTCTCCCAATTTACAATTACATATCCATGAGAGGAGATTCTAACCCTCGCCACTTAGATTTTTGCTTGTTGCTTGGACATTTGGGAAGCATTGGAGTTTGATCACATTTTCAACCAGTAAGGCTTAGTGGTGCAACTAGCCAGTGTTACAGGATCCGAAAAGCTCGTTGAAGACAAGTTTCCGAGAAGTCCATTGGTAATTAGAGCATGAAGGGCTTGAGTATATTGAGTAGCTTAGGCTTCGAGGGTCTTTGTGTATTCATGTAATCCAACTTATTTGCTAGTTGATCATTTCCTACATCAAGGTACAAAGAAAGATTTTTGCGCCCAGTTCTCTAGTATTGGGTGTTATCTTTGGCTTGCTCTCTCTTTACCTATTGCCCTTTGCATTATGGCATTGTTCAATTATGTTTATCCTTGCAAATTAATAGTAGCATGCTTGGTTAATTGGTTAATCACATAAATTTCACATTAATTGTGATAAGCTTAGAATTGATTACGCCGTAATTAAAAGTTGGGGGGTCTAAATCAGCACCTAGTAATTAGGCGTGCAAACTTTCATGTTTTGCTAACCAGTCTCCCTACCATGGAATTATTGACATTGGTGTACTTGTTGATCCCTTTACATACTTGATCACCATGCAAAAGATGGTGATGAAAAACCATTCACCCACTAACTATAAATAATCAAATCACGACTCCAATCCATATAAACAAAAATGTCTACAGGATTGGAGTAAAGGGAATTTTATCAGGTAGACTCCATTTGGATGATAAAATAAATTTTTTTTTTTGAAACCAAACAAAAAATGATTTGAATATGATAGTTGGGTAACGTTTATTGTTCACACTTAAAATAGCAACCTTCGGCCATAAACATAAATTGTTAACATAAGTGTGATGCCGCGATCAAATCAACAAGTACCCAAAAAAAAAAAAAAGGAAAAGAAAAATGAAAAAGATAAAAAACATTAGTGAACATATATTGATTTTCCTCCCATGTTTTTAGAATTCCTAATCTACAGATTTTATACAAATATTGTTGCCATGGAGAGGAATATGAAAATTTCTTTGAAAATTTTTGATTCAGTATACATACTCTATGAATAGAATTAATTAATTCATCTTCGAATTATACTAGCTTGTAACCCATACATATGCATAGACATAATGAAATACACATGATTATAGTATTGTGTAGAAGTATAATAAATTTAAAATTTTAATTATATTTTTTCCAAGATAGATGCAAAGAATTTCAATTCTCTAGGATAAAGAAATTGTAAAACATAATCTAGTCTTAAGAAAATATATAAGATGACAATCTGTTATGAACTCAAATGCAACCTTCATATTCACTTCAACTTTAGCTTACATGTTTTGTTTTTGTTTTTTTGTTTTTTCTTTTGAACTTGTGAAAATACTTTGAGTTATTCTTACCCTTACACTAGAAATTCTATGTTCTTAGTTCAGATTCTTTTTGTTTTGCCTTTATTTTATTTATGCTTTTAATGTTTTTAGCTTAGATTCCTTGCTTTTCTTTCTTATATACAAAGATTCATGAGTGTCATCGATATCTACAACGCCCCCTCTCTCCGCTGATAACAGTGACTATTGTAGTGGTGGAGGCAGTAGTGGTGTTTATCGGTCATTGGTGATGACCTTCGGTTATTTTAAGTGGGAACAATTTGTGGCATTAAAATAGTCAATGAGAAGAAACAAGATTTGGGCAGAAAAATAAAGAATTAAAATAAATTAAATAAAATAAAATAACGCTGAAGTGAAAATTGTAAAGCCTTCAAAGTTGATGTGTCATAATTTGAAAAAGTCAACAAAAAGTCAAACATCTTCAATTTTATATACACTAGCTTAAGAAGTGCAGTTGTATGATTATGTACTCGTTGAAAATTGAAAATATATGCGCTTTAAAGTAATAATTAATGAAATTAGCATTCTAATGAGAAGAAGAAAATGAATATTAGTTATGAATAGTGCACCATTGTTGTTTTTGTTTGATGGAGTTTTTTTTCCCCTGCTTTATCAATATATATGAAGTTGGAACCATTTTTTGTTAGCATGAACAAAGTTGTGAAGAAACACAATCATTGGTGTAAGCAAAAGCCAAGGCCCCTCTAGCCATAGTGTAGCTCCATCACTATGTTTCATCCAAAAGCAACTTCTAATCGATTTAAAGCCCATAAAATGACCCCCCCCCCCCCCTCTCGCCCCAAAAAAAAGTTAACGCTTAATTTAAAAGAAAATGCAATTTCATTAAATCCCAATTTTTATTTTTGCTAAGTTGAAGGTCTAAAATTCCTCATTTGAGAAGTTTGTTGTGTCAACAACCTTTGCTATTGTGGTGTTTCATGTTTGTACCATGCTATCGTTTAAGTATCTTTGAGCGTTTAATTTCTTTAAAAAGAGAATATATATATATATATATATATGTTGAGAGAGAGAGGGAGAGAGAGAGTGTGTGTGTGTATGTGTATACGGAAACACACAAAAAATGAAGCAAATCAACCATAGTTTAAAATACTTTACTCATCTATTTCATATGTAATTCATACTTCACTCATACATTTTATATGTTTATGCAAATTTCAATAGAGTGTATGGTTACCAACACAAACTTTATAGCAACAAGGGTCACGAAAGCAACAAATTGGTTACCCTTATCTGCTTTCAACAAAAGTTAAGAACTCCATCAATACGATCATAAAAATCTTCACAACAAATTGTTTGTAGCCTTCCATTAACACTTACTCTTAAAATTCTTCAGATAGCAAGTGTTAGTCGTCGTCAGTTGTAGAATGAAAGGTATATAATTTTTGATAGAAAAATATGGAATTGGCACCACTAATTGAAAATGATTGTGTTCATAAATAGGTGAAAAAATAATTTTGATATGGAAACTCTTGGGAACACACCAAAGAGCTCATTTATTGAATTTTCGTTTTTCCACCCTTACTTAATAGTTTAATGAACATTTCCTCCCTCTCCACATAAATTGTCATTTCTTAATCTGTTAACATTAGTCGTTTCATATATGATAAGAAAGAAATGGGAGGTTTTGTCTTTTTTATGGTTTTATTATTATTTTTATTTTTATTTTTTTAGGATAGCAGATGCACGGTCTAAATTTGATTTAGAAACCTAAGTATTTTTTCTTTATATAACTTATGTGCCTTGGCTATAGAAATAAAATAAAAAAACAAAAACAAAAACAAAACTAATGTGACTTGACAATAAAGTATTCATATTCTATTTGCAAGAATAGAGAGGGATGAGATTAATTAGAGTCATAAAAAGGAAGATAAATGGATAGAGGAAGAGTGATATTAAAGTAGATAGTAGTGGGAAGATGAAAAGGTAGAAGGGAGGGAGAAAGGTTGGAGAAATTGTAACAATAATTGTTGGAAAATGAATAATAAGAAGATAATTTAAAAGATATGATATTTTGATTGTTAAATAATGGATTTTTTAATTCACCTTAAATGAGTAAATGTTGAAAAAATTATAAGAAAAATTGTAAAGAAAAAGAATAATGACATGATCACTGATATACTCAACTAGGGTGTAGCAACAATAGATGGTATACATAGCTTTTTAATGATATAGATGATATGACTAAATTTAAATGTTGAATAAAAAAAGATGAGAAGAAAAAGAGAAAAAAAAAATACACAGCAATAAACACCAAATTAATCAAGTCGTCTTATGTAATAGAATACCATTATATTCTTATATACTATTTTTTATAATGCAGTATGATAACATTTAACAATCAAACGTGATTTAAAAATCCAAGTATTTTTTTTTTATATAACTTATGTGCCTTGATTATAAAAACCAAAAATAAAAAAAAAAACAAAAAACTAATGTGCCTTGACAATAAAGGTATAAAATTCTATTTGCAAGAATAAAGGGGAATTGTTGATTGTTCAATCTATTAGTAAATATTAATCTCATGAGAGCTTTGATTACATATACATACTTACTAGTTCCTATACAGGTGATGCCCAACAGATAATTTATTTATACTCAAAAAATTCAATTGATTAACTGAGACTTTTTGTGGCATACTTTGAGTGAGAACAGGGATGTATATTTTATAATCATGTGGAAATTTGATATTGGGGTGTTTCATGTTTGTACCATGCTATCATGTAAGTATCTTTAAGCTTCTGATATATATATATATATATATATATATAGAGAGAGAGAGAGAGAGAGAGAGAGAGAGAGAGAGAGAGAGAGAGAGAGAGAAATGAAGCAAATCAACCAAAAATTACATATTTCGTATGTTATTCTTACTTTACTCACATATTTCATTCGTTGCTTTACTCATACATTTTATATGTTTTTGCAAATTTCAATTGAGGTGTATATGAGAAGGATGAGGCCCGCCACAAGAGTTGCAGCAACATGGGTCACGATAGCAACATATTGGTTGCCCTTGTGTGCTTCCGATAAAAACTAAGAATGCCATCAATACAACCATAAAAACCTTCACAACAAATTGTTTTTTGCCTTCCATTAACACTTATTCTTGAAGTCTTAGTCTTCTTCAATGGTAGAATGAATATATGGAACTAGCATCACTAATTGAAAATATTTGTGTTTATAAATAGGTGAAAAAATAATTTTGATATGGAAACTCTTGGGAACGCACTAAAGAGCTCATTTATTGAATTTTCGTTTTTACACCCTTATTGAAGAGTTTAATGAGCGCACTCTCTCTCTCTCTCTCTCTCTCTCTCTCTCTCTCTCTCTCTCTCTCTCTCCACATTAATTTTCATTTCTTGATCCCTTAACGCTAGCCATTTATTATATGGTAAGAAAGGCTTTGTCTTTTTAGGGTTTTATTTATTTATTTGTTATTTTTCTTAGGATAGCAAATGCCTAGTCTAAATGTGATTTAGAATCCTAAGTATTTTTTATTTTTATAACTTATGTGCCTTGACTATTAAAAAAAAAAGATGAAAGAAAAAAAAAAAAAAAAACAAAACAAAAACAAAACTAATGTGCCATATCAATAAAGGTATTAGAATTCTATTTCCACAAATAGATATGAATTGTTGATTATTAAATCTATTAGTAAATATTAATCTCACAAGAACTTTGATTATATATACATACAAGTTCCTATACAAATGATGCCCATTATGCTCAAAATATTCAATTGATTGGCTGAGACTTTTTTGTGGCATACTTTGATTAAATCAGGATGTATATTGTTTAATTATGTGGAAGTTTGATATTAATGAACTTTATATTTTGTTTTGTGGACATCTTTGCACTGTTATTTTCTTGATTTGTTTCCTTATAATCCTTCACTAATGAATCTTTATTAATCTCACTATTATATTGAGTTTTTCAGATAAAGGAACCTGCTGGCAAGCTAATTCAAGGTTTTCGTGATTGCAAATTTGAGTTTAAAGCTCAAAGGAAAGGGCTTAATCAATTATGTTTTGTTAAGTTGTGAATTTCCATAGGTGTTTTAATGGCATTATTCTGTGCCAAATTTATTGTAAGGTGTAATTACACATAACCCACCTGTGGTTTAGGCGAAAATCACTTTGCCTACCCGTGATTTGAAAAGTATCACTTAACCAATTTGAGGTATGTTTCCATCAATCTCCGTAACCAACCTCAGTCCCAGGTATTATAAAAACGCCTCTTAACCCCAAAACACAACATAACACGAATGGAAACACCCAAAACTCAGAAACTTTTCGAGAGAGAGACCTGTGGTGAGATCAACATATTCTTCGTGGTTTGGAGTGTCTGGGGGGGGGGGGGAGAAAATTTGCAACATCGATGCTAGGGGAGGTAGTTTCGGTAAAGAAAATCAAGGTATTTGTGTCTGTTCTCGATTTAGGGTTTCAGATTTTGTTCAAGTGCTAACTTACTGTGTGAAACTCTAAATTTGGGCTACCTAGGAATCATGTTTTGTTGATATGTCTTCATCAAGTGGTAATTTCTCGGGTTCATGTGGGCATATGTGCAATGAGCAGACTTGTGTTTTGAGAAAAAGTTTGAGTTTGTACAATTTTCGGAGGAGGTTCTTGGGTCGTAGCCATTATAAGGTTGGTCCTAAGTGTCCTTTCTTTTTTTGGCTTGATAACCCAACCTGTCCTCGTGGGAATGAAACTGCACCTTTGACTCTAGGGAGGATGTTTAGGCTTCAGAGTGCTCTCTCCAACTTGCCAATGAGAGGGAAAGGACTGCTCTGGAAATGGTAGAAGAAGTTAGGCAAATGGCAGAGAAGGCTCTTGAAGAGGAAGCCAAAGCCAAGGAGAGGGAGAGAAAGGCTCGAGCTGTCTGTGCAAAAGCTAAGGAAAAGGCCATGTTTGCTGAAGAGAAGCAGAGAATGTGGAAGTTTGCATGCATTTTGTCATGGATCTTTTTTGCTATTGTTATGTTGTTGTTGTTGTGTTTTGGCTCAATTGAGTTCTCTGGAGTGAAGAAACCTAGGTTGTTGCCCTAAAGTAGTTAATTGGTTAGTAGAGATAGTTATGGCAATGGTGTTATTGAATTTGCATTGTAATAGCACTAGCCTACTGATGTAATGTTTTGATGTGTCAATGAACAAAGAATTAGTCAATTATTGAGAATTGTTTTGTGCATACCATACCAACTATTCAATGAAAGAAGTATTGGTCATGCACTAGTCTCTAAGCATATAATGAAAGAAGTATTGGTCCATTATCAATGACCTACACATACCATAACAACCATTCCACAATAACAACTTCCAGACACTCTATATTGAAAAAATCTACTTGGACACAATCTGTAGTAGCAATAAATAAATTTCCATATAATCCAGTTTGGACAAATAATGTTCCATACAGTTACCTGCACATACCATAACAACCATTTCACAATAACAACTTTCATACACTCTATATTGGAAAAATTTACTTGGACATAATCTGTAGTAGCAATAATAAAACTTCCATATAATTTGGTTTGAAAAAATTATGTTCCATACAAATTGTTTTGGACAAATAATGTTCCATACAAACTGAATTGAATAAATACCACAACTTCCATACCATAATACCACAGAATTTCAGACCATAATAACAACCTGGAGTGTATAATAACAACCTGAAATGTATTGTAACTTAACTTTTAGTAAATTACAAAAAAGCACATTCCAAGGTCGGCTACATATATATATATATATATATATATATGTATATGTATGATAATTACAAAAAGGTGATTTTTTTTTTTTACACTAATTGATAATTACAAAAAGCCAACAATGGTCTTCACAAAAAACACTAGCTGTAGGCCCACATGTTTCCACTAGCTTTACTCCCAATACTGGCATGCATACCCACTAGCTTCATTTCTTGCCTTTACTCTTTCCACCCACTGAATTCATTTTTGGTGGCCTTTGTGCAGCAAGCTATTCTCTAGTCCTCACACCACCAGTGCTTTTATTTGCAGGTGAAGGCTACAAAATAAAAAATAGATCCACTTGTTAAAAAATATCTCAGTCTACACAACCATCTAGGAAAGAGGTAACTCAATTAAGTTACCGGTGAAGAACTTGGTAGGGTATCCCAGGTCTCCCTAGGTGTGTGAAACTCTGGCTGTGAGAAAGAGAACCATTCTACTCTCATGTGAGATGGCCTAGCTTGATTTCCTTACTGTGAAGCTTGATTTCCTTGCTATGAGGATGAACGCTGAGTGGCAGACCTCATGTTGTAAGTCTGGGTAGGCTGCTAGGATGGTGGCTGGGGTGCAGCCTGAGGTGCAGATCCAGATCTGGTACTAGGTGCAGGCACCCCACCCCTTACCTGTAACAAAACCAAGTTTCAGTACATTAATATCTTTGTAAGTTTAAAAACAAGTTTTTTTTTTTTTTTTTTTTTGCCATTTACATCTCAATTACTTACAGCTTTTTCTCTTTCAAGCCTCTGTCTCCTCTACCATGGTGTCTCCCTAGTGATGCCAGCCTTGCACCCTCTTGAGTTATGCCCTTCCTTTTTGCATTTCCCATACCTTATAGGTCTATTCAGCCTACTTGCTTTGTAAGGGTTCCTAGGCTCATCAGGAGCCTTCTTTCTTTGCATGGGTGGCCTGCTTGGTGGTTTGTATATGTGAGGTGCTAGAGAAGCAGGTTGTCTAGTCTTAGCCCATTCTGACTGGCCAAGCATGGGAAGAAGTACCTCCTTGTATATCTCCGTGTAAGTTTCTTTGTGGTAGTATGGGTGGGTGTAGGTTTCTGGTGTCTCAATGTTTGTATAAATGGCATTTATGGCATGTTTGCATGGAATGCAATTTAAGTCCTAATACCTACAGCTGCATGTCTTCTTGACAAGATCAACTACATGCCTCTCATGCTGACTAGCTACCTCATAAAGAAAATTGTCAGCTGGGGTAGAACTAAATGGCTTGCTTTCAACCTTCAATTTCTCCAACTTATCTTGTATGCTTGGACACAACTTTCCAACATACTTTTGTATCCCTTCCCTTTTTGTGTAAAGCCTAGTCATAAGTCTAACCTTAATCTACTCCAACATTGCTAAGATAGGCTTGTCCCTAGACTTTAATGTCATTGAGTTAAAAGACTTACTCAAGTTATTTACCAAACAATCTGTTAAGGCCCTAGGAGTGAAGTGTGACATTGTCCACTGTGCAGGTGCAATGTTTGTAAGATACTCATATGCCTTTTCATCCAAATCCTTTACGTGCTGCATGCATCTCTCAAACTCTCTTACTGTTGTGGTAGCAGCACACCTCCACAGTGCATCCTTTAGCTCCAATCCCTTGTGATCTACTTTGAAGTTGTTGTAGATATGTTTCACACAGTATCTATGCTCCACAGTAGGGAATAGTGTCTCTATTGCAGGTATAAGCCCCTGCAAATAACCAAATAAACAAACAAAACATGTTAGTTCATGTGTAATTGAACAAAACTTGCATACCTTTTGCCTATCAGAAATGAAGACCAACTGAAGCTCCTCTGGCCTCCCTATATCATCAGCAAAAATTTCCAAAAACCATATCCAAGACTCCTTATTTTCTTGTTCCATAACAACCATGGCTACTGGAAAAATGTTGTCATTTGCATCCTTGGTAGTGGCAGATAAGATTTGCCCTCCAAATCTGTGCTTTATGTGACAACCATCTAAACCTATAAATGGCCTATATCCAATTAAAAATCCTAACTTCTGAGCATTGAACCTAACATACATCCTCCTAAATTTTGGCTGGGAAGTCTCATCAGCCATTTCTGTCTGTAGTATAACCCTACTCCCCTTGTCTACAGTGTTTATCATTTGTGCATATTCCCAAAGGACAACATATTGCAGTTGCTTATCTTCATTGATCAAATCCTTTGACTTTCTCTTTGACCTATACACTTGGTTTACACTTAGGTCAACAAATAAATTTTGCATCACATGGTTGTGTACACCACTCACCTTCCATTTTGGATTTTTGCTAAAATCCTCAATGAACCTTTTAGCAACATAAACTGATGTTGCTTGGCTATTTTTAAAAGACTTGGGGCAAGAATAGTCATTTGTCAAGGTCTTAATATGAAATGTTAGCTCTCCACTTATTTGAGATGCATAACATCTCCACCCACACTCATTCTTACAGTGAACTGATATCTTGGTTCTCTCATTAAACTTGAATTTGATGTCAATAGGTTTTTTAATTGCATACTTCCTCAAAGCAACTCTGAATACCTTTGTATTAGGAAACTTCATCTCCTTCTTTAGTACAACATTTTTCATGTCACTTTTAGCATTAAACTCTGGCTGCTCAGGTACCTGCTCATCATTAGACCCATCCATGCTTACCAGGTCATCTTCAAGAGCTGGCTTAGCCCACTCAGGTCTGCATGGGGTGCATTGCTTGATTCTGGGGCTATATTGGGAACATCACTTGATTTTGGAGCAAAACCTTGTGGAGCTGAGTTTGGAGTAGCAAATATGTCATCACTAAAGTCATCCCCCTCTAGGCCTTCATATAGCCAATCATCATCATTATCTCCTTCAACATTCTATTCTTCAACCCTTGCACCAACCTTAGAATCCTGCTCTTCAACTTTATCACCAACATTCTCAACATCCTCAACATTCTCATCATCTTCTTCTTCCTCCTCCAATACAACTTCATCATAATCACTCCACATCTATTTCATCCCTCCCTCCATCACCACCTACACCATCATCTGCCACTCCCCCCTCCATCAGGATACCCAACTGCTAGTAGCTTCACATCTATGTCAGTATAGATTATGATTTTGTTAGCTGGCCATGCCTTATGAAGGGTAGTTATTTTCACCACATCTACATCTGTTTTTATGTCCCTTATATCATCCTCTACATTACCTTCAGGAAGTAAATACCTATATCTATTGTGTTTTTTAGGAGCACCAACTAGATGGCATAAATCTCGAATTTCAAAGAAACTTAACTTATCAGGGTCAATCTCTATCAATGTATGTACAGACCCACCCACATATTTAAGGGTTGGGTCCTCCACAAAACACCCCCAACATGAATTTCAATGTCAAATGTGAAGTCAACCATTTGCAATTAAAATAAGTAGGTTGTTTTAATTAAGTAGTTTGTTTAAATTTAGTAGTTTGTTTAAAATAAGTAGTTTGTTTACATATTGACATGCTGAAAACGACAACAAGCCAAAAGAGACAACACACGGCCAAAGAACCATATATAGCACATGCAAAACCAGATTCCCAACAAATTCATAGGGACCACACTACCCACAGTTCACAAACAAGTGTAACCATTGACAAATAAACTTGATTCTTTCAGGTATATGCATATATATATCGCCTTAGACTTAAATTATGTTGGGCCGGCCCTACACATAGGGTGGATTCCACCCTTAAGGCTTCGTTTGGTTGGGGATAAAAAGATTTAATTTTCCTCACATACGTGTAATTAGGGGTGAGAAAGTGGAAGGATGAAATAGTTCTTTTATTTGGTTATGAAGATAATGAGATGATAGAAAGTTGTATTTATAAATTTACTCTAATGCCCCTATTACATTAAAAATTAATAGTTAATTAGAAAAAATACCTAATGTTAATGGGGAAAAATAAATATTAGCATTGCAAAAAAAAAAAAAAAGAAACTAATGCAAGGGAAGATGAGGAGCATAAGGGTAAATTCCCATCTAAGCCCCTCTTTCTCATCTATTTTCTCCTCAATGTGGGGAGAAAACAAAACACTCCAAAATGGTGGGTTTGAGGAGAAGATAAATAAGCCCTACCAAAATCACATACCCCCACCAAATGGCACTATTCAAAATCCTTCCCATTTTCTTCTCCCATTTTTCCATCATCCCAACTAAATGGGGCCTAAGTAAGAGAGGCATTCCATATATATATATATATATATATATATATATATATATCGATTCATCAAATACAAATACCTTCTCAGTTGGAATATTTTATAAGAGCATTGTGGACAAACTTTTAAAAATTTAAGTCAAAAAACTTTTTTCTGTTTGAACTAAGCTATTTTGAAATACATCCTTCAACAAATTTTTTCTTCTTCTTGGAATTTCATTAAATAATTATTTTAATTTATACACAAAACTTAATGTTGAATAATATTGTTTGGGTGTTTTTGATATACGTGTGGGTGAAAAAGTGTGTTAATGTGTTTAAAATACTCTAAAAATTGCTTAAAATGACCTACCAAACAGGCTTCTACAGTTAGATTTTCCTTTCTAGTCCATCAATTCAAACCCACACACACGATGACAACCATTGTTCACCACCTAGGTGTCAATGACCCCCCCATTGTCGCACCCAAATGAGACCACAAGGACATACTCCTTGAGACGTGGTCAAGACCATCGAGGTCCATAGCAAAGAACCTTGGCGGCTGTCAGTACATCAACTTTAATTAGGCGCCCTGTAAGCACATGTGACGCCTGCGCTATGTGTATGAGTTTATAGTTCATGTTGTCCATTGCTTGAAAATGTTACGGGTCTATAAAACTCAAAGGAAAGAAGTATCCAATTGTCCATAATTTGAGTAGGATATTTTTTCCCATTTTGGAAAAGAATATTCTATTAAAAAGTTGGGTATAGACTTAGAAAATTCACATCAGCCTTGTTGGGATTTTAGTCAAATTTGATCTAAAAAGTTATTTTAACTAATTCATTTGTCAAGCATGTGCATAAGAAAAGATAAAAGATGACAACCACCCACATTTACTTAAGAAAATATATAAGATGAGTCAGATGACAATCTGTTATGAACTCGAAGGCAACCTTCATGTTCACTTCAACTTTAGCCTCCATGTTTTGGTTTTTTGTTTTTTTGTTTTTTTTTGTTTTTTTTTTTCCTTTTGAATTTATTAAAATATTTTGAGTTATTCTTACCCCTACACTAGAAATTTTTATGTTCTTAGTTCAGATTCTTTTTGTTTTGCTTCTATTTTATTTATGCTTTTAATGTTTTTAGCTTAGATTCCTTGCTTTTCTTTCCTATATGCAGAGATTCATGAGTGTCATCGATATCTACAATGCCCCCTCTTTCTGCTGATAACAGTGACTATTGTAGTGGTGGAGGCATTGGTGGTGTTTATCGGTCATTGGTGATGACCTTGGGTTATTTTAAGTTTGAACAATTTGTGGCATTGAAGCAGTCAATGAGAAGAAAAAAGAGTTGAGCAGAAAAATAAAGAATTAAAATAAATTAAATAAAAAAAATAACACTGAAGTGAAAATTGTAAAGCCTTCAAAGTTGATGTGTCCTAATTTGAAAAAGTCAATAAAAAGTCAAACATCTTCAATTTTATATATACTAACTTAAGAAGTGCAGTTGTATGATTATATACTAGTTGAGAATTGAAAATATATCTGCTTTAAAGTAATAATTATTGAAGTTTACATTCTAATGAAAAGAAGAAAATGAATATTAGTTATGAATACTGCACCATTGTTGTTTTTGTTTGATGGAGTTAGGGTTTTTTTTTTTTTTTTTTTTTTTTTTTTTTTTTTTTTTTATCAATATATATGAAGTTGGATCCATTTTTTTGTTAGTATGAACAAAGTTGTGAAGAAACACAGTCATAGTGTAAGCAAAAGCCAAGGCCCCCAAGCCATAGTGTAGCTCCATCACTGTGTTTCATCCAGAAGCAACTTCTAATCGATTTAAAGACCATAAAATAACCCCCCCCCCCCAAAAAAAAAAGTTAACGCTTAATTTAAAAGAAAATGCATTTTCATTAAATCCCAATTTTTATTTTTGCTCAGTTGAAGGTCTAAAATTCATCATTTGAGAAGTTTGTTGCATCAACAACCTTTGCTATTGTGGCATTTCATGTTTGTATCATGCTATCATTTAAGTATCTTTGAGCGTTTAATTTCTTTAAAAAGAGAATATATATATATATATATATATAGAAGAGAGAGAGAGAGAGAGAGAGAGAGAGAGAGAGAGAGTATGTGTATATGGAAACATACAAAAAATGAAGCAAATCAACCATAGTTTAAAATAAATTTTTTTTTTTAGGGTTTCATTTAGCTCAACAAGTAAAGTCTCTGATGGTTGTATAAGAGATTTGTGGTTCAATCCCCACCTACACCAAAAACTGATTTGTGTCTTGATTTGATGATAAGAGCTATTATCAAGAGTAGATGCCATAGGTTGAAACTCTAAAAAAAAAAGTTTAAAATACTTTACTCATCTATTTCATATGTAATTCATACTTCACTCATACATTTTATATGTTTATGCAAATTTCAATAGTGTATGGTTACTAACACAAACTTTATAGCAACAAGGGTCACGAAAGCAACAAATTGGTTGCCCTTGTCTGCTTTTGACAAAAGTTAAGAATGCCATCAATACGATCATAAAATTCTTCACAAAAAATTGTTTGTAGCCTTCCATTAACACTTGCTCTTAAAATTCTTCAGATAGCAAGTGTTAGTTGTCTTCAGTTGTAGAATGAAAGGTATATAATTTTTGATAGAAAAATATGGAATTGGCACCACTAATTGAAAATAATTGTGTTCATAAATAGGTGAAAAAATAATTTTGATATGGAAACTCTTGGGAACACACCAAAGAGCTCATTTATTAAATTTTCATTTTTCCACCCTTATTGAATAGTCTAATGAACATTTCCTCTCTCTCCACATAAATTGTCATTTCTTAATCCATTAACATTAGTCGTTCATATATGATAAGAAAGAAATGGGAGGTTTTGTCTTTTTTATGGTTTTATTAATTTATTTGTTCTTTTTTTATTTATTTTTTATTTTTTAGGATAGCAGATGCACGGTCTAAATTTGATTTAGAAACCTAAGTATTTTTTTCTTTATATAACTTATGTGCCTTGGCTAAAAAAAAAAAAAACTAAACTAAACTAATGTGACTTGACAATAAAGTATTCATATTCTATTTGCAAGAATAGAGAGGATGAGATTAGTTAGAGTCATAAAAAGGAAGATAAATGGATAGAGGAAGAGTGATATTAAAGTAGATAGTAGTGGGGAGATGAAAAGGTAAAAGGGAGGGAGAAAGGTTGGAGAAATTGTAACAATAATTGTTGGAAAATGAATAATAAGAATATAATTTAAAAGATATGATATTTTGATTGTTAAATAATGGAGTTTTTAATTCACCTTAAATGAGTAAATGTTGAAAAAATCATAACAAAAATTGTAAAGAAAAAGAATAATGACATGATCACTGATATACTCAACTGGGGTGTAGCAACAATAGATGGTATACATAGCTTTTTAATGATATAGATGATATGACTAAATTTAAATGTTGAATAAAAAAAGATGAGAAGAAAAAGAGAAAAAATAAAATACATAGCAATAAACACCAAATTAATCAAGTCGTCATATGTAATAGAATACCATTATATTCTTATATACTATTTTTTATGATGTAGTATGATAACATTTAACAATCAAACGTGATTTAAAAATCCAAGTTTATTTATTTATTTTATATAACTTATGTGCCATGATTATAAAAAAAAAAAAAACTAATGTGCCTTGACAATAAAGATATAAAATTCTATTTGCAAGAATAAAGGGGAATTGTTGATTGTTGAATCTATTAGTAAATATTAATCTCACGAGAGCTTTGATTACATATACATACTTACTAGTTCCTATATAGGTGATGCCTAACAGATAATTTATTTATACTCAAAAGATTCAACTGATTAACTAAGACTTTTTGTGGCATACTTCGAGTGAGAACAGGGATGTATATTGTATAATCATGTGGAAATTTGGTATTGGGGTGTTTAATGTTTGTACCATGCTATCGTGTAAGTATCTTTAAGCTTCTGATATATATATATATATATATATATATATAGAGAGAGAGAGAGAGAGAGAGAGAGAGAGAGAGAGAGAGAGAGAGAGAGAGAGACATGAAGCAAATCAACCAAAAGTTAAATATTTCATATGTTATTCTTACTTTACTCACATATTTCATTCGTTGCTTTACTCATACATTTTATATGGTTTTGCAAATTTCAATTGGGGTGTATATGAGAAGGATGAGGCCCGCCACAAGAGTTGCAGCAACATGGGTCACGATAGCAACATATTGGTTGCCCTTGTGTGCTTCTGATAAAAACTAAGAATGCCATCAATACGACCATAAAAACCTTCACAACAAATTGTTTGTAGCCTTCCATTCACACTTATTCTTGAAGTGTTAGTCTTCTTCAGTTGTAGAATGAATATATGGAATTGGCATCACTAATTGAAAATACTTGTGTTTATAAATAGGTGAAAATATAATTTTGATATAGAAACTCTTGGGAATGCACTAAAGAGCTCATTTATTGAATTTTCGTTTTTACACCCTTATTGAAGAGTTTAATGAGCGCACTCTCTCTCTCTCCTCACATTAATTTTCATTTCTTAATCCCTTAACGCTAGCCATTTATTATATGATAAGAAAGAACTGAGAGGCTTTGTCTTTTTAGGGTTTTATTTATTTATTTGTTATTTTTCTTAGGATAGCAAATGCCTAGTCTAAATGTGATTTAGAATCCGAAGTATTTTTTATTTTTATAACTAATGTGTCTTGATTATTAAAAAAAAAAATACAAAACTAATGTGCCATATCAATAAAGGTATTGGAATTCTATTTCCACGAATAGATATGAATTGTTGATTATTAAATCTATTAGTAAATATTGATCTCACGAGAGCTTTGATTATATATACATACAAGTTCCTATACAAATGATGCCCATTATGCTCCAAATATTCAATTGATTGGCTGAGACTTTTTTGTGGCATACTTTGATTGAATCAGGATGTATATTGTTTAATTATGTGGAAGTTTGCTTTGCCCTGCTATTTTCTTGATTTGTTTTCCTTATAATCCTTCACTAATGAATCTTTATTAATCTCACTATTATATTGAGATTTTCAGATAAAGGAACCTACTGGCAAGCTAATTCAAGATTTTCATGATTGCAAATTTGAGTTTAAAGCTCAAAGGAAAGGACTTTATCAATTCTGTTTTATTAAGTTGTGAATTTCCATAGGTGTTTTAATGGCATTATTCTGTGCCAAATTTATTGTAATTTCATGCTTTTATTTTCTTGTATTTTGTGGAGTTTTAGTGTATGGTCTCAGAGTTAGAGAAGCCATGCTAAATCAATGGAACTCAGAACTGACTCGATGGTGGGTTGTGACTACAGCACCCTCAAGTTTGCAAGTGATGAGCACTTGAGGAAGTTCAAAACTCAATCAGAGTTGGAGTGCTCGCAAGTGCCTCTGGACAGTTCATATTTTTAGAATAAGTTGAGATTCTTTTTCCTCTATAAATACCTGCATTTTCCTCAAAATTGTTGGCAGAGATTAAGGGTTTTATAAACAAAAAACACCCACCTTGAGAGAGTACCACCATTCACTTAAGAGGAAAATCTTTATAACCTCATCTCCTTCCCTCTCCCAATTTACAATTACATATCCATGAGAGGAGATTCTAACCCTCGCCACTTAGATTTTTGCTTGTTGCTGGGACATTTGGGAAGCATTGGAGTTTGATCACATTTTCAACCGGTAAGGCTTAGTGGTGCAACTAGGCAGTGTTACAGGATCCGAAAAGCTCGTTGAAGACAAGTTTTCAAGAAGTCCATTGGTAATTAGAGCATGAAGGGCTTGAGTATATTGAGTAGCTTAGGCTTCGAGGGTCTTTGTGTATTCATGTAATCCAACTTATTTGCTAGTTGATCATTTCCTACTTCAAGGCACAAAGAAAGATTTTTGCACCCAGTTCTCTAGTATTGGGTGTTATCTTTGGTTTGCTCTCTCTTTACCTATTGCCCTTTGCATTATGGCATTGTTCAATTATGTTTATCCTTGCAAATTAATAGTAGCGTGCTTGGTTAATTGGTTAATCACATAAATTTCACATTAATTGTGATAAGCTTAGAATTGATTACGCCGTAATTAAAAGTTGGGGGGTCTAAATCAGCACCTAGTAATTAGGCGTGCAAACTTTCATTTTTTGCTAACCAGTCTCCCTACCATGGAATTATTGACATTGGTGTACTTGTTGATCCCTTTACATACTTGATCACCATGCAAAAGATGGTGATGAAAAACCATTCACCCACTAATTATAAATAATCAAATCACGACTCCAATCCATATAAACAAAAATGTCTACAGGCTTGGAGTAAAGGGAATTTTATCAGGTAGACTCCATTTGGATGATAAAATATATATATATATATATATATATATTTTTTTTTTTTTTTTTAAACCAAACAAAAAATGATTTGAATATGATAGTTGGGTAACGTTTATTGTTCACACTTAAAATAGCAACCTTCGGCCATAAGCATAAATTGTTAACATAAGTGTGATGCCGCGATCAAATCAACAAATACCAAAAAAAAAAAAAGGAAAAGCAAAAAGAAAAAGAAAAAAGACATTAGTGGACATATATTGATTTTCCTCCCATGTTTTTAGAATTCCTAATCTACAGATTTTATACAAATATTGTTACCATGGAGAGAAATATGAAAATTTCTTTGAAATTTTTTGATTCAGTATACATACTCTATGAATAGAATTAATTAATTCATCTTCGAATTATACTAGCTTGTAACCTATACATATGCACAGACATAATAAAATACACATAATTATAGTATTTTGTAGAAGTATAATAAATTTAAAATTTTAATTATATTTTTTCCAAGATAGATGCAAAGAATTTCAATTCTCAAGTATAAAGAAATAGTAAAACATAATCTAGTCTTAAGAAAATATATAAGATGACAATCTGTTATGAACTCAAATGCAACCTTCATATTCACTTCAATTTTAGCTTACATGTTTTGTTTTGTTTTTTTTGTTTTTTTTTTTTTGTTTTTTTTTTTTTTTTTTTTTTTTTTTTTTTTGAATTTGTGAAAATATTTTGAGTTATTCTTACCCTTACACTAGAAATTTCTATGTTCTTAGTTCAGATTCTTTTTGTTTTGCCTTTATTTTATTTATGCTTTTAATGTTTTTAGCTTAGATTCCTTGCTTTTCTTTCTTATATACAGAGATTCATGAGTGTCATCGATATCTACAACGCCCCCTCTCTCCGCTGATAACAGTGACTATTGTAGTGGTGGAGGCATTAGTGGTGTTTATCGGTCATTGGTGATGACCTTGGGTTATTTTAAGTTGGAACAATTTGTGGCATTAAAATAGTCAGTGAGAAGAAACAAGAGTTGGGCAGAAAAATAAAGAATTAAAATAAATTAGATAAAAAAAAATAACGCTGAAGTGAAAATTGTAAAGCCTTCAAAGTTGATGTGTCATAATTTGAAAAAGTCAACAAAAAGTCAAACATCTTCAATTTTATATATACTAGCTTAAGAAGTGCAGTTGTATGATTATGTACTAGTTGAGAATTGAAAATATATGCGCTTTAAAGTAATAATTAATGAAATTAGCATTCTAATGAGAAGAAGAAAATGAATATTAGTTATGAATAGTGCACCATTGTTGTTTTTGTTTGATGGAGTTTTTTTTCCCTGCTTTATCAATATATATGAAGTTGGAACCATTTTTTGTTAGCATGAACAAAGTTGTGAAGAAACACAATCATTGGTGTAAGCAAAAGCCAAAGCCCCCCTAGCCATAGTGTAGCTCCATCACTATGTTTCATCCAGAAGCAACTTCTAATCGATTTAAAGCCCATAAAATTACACCCCCCCCCCCCCCCCCCAACAAAAAAAAAAAGTTAACGCTTAATTTAAAAGAAAATGCAATTTCATTAAATCCCAATTTTTATTTTTGCTAAGTTGAAGGTCTAAAATTCCTCATTTGAGAAGTTTGTTGTGTCAACAACCTTTGCTATTGTGGTGTTTCATGTTTGTATCATGCTATCGTTTAAGTATCTTTGAGCGTTTAATTTCTTTAAAAAGAGAATATATATATATATATATATATGTTGAGAGAGAGAGGGAGAGAGAGAGTGTGTGTGTGTATGTGTATACGGAAACACACAAAAAATGAAGCAAATCAACCATAGTTTAAAATACTTTACTCATCTATTTCATATGTAATTCATACTTCACTCATACATTTTATATGTTTATGCAAATTTCAATAGAGTGTATGGTTACCAACACAAACTTTATAGCAATAAGGGTCACGAAAGCAACAAATTGGTTACCCTTATCTGCTTTCAACAAAAGTTAAGAACTCCATCAATACGATCATAAAAATCTTCACAACAAATTGTTTGTAGCCTTCCATTAACACTTACTCTTAAAATTCTTCAGATAGCAAGTGTTAGTCGTCGTCAGTTGTAGAATGAAAGGTATATAATTTTTTATAGAAAAATATGGAATTGGCACCACTAATTGAAAATGATTGTGTTCATAAATAGGTGAAAAAATAATTTTGATATGGAAACTCTTGGGAACACACCAAAGAGCTCATTTATTGAATTTTCGTTTTTCCACCCTTACTTAATAGTTTAATGAACATTTCCTCCCTCTCCACATAAATTGTCATTTCTTAATCTGTTAACATTAGTCGTTTCATATATGATAAGAAAGAAATGGGAGGTTTTGTCTTTTTTATGGTTTTATTATTATTTTTATTTTTATTTTTTTAGGATAGCAGATGCACGGTCTAAATTTGATTTAGAAACCTAAGTATTTTTTCTTTATATAACTTATGTGCCTTGGCTATAGAAATAAAATAAAAAAACAAAAACAAAAACAAAACTAATGTGACTTGACAATAAAGTATTCATATTCTATTTGCAAGAATAGAAGGGATGAGATTAATTAGAGTCATAAAAAGGAAGATAAATGGATAGAGGAAGAGTGATATTAAAGTAGATAGTAGTGGGAAGATGAAAAGGTAGAAGGGAGGGAGAAAGGTTGGAGAAATTGTAACAATAATTGTTAGAAAATGAATAATAAGAAGATAATTTAAAAGATATGATATTTTGATTGTTAAATAATGGATTTTTTAATTCACCTTAAATGAGTAAATGTTGAAAAAATTATAAGAAAAATTGTAAAGAAAAAGAATAATGACATGATCACTAATATACTCAACTAGGGTGTAGCAACAATAGATGGTATACATAGCTTTTTAATGATATAGATGATATGACTAAATTTAAATGTTGAATAAAAAAAGATGAGAAGAAAAAGAGAAAAAAAAAAATACATAGCAATAAACACCAAATTAATCAAGTCATCTTATGTAATAGAATACCATTATATTTTTATATACTATTTTTTATAATGCAGTATGATAACATTTAACAATCAAACATGCTTTAAAAATCCAAGTATTTTTTTTTATATAGCTTATGTGCCTTGATTATAAAAACCAAAAACAAAAACAAAAACAAAAAATTAATGTGCCTTGACAATAAAGGTATAAAATTCTATTTGCAAGAATAAAGGGGAATTATTGATTGTTCAATCTATTAGTAAATATTAATCTCACGAGAGCTTTGATTACATATACATACTTACTAGTTCCTATACAGGTGATGCCCAACAGATAATTTATTTATACTCAAAAAATTCAATTGATTAACTGAGACTTTTTGTGGCATACTTTGAGTGAGAACAGGGATGTATATTGTATAATCATGTGGAAATTTGATATTGGGGTGTTTCATGTTTGTACCATGCTATCATGTAAGTATCTTTAAGCTTCTGATATATATATATATATATATATATATATAGAGAGAGAGAGAGAGAGAGAGAGAGAGAGAGAGAGAGAGAGAGAGAGAGAGAGAGAGAGAGAGAGAGAGAGAGAGAGAGAGAGAGAGAGAGAGAGAGATGAAGCAAATCAACCAAAAATTAAATATTTCATATGTTATTCTTACTTTACTCATACATTTTATATGTTTTTGCAAATTTCAATTGGGGTGTATATGAGAAGGATGAGGCCCGCCACAAGAGTTGCAGCAACATGGGTCACGATAGCAACATATTGGTTGCCCTTGTGTGCTTCCGATAAAAACTAAGAATGCCATCAATACAACCATAAAAACCTTCACAACAAATTGTTTGTTGCCTTCCATTAACACTTATTCTTGAAGTGTTAGTCTTCTTCAATGGTAGAATGAATATATGGAACTGGCATCACTAATTGAAAATACTTGTGTTTATAAATAGGTGAAAAAATAATTTTGATATGGAAACTCTTGGGAATGCACTAAAGAGTTCATTTATTGAATTTTCGTTTTTACACCCTTATTGAAGAGTTTAATGAGCGCACTCTCTCTCTCTCTCTCTCTCTCTTCACATTAATTTTCATTTCTTAATCCCTTAACGCTAGCCATTTATTATATGATAAGAAAGAACTGAGAGGCTTTGTCTTTTTAGGGTTTTATTTATTTGTTCGTTATTTTTCTTAGGATAGCAAATGCCTAGTCTAAATGTGATTTAGAATCCTAAGTATTTTTTTTTTTTTTTTTATAACTTATGTGCCTTGACTATTAAAAAAAAAAGAAGAAAAAACAAAACAAAAACAAAACTAATGTGCCATATCAATAAAGGTATTAAAATTCTATTTCCACGAATAGATATGAATTGTTGATTAGTAAAACTATTAGTAAATATTAATCTCACAAGAGCTTTGATTATATATACATACAAGTTCCTATACAAATGATGCCCATTATGCTCAAAATATTCAATTGATTGGCTGAGACTTTTTTGTGGCATACTTTGATTAAATCAGGATGTATATTGTTTAATTATGTGGAAGTTTGATATTAATGAACTTTATATTTTGTTTTATGGACATCTTTGCGCTGTTATTTTCTTGATTCGTTTTCCTTATAATCCTTCACTAATGAATCTTTATTAATCTCACTATTATATTGAGTTTTTCCATATAAGGGAACCTATTGGCAAGCTAATTCAAGGCTTTCATGATTGCAAATTTAAGTTTAAAGCTCAAAGGAAAGGGCTTAATCAATTCTGTTTTGTTAAGTTGTGAATTTCCATAGGTGTTTTAATGGCATTATTCTGTGACAAATTTATTGTAAGATGTAATTACACATAATCCACCTGTGGTTTAGGTAAAAATCACTTTGCCTACCCATGGTTTAAAAATTATTACTTAACCAACTTGAGGCATGTTTCCATCAATCTCTGTAACCAACCTCAGTCCCAACTGTTATAAAAACACTCTTAACCCTAAAACACAACATAACACGAATCGAAACACCCAAAACTCAGAGACTTTTCGAGAGAGAGACCTGTGGTGAGATCAACGTATTCTTCGTGGTTTGGAGTGTCTGGAGGGGGAGAAAACACAAGTTTCGCAACATCGAAGTTAGGGGAGGTAGTTTCGGTAAAGAAAATCAAGGTATTTGTATCTGTTCTCGATTTAGGGTTTCAGATTTTGTTCAAGTGCTAACTTAATGTGTGAAACTCTAAATTTGGGCTTCCTAGGAATTGCGTTTTGTTGATATGTCTTCATCAAGTGGTAATTTCTCGGGTTCATGTGGGCATATGTGCAATGAGCTGACTTGTGTTTTGAGAACAAGTTTGAGTTTGTACAATTTTGGGAGGATGTTCTTGGGTTGTAGCCGTTATAAGGTTGGTCCTAAGTGTCCTTTCTTTGTTTGGCTTGATAACCCAACCTGTCCTCGTGGGAATGAAACTGCACCTTTGACTCTAGGGAGGATGTCTAGGGTTCAGAGTGCTCTCCAACTCACCAATGAGAAGGAAAGGACAGCTCTGAAAATGGCAAAACAAGCTAGGCAAATGGCAGAAAAGGCTCTTGAAGAGGAAGCCAAAGCCAAGGAGAGGGAGAGAAAGGCTCGAGCTGTCTGTGCAAAAGCTAAGGAAAAGGCCATGTTTGCTGAAGAGAAGCAGAGAATGTGGAAGTTTGCATGCATTTTGTCATGGATTTTTTTGTTATTGTTATGTTGTTGTTGTTGTTGTGTTTTGGCTTAACTAAGTTCTCTGGAGTGAAGAGACCTAGGTTGTTGCCCTGAAGTAGTTAATTGGTTAGTAGAGATAGTTATGGCAATGGTGTTAATGAATTTGCATTGTAATAGCACTAGCCTGCTAATATAATGTTTTGATGTGTCAATGAACAAAGAATTGGTCAATTATTGAGTATTGTTTTGTGCATACCATAACAACCATTCAATGAAAGAAGTATTGGTCATGCCACTAGTCTCTAGGCATATAATGAAAGAAGCATTGGTCAATTATCAATGACCTGCGCATACCATAACAACCATTCCACAATAACAACTTCCAGACACTATATTGAAAAAATCTACTTTGACACAATCTGTAGTAGCAATAAATAAATTTCCATATAATCCAGTTTGGACAAATAATGTTCCATACAGTTACCTGCACATACCATAACAACCATTTCACAATAACAACTTTCATACACTCTAAATTGGAAAAATCTACTTGGACATAATCTGTAGCAGCAATAATAAAACTTCCATATAATTTGGTGTGGACAAATTATGTTTCATACAAACTGTTTTGGACAAATAATGTTCCATACAAACTGAATTGAATAAATACCACAACTTCCATACCATAATACCACAGAATTTCATACCATAAGAACAACCTGGAGTGTATAATAACAATCCGGAATGTATTGTAACTTAACTTTTAATAAATTACAAAAAAGCACATTCCAAGGTCAGCTACATATATATATATATATGTGTGTGGAAGACATTCCTTTGCTGGATCTGAAAGTATTTCAAAAAGAGATCGAGAGACCAATGAATTTTTGAAAAAGAATTTGGAAACATCCTCTGATTTAAAGCTAAAAGGTATTTCAAGTGATAAATCTCAAATTAGCTCTGTTTATTATTCTACTAAACCCGAAACTTCCACTTCATTTAGTAAAACTGCTAATGAAGATGAGGAAGACATTGTTTCTGTTACTCCATCTGACTTTGATTCTCCTATTAAAAATCCTCCTGTTTACCAAAATCAATTAAGAGTTTTGACTGTTTTAAATGATGATTTTGAAATTGATTGGGATTCTTTGTACAATGAGTTCATGCTTGCAACAAAAAAAACCAAGAGAAAATATTTCCAAAATAATTTTGCTCAGTCTGAAAAAGACTGTGTTAAAAGAAAATGGTTGGAAATGATGAATCAATTGAAAAAACAAATATTGTTTTTTGATTTTCTTGAAAACCATTATGTTCCAAATAATGAGGTTTCAAAAAAACATTTAAATGTGATAAAGAAATCAAATTTTGTTAAGGTTGATAAAACCATTATTAGGTCTAGTCATCCTCCTTTTGATTCAATTTTGATAACTACTAAGAAAGATGAAATAACAAAAGAGGAAGTGAAGGCCTCTCCTTTCAAAATTGCTGATGATCAAACTCCTATTGTTAGCCTTATTGAACAAAACAATTTTACTAATCAATCTTTGTATATTATTGGTCAACAGCTTGACCGTATTGAAGAAAAAATTGTTGAAAAATCTATTTCTGTTTCTAAAAAATCTGCTCCTGTTAAAACTGAGAAACCTTTGATTGATTTACCCACTCAAAGAGAAAAAGTAATGTTTAAAACTTCTCAGTCCAAGACTCTTGAAATTGTTGAAAAGAATCTTTCTGATTTAAAAGTTAAAACTGAGGGTACTTCTACAAGTACTCCAACTGCTCGTACTATTTCCAAAAAAGAAATTGTTTCTGAAGAACATACAGATTCTGATACTGTTTCCTCTGTTCCTGCAAAAAGAATCTTTGATGATAATTTTCCAGAAATTAAAAGATTTGTTGGAAACTCCAAACCCATGTCTTTTACTAAAAACTGGTATTCAAAACCTACTCCTCCTGATATGCAGTTTGAAGAGAGATCTTTTCAAACACAGTTTTCTGTTTCTGCTGATAAGCTCTATGAATGGAATATTGATGGTTTGTCTGAATAAGAAATTATTAATAAAATGAGTCATATGTCTATGGTTGGTATTGCTTATCAAAATAACCATGATCTTGATCAACCTGAAATTGTTAATTTACTTGCTACTGGTTTTTCTGGTACTCTTCGTGGATGGTGGGATTCATACATCACTGAAGATTCCAAAGAGTCTATTAAACATGCTGTTAAAAAGAATGATGAAGATTTGCCTATTTTTGATGAAAGTATTGGTCATGGTATTCCTGATGGCGTTAATACCCTGATTTATACTATCCTCAAACATTTTGTTGGTACTCCATCCAATATTTCATCACATGTTTCTGATTATTTGAATAATTTGAGTTGTCCAACTATGTCCAATTACAGATGGTATCGAGATGTTTTTACTTCCAGAGTGATGCTCAGGAAAGATTGCCATAAGCCTTATTGGAAAGAAAAGTTTATTAACGGTCTGCCTCCTATCTTTGCTTATAAGGTAAAACAAGAATTAATGGGTAAAAATGATTCTATTGATTATGATAATTTGACCTATGGTGATTGGTCGATTCTACCGCCTTATTATTGTTCTTACATTCAAGCTATCTATTGTTCTTACTTCCAAGTTTTTTACTTTCAAGTTCTTTACATTATTTTCATTACATCATTACAATATTATTGTGCTTCCATCTCACTCTCTTCAGCAGCGTGTCCCCTTCCCCCTTTATGGTATCAGAGCCACTCTTTTCTGGCTGGTGGTAGTGTGGTTGTGTTCTTTGTCTCTTGTCCGTGTCTACCCGAACGCTTGATATTCCATTGTTGTGTTCCCTTCTTACCGTCATTGGCGCCACCCTGGTCGTAAAGTAAAGTCCTAGAACCTAGCTGTAAGGCCCATTTGAGCCAAGAGAGGGCGTGTAGGGCATGAGAGATATAAGGTTGGTTAGGGTATGTGTTAGGAAATGCAACGGTTGTGAGAAAAACATGATAACTGAGTGTTAAGCCTAGGATAGTATGGATAAGTTATGGAGAACTAACTCCTCTATCAGCTCCAGGACTAGTTGTCCTCCTGATATTATAAATGAAGAAGATCACACTACTGATGATAATGAGTTGATCCTTGATTTTCGTAAATGGACTATTCCTAAAGTTGATACTAAAACTATTTATAAAACTAGTTTTGTTGAAAGTACTTTTCATTTTGCTTACAAAGCTAGAACTGTTGAACAAATTTTCTCTATTTCAAGAGTTCATGAAAAATGCTGTTTATTCACTAAAAAGAATATTAATGATTTCATTGCTGCTAAAAAATTCTATTTTTTACATATTGGTATGGTTCAAGTTGCTATTAAACCACTTACTCGAAAGGGTATTAATGCTTCTGTTCTCATGTGTTAAAGAGATGCTAGATTTAAGATTTTTAAAGATAGCATTCTTGGTATGATTACTGCTTCTATGTATGATGGTCCTGTTTATTTTAACTGCTATCCTGATCTTACTCTTGCTTTAGATGATCCTAATATTGTTAAAGCTTTGACTTTGAATATTGCTTCATCTGGCTATCACATGGAAGAGGGAAGTAAGCCTTTTGCTTTGATCTATCGCATTTATTACAAACTAATGGGTACTCAAATGAATCCTTGTGCTATAATGCCTAGAGAACCTTCGGGTAAAACCATGTTAATTCAATGTTCAACTCCTGATGCTAAAATTCAAGTTCCAAAAATGATTCAATGGCAAGATGTTAAACTTCCTAATGATTGGTTGTTAGAACAAGAAACCTCTCCTGCCAAACCCATTTTTGATGAACTTGATCTTACTCATATTCAACAATATCTTGATGGTACTGTTAAAATAAGTTTTCAAAACAATCCACCTTTGAGGATCAACGAAGGAAGACATATATGTATGATAATTACAAAAAGGTGATTTTTTTTTTTTTTTTTTTTTACACTAATTGATAATTACAAAAAGCCAACAATGGTCTTCACAAAAAACACTAGTTGCAGGCCCACATGTTCCCATTAACTTTACTCCCAATGCTGGCATGCGTACCCACTAGCTTCATTTCTTGCCTTTACTCTTTCCACCCATTGAATTCATTTTTGGTGGCCTTTGTGTAGCAAGTTGTCCTCTAGTCCTCACACCACCAGTGCTCCTATTTGCAGGTGAAGGCTACAAAATAAAAAATAAATCCACTTGTTAAAAAATATTCCAGTCTACACAACCATCTAGGAAAGAGGTAACTCAACTAAGTTACCTATGAAGAAACTTGGTAGGGTATCCCAGGTCTCCCTTGGTGTGTGAAACTCTAGTTGTGAGGAAGAGAACCATCCTACTCTCATGTGAGCCTAGCTTGATTTCCTTGCTGTGAAGCTTGATTTTCTTGCTATGAGGATGAAGGCTGAGTGGTAGACCTCATGTTATAAGTCTAGGTAGGTTGTTAGGACGGTGTCTGGGGTGCAGCTTGAGGTGCAGGCACCCCTCCCCTTGCCTGCAACAAAACCCAATTTCAGTACATTAACACCTTTGTAAGTTTAAAAACAAGTTTTTGTTTTTTTTTTCTTTTGCCATTTACATCTCAATTACTTACAGCTTTTTCTCTTTCAAGCCTCTGTCTCCTTTACCATAGTGTCTCCCCAGTGATGCCAGCCTTGCACCCTCTTGAGTTATGCCCTTCCTTTTTACATTTCCCATACCTTATAGGTTTGTTCAGCCTACTTGCTTTGTAAGGGTTCCTAGACTCATCAGGAGCCTTCTTTCTTTGCTTGGGTGGCCTGCTTGCTGGTTTGTATATGTGAGGTGCTAGGGTAGCAGGCTGTCTAGTCTCAGCCTATTCTAACTGGCCAAGCATAGGAGGAAGTACCTCCTTGTATATCTCCGTGTAAGTTTCTTTGTGGTAGCATGGGTGGGTGTAGGTTTCTAGTGTCTCAATATTTGTATAAATGGCAGTTATGGCATGTTTGCATGGAATGCAATTTAAGTCCTAATACCTACAGCTGCATGTCTTCTTGACAAGATCAATTACATGCCTCTCATACTGACTAGCTACCTCATAAAGGAAACTGCCAGCTGGGGTAGAACTAAATGGCTTGCTTTCAACCTTCAATTTCTCCAACTTATCTTGTATGCTTGGACACAACTTTACAGCATACTTCTGTATCCCTTCCCTTTTTGTGTAAAGCCTAATCATAAGTCTAACCCTAATCCACTCCAACATTGCCAAGATAAGCTTGTCCCTAGACTTTAATGTGATTGAGTTAAAAGACTTACTCAAGTTATTTACCAAATAATCTGTTAAGGCCCTAGGAGTGAAGTGTGACATTGTCCACTGTGCAAGGGCAATGTTTGTAAGATACTCATATGCCTTTTCATCCAAATCCTTTATGTACTGCATGCATCTTTCAAACTCCTTTACTGTTGTGGCAGTAGCACACCTCCACAGTGCATCCTTTAGCTCCAATCCCTTATGATCTACTTTGAAGTTGTTGTAGATATGTTTCACACAGAATCTATGCTCCACAGTAGGAAATAGTGTTTCTATTGCAGGAATAAGCCCCTGCAAATAACCAAACAAACAAACAAAACATGTTAGTTTAGCAAACAAACAAAACATGTTAGTTCAAGTGTAACTGAACAAAACTTGCATACCTTTTGCCTATCAGAAATGAAGACCAATTGAAACTCCTTTGACCTCCCTATATCATCAGTAAAAATTTCCAAAAACCTTATCCAAGACTCCTTATTTTCTTGTTCCATAACAGCCATGGCTACTAGAAAAATGTTGTCATTTGCATACTTGGTAGTGGCAGATAAGATTTGCCCTCCAAATCTGTGCTTTATGTGACAACCATCTAAATCTATAAATGGCCTATATCCACCTAAAAATCCTAACTTCTAAGCATTAAACCTAACATACATCTTCTTAAATTTTGGCTGGGAAGTCTCATCAGCCATTTCTGTCTGTAGTATAACCCTACTCCCCTTGTCTACAATGTTTATCATTTGTGCATAGTCCCTAAGGACACCATATTGCAGTTGCTCATCTCCATTGATCAAATCCTTTGTCTTTCTCTTTGACCTATACACTTGGTTTACACTTAGGTCAACAAATAAATTTTGCATCACATGGTTGTGTACACCACTCACCTCCCAATTTGGATTTTTGCTAAAATCCTCAATGAACCTCTTAGCAACATAAGCTGATGTTGCTTGGCTATTTTTAAAATACTTGGGGCAAGTATAGTCATTTGTCAAGGTCTTAATATGAAATGTTAGCTCTCCACTTATTTGAGATGTATAACATCTCCACCCACACTCATTCTTACAGTGAACTGATATCTTGGTTCTCTCATTAAGCTTGAATTTGATGTCAATAGGTTTTTTTAATTGCATACTCCCTCAAAGCAGCACTGAATACTTTTGCATTAGGAAACTTCATCTCCTTCTTCAGTACAACATTTCTCATGTCACTTTTAGCATTAAATTCTGGCTGCTCAGGTACCTGCTCATCATCAGACCCATCCATGCTTACCAGGTCATCCTTAAGAGCTGGCTTAGCCCACTCAGGGTCTGCATGGGGTGCATTGCTTGATTCTGAGGTTGTATTGGGAGCATCACTTGATTTTGGAGCAAAACCTTGTGGAGCTGAGTTTGGAGTAGCAAATATGTCATCACCAAAGTCATCCCCCTCTAGGCCTTCATATAGCCAATCATCATCATTATCTACTTCAACATTATGTTCTTCAACCCTTGCACCAACCTCAGAATCCTGCTCTTCAACTCTATCACCAACATTCTCAACATCCTCAACATTCTCATCATCTTCTTCTTCCTCCAATACAACTTCATCATAATCACTCTCCACATCTATTTCATCCCTCCCTCCATCACCACCTACACCACCTACATCATCATCTGCCACTCCCCCTCCATCAAGATGCCCAACTGCCAGTGGCTTCATATCTATGTCAGTATAGATTATGATTTTGTTAGTTGTTCATGCCTTATGAAGGGTAGTCATGTTCACCACATCTACATCTGTTTTTATGTCCCTTATATCATCCTTTACATTACCTTCAGGAAGTAAATACCTATATCTATTGTGTTCTTTAGGAGCACCAACTAGATGGCATAAATCTCGAATTTCAAAGAAACTTAACTTATCAGGGTCAATCTCTGTCAATGTATGTACAAACCCACCCACATATTTAAGGGTTGGGTCCTCCACAAAACACCCCCAACATGACTTTCAATGTCAAATGTGAAGTCAACCATTTGCAATTAAAATAAGTAGTTTGTTTAAAATAAGTAGTTTGTTTACATATTGACATGCTGAAAACGACAACAAGCCAAAAGAGACAACACACGGCCAAAGAACCACATATAGCACATGCAAAACCAGATTCCCAACAAATTCATAGGGACCACACTACCCACAGTTCACAAACAAGTGTAATCACTGACAAATAAATTTGATTCTTTCAGGTATACGCATTATATAAAAAACCATAGCAGTACATTAGCTACATCCTAAGCGATTCTATATATAAATAGCAAAATGCACATTTAACATACACCAATTTTGAGAAAATTTTACAAAGCGATTCTACGTGGGTGGGTCGCAGTAAAAAATGCCATCAAGAACCCAAATGCAAATCAATAGTAGTCACACATACCTTCCCATAACTTCGATGTTGCGAAACTTGTGTTTTCTCCCCCTCCAGACATTCTAAACCACGAAGAACACGTTGATCTCAACATAAGTCTCTCTCCTGAAAAGTTTTTGACTTTTGGGTGTTTTGATTCGCGTTATGTTGTGTTTTGGGGTTAAGAGGTTTTTTTGTAACGGCTGGGACTGAGGTGGGTTATGGAGATTGACGGAAACATACCTCAAATAGGTTAAGTGATACTTTTCAAACCACGAGTAGAAAAAATGATTTTTGCCCAAACCATAGGTGGATTATGTGTAATTACCCCTTATTGTAATTTCATGCTTTTATTTTCTTGTATTTTGTGGTGTTTTAGTGTACTTGGTTGGTTTCAAAGTTAGAGAAGAAATGCTAAACCAATTGAACTCAAAATTGACTCGATAGTGGGTTATGACTATAGCACCCTCAAGTTTGCAAGTGATGAGCACTTGAGGAAGTTCAAAACTCAATCAGAGTTGGAGTACTCATGAGTGCCTCTAGATAGTTCATATTTTAGAAAAAGTTGGGATTCTTTTTCCTCTATAAATACCTGCATTTTCCACAAAATTGTTGGTAGAGATTAAGGGTTTTATAAATCAAAAACACCCACCTTGAGAGAGTACCATCATTCACTTAAGAGAAAAATCTTTATAGCCTCAGCTCCTTCTCTCTCCCAATTTACAATTACATATCCATGAGAGGAGATTCTAACCTTCGCCACATAGATTTTTGCTTGTTGCTTGGACATTTGGGAAGCATTGGAGCTTGACCACATTTTCAACCGGTAAGGCTTAGTGGTGCAACTAGGCAGTGTTACAAGATCCAAAATGCTAGTTGAAGACAAATTTCCGAGAAGTCCATTGGTAATTAGAGCATGAAGGGCTCGAGTACATTGAGTAGCTTAAGCTTGGAGGGTTTTTGTGTATTCATGTAATCCAACTTATTTGCTAGTTGATCATTTCCGACTTCAAGGTACAAAGAGAGATTTTTATGCCCAGTTCTCTAGTATTGGGTGTTATTTTGGTTTGCTCTCTCTTAACCTATTGCCCTTTGCATTATGGCATTGTTCAATTATGTTTATCCTAGCAAATTGATAGTAGCATGCTTGGTTAATTGGTTAATCACATAAATTTCACATTAATTGTGATCAGCTTAGAATTGATTAGGCCGTAATTAAAAGTTGGGAGTCTAAATCAGCACCTAGTAATTAGGCGTGCAAACTTTCATGTTTTGCTAACCAGTCTCCCTACCATGGAATTATTGACATTGGTATACTTGTTGATCCCTTTACATGCTTGATCACCATGCAAAAGATGGTGCTGTAAAACCATTCACCCACTAACTATAAATAATCAAATCACGACTCCAATCCATATAAACAAAAATGTCTACAGGCTTGGAGTAAAGGGAATTTTATCAGGTAGACTCCATTTGGATGATAAAATAAAAATTTTTTTTTTTTGAAACCAAACATAAAATAATTTGAATATGATAGTTGGATATCGTTTATTGTTCACACACTTGATTCTCACCAAAAAAAAAAAAAAAAATTGTTCACACTTAAAATATCAACCTTCGGCCATAAACATAAATTGTTAACATAAGTGTGATGCCGCGATCAAATCAACAAATACCAAAAAAAGGAAAAGAAAAAGGAAAAAGGAAAATCATTAGTGAACAGATATTGATTTTCCTCCCATGTTTTTAGAATTCCTAATCTACTTGTTACCATGGAGAGGAATATGAAAATTTCTTTGAAAATTTTTGATTCAATATACATACTTTATGGATAGAATTAACTAATTAATCTTTTAATTATACTAGCTTGTAACCCATGCATACGTACGAACATAATAAAATATACATAATTATAGTATTGTGTAGAAGTATAATAAATTTATAATTTTAATTATATTTTTTCTAAGATAGATGCAAAAAATTTCAATTCTCAAGGATAAAGAAATTTTAAAACATAATCTAGTCTTAGATGTTGACATGTATTTTTTTTTTTTTTTTTTAATTTAATCCCATGCGTTACAATGGCAAAAAATATTAACTCCATGGATCTTTAACGGCATAAATTTGTTTACAAGTCATGTTGTAGATATATGGATCTTATATTTCCAAATATGTATCTTGGAACGAAGGCATTGTGATGCAAATATCACCTATGACGGAAAAAATTAGTAATAAATGAAATTATTTTGGTCCATTGAAGCAGTTGCACATGTTCTTTAAGCTCTATTTTCCTAAGAATGTATTGATTTGTTACACTTTCGATAAAGCAATAGAAGAAAGACATAGTTTTTTTTTTTTTTTTTTAAGAGAGCTTCAACCTATGGCGTATGTTTCTGATGATAACTCTTTATCATCAAACCAAAACACCAATCGGTTTTTGATGTAGGCGGGGATTGAATCCCAAATCTCTTATTCAACCATCAGAGATTTTATCAGTTGAGTTAACTGAAACCCACAGAGACATGATTAAATGAATGGAACAAAGTAGTACTTGATCTTAGTATATTGCTGAAATTAGTTCTAAGGTGCTCTTTCTCATACCAAGAGAAGGGCTACATACAGTATTAACTTGTTATTTTAAAACCTTAGGCCCCTTGCTTGCATAAGAGCATTCTCATCAAAGATTTCAAAAAATTTAACATTTACCATCTCAAAAACCTACTTTATCAGTTTTAACACTTCACTTTAGAATACACTCAATATCAAAGATTTTATATTTTTTTACCACTTCATTAAAATATTAATTTTTTATTCTCATTCACATCTCTTTCACTACCAACAAACCCACAGCCACGGCCACCACCACCAACCACAACCTCAACCTCAACCCCCAACCACCAAAAAAAAACCCACGGCACAAACCGCAACCAAAACCCACCACAAAACTGCCACAAAACCGTAGCCAAAACCCACCACCCTAGCAACCCTGATTTGAACCTCAACCCCGATTGGAACCCACTAGCAAACCCACCGGTAGACTCATCATGCCGAACCAAAACCAGATCGATGAACCAAAACCCATCACACACACACAAACCTAGTAGATCGGTGACCCACAACCCACGACCCATGCCGAACCAAAACCACGACCACAAACCACAGCTGAAAAAGAAAAAGAAGAAACCTCCATCGGAGGACGACCCATAACCCAAAATCAAAATCAGTCATTAGACCCACGATCCATGAACACAATCACCAAACCACAGCCATCGGCAGCCCATTATCGTCGGACCACAATCATCGGCAGACCACAAACATCGACGAGCCACAAAGAGCGAAGAGAGAAGAAAGAAGTGAGAGAGAAAAGAGAAAGATAGAAGAGAGAAAGATCCATTGAGGTGAATAAAAAAGAATTTTTTTTTACAATTCAACTACAGTACGGTGTCAAAGATAAGATTGTACTATAGCTGAATGTTAAAAAATTTAAGATTTAGCATATTTAATGTAAAGATGTTTTTATCATATGAGGTGCTAAAAATGCTAAAAAATAGCATTTAGCATTTTTAGCACCTTTGATAAGAATGCTTTAAGTCTCCTGTTACAGGACCTTTAAGGCTTCTATTTCTAGGAAAATTATTTTTATATCTTTATATATCCAATTATCAAAGAGAATAGCCCATAAGAATTTGGCAAAGACCAAGAATTACTCTTTTTTTTTTTTTTTTTTATGAACAGAATTACTCATATTTAACATGCTAGTTGTGCCGTTCTTTTCCACTCCTCTAATGTGAGAATAGAGAATATTCTAAAGCCATCTTTAGTAAATGTTCTTGTAAGAATATTCATGGATAAAATGAACAAACTAATAAAATTCTCATAATAATAGAAATATCTCGTATCATCCTTAGGAGGTCCATAGAAACACTTGCCTCTTTGAAATTACAAAACACACAAACCAATTTTCATATGCTTTTTAATAATTGAACTTATGAAATAAAAAATAGATGACATTTTGTTAAGGCCAAATTAGTATAAACCTTTGACTTTGATTAAAATTTTGGGTGAGAATTTTCAGTTGAACCAAATAGAGGCAAACTATTCATATATAATGAAATGAAATGTAAGCATATGCTATAGATCAGAAGCATACAAACTTGTTCACGCAACACAACATCCTGAATGGCAGTTTCAATGTCACTGGCATATTTAACATAAGTATCGAGTGGCTAGAAGATGCATTCGGAACAGGTACTGCACTTTTGTACTCTTCATGCAAAATATTGGAGCCAGATCCTTAGTAAAACTGGGTCAAAGACTCAAAGTGCTTATGTTCATTTTCATCAATGTCATAGTGTCAAATCTTCTGCCCAAAAAAATAATAATAAAAATATATATTTAGATGACAAATCTTCTACCCTATATATATATATATATATATATATAGGATAGATGATCGAAACAAAAATGCCACAAGACATGGAAGTCTAATTTTGACCAAAGTCTAGCCAAAACAGGCAAGATTGTTTAGCGGACTTTTGTAATCCAATTTCCAATGACATCACAAGGATATCATGCCATCTGAACAAATTAAAAAAAAAAAAAAAAAAAAAAAAAAATTAGCAATTCATTGAAGGATACCAAGTTCCTGGCTTGAGAGATTGTAAGTCAACATGATTCCAAATTAATACATATCAACACAAAAAGTCAGAGATGATATACACCTTTTTTTTTTTTTTTAGTGTTTCTAGAACTATTGGGAAAAGTATTTATTAATATGCAGTACAAAGAACATGAATAGCAGAGCCATGCATTATGAAACCTTGCTTTAGAACCCAAGAAGTGAAACCAATATATGATGGAATAAAAACGAACCATGGAACCATATTAGAATAAACTGAATTATGATTTGAGCCAAATAAAAATAATTGAAAAGTAAATGACAGTTTCTACAATTGAATTAAAGTCATGAAATCTAAATTTCATTCCAAAATGGCATATTGCCTAAAGATGATGTGCACAGCCGCTAAAAAACAGAAAACAAAAAGATTCACAATAAAAATATGCATAGATTGATTAAGAATTTAAGCTTATAGTCTAGAATTAATTCGGATAAGCATTTAGAAGGTGGTCACCTCCAAGGGAATTGCATATAAAGAATGCTTCATTCTAATCCTTGATCACATATGTCCCTAACTCATTTAGTTGGGTGGCACAAATGTTTCAAATGTATAGTTGTCTCCAAACTTGCAGTGCCACTTTGTGAAATCCCAATCAACGGTAGCTGAATTGGGCAAGGCTCTCGTGTGGTGGCCCTTGGATTTCTTACTCTTTAAGTCTGTTTGGATACCGCTTATTGTTGAAAACTGAATAATATCGTGGGATTCAGTTTTAAAGTGCTTTTTTTTTTTTTTTTTGGCTGAAAAAAGTACTTACAGTCCCATGAACAGTGCACGGGACCCATTGTTTTTTCGTGCATTCCAAATACACACTTTGTCAATCTAAGGTTTTTTTTTTTTTTTTTTTTTTTTTTTTTTTTTTTTTTTTTTTAAATTTTTAATCTAGCATTAGAGAGGGAGATGGTGTTTAACTTTTAAATTATTTTTCATGGGACTCCTCAATTTTTTCGGTGTTGTAATTAATTGCAATAAAATTAAGAAAACTGATTTCTTGACTTCTGCTCCAAATAGCTCTTTTGGCACAAAAATTTTAAAAACTAGATATGACAAGTAGTGTAAAATTGAAAATCTAATTGAAATCTAATTGAATTTCCTCTTATATATATTATAATATAATATATAAGAGAATTTATATCATTTTAAGTAGTACTAAAAAAGATTAATTAGTCTGAAAGTCAAATTTTTACAATTGAAAGAAATTAAAGGAAGCTACTCCACATAGTCCGAATTATAGACTAGTTTCTTGTAATATTCAAGCCACATTTTTTTTTTTTTTTTTGAGAAGCCATCCAAGCCCCTAATGAGAAGGTATATCATATTTCAAGTTTATACACCTAATTCTCTCACACATGTACATGTGAGACCCACGTATTATGACGGAGCTGGGTGTATTCGCTTGAAACATAATATCCTTTTGCTTTAACCTTTTTTTTTTTTTGGTTAAAAGACGATTTTATATAACTCAAAGCATTACATCAAGATCAGTACAGACTCTGTTAAAGAAGACACCATTACAATCATCTTCCAAAGCCTTAGCTAAGTCCACAGGCGGACTAGCAAACAACATGTATTCTTGTTCTTGGTCAGCCCCTATTCTAGCCATCAAGTCCGCGCAACGATTAGCCTCACGGTAACAATGTTTCAGCTGAACTTGCTGAAATCCAGTCAGCAACTGCCTACAGTCGTCCAAAATGGGAGATATAATCTGATTTACATAGGCAGAATTTTTAATGACATCCACAATCACTTTGGCATCTATCTCAACAATAAGGTAAGAGATATTCAAACTACTACATAGCAAAAGACCATCCCTTAGTCCCCATAATTCAGTAGCAAAACTATTCGTAGCTCCTACATGCCTAGTGAAACCGGCAACCCAACTCCCATGCTCATCTCTCACTACCCCTCCACATCCGGCCTGCTCCATACACCCAATAACTGAACCATCAGTGTTCAATTTTTTCCATCCCAAAGGAGGCTTCTCCCACCTGATTCTCTTGCTAGTTCTTCGGACTGGGCTGCGAGGAGAAGAGACACAGTACATAAACTCAGTAGCTTGATTAGAAATCTCCCTATACAGGTTCGGATTAGGGGTCTTTCTATTGAAAACAAAAGAATTTCTGCTCTTCCAAATGCACCACACAGCAAAATTAAACATAACTCTCCAAGGAGGCTTCCCTTCGATAGAACTACATCCCACATTTCCATTATTTTGCAGCCACTTGTGCAGATTGGTCCTCCAAAAAACACCATTATTTCCCTTCACACCCAGCTGAAACCATATATGCTTTACTCTTGGACAATCTCTAAGAGCATGCAAAATAGTTTCCGGCTCTCTTAGGCAAACAGGACACCCTCCATCATCCCCAAAACCTCTTCTAGTAAGGCAGGATTTTACTCCTATGCTATTATGAACACATCTCCATAGGAAAGTCTTAATTTTAGGGAGCATATCTAATTTCCAAATCCAATTTGCATCTATAATACCCACATTCTCCACCTCATCCACCTCTCTAGCAAAAGAATAGGCACTCTTGAGATCAAAACAACCTCTAGCATTACCTCTCCATCCTAACCTATCCCTTCCTCCATCCCCTACGGAAATAGGAATGGCTTGGATGATCGATTTAATTTCAGGGGTAAGCTCAAAGGGAATTCGACTCCAATCCCAACCTCCACTTACCAAAACATCTTTAATCTTCCAATGGCTTGCTTCACGGGTTAAAGGACCATGAATGAGGCTATGGATAGGACCTTTACATGTCCAATTATCCAGCCAAAAGCTGAGTGTGCTGTCTCTATGAACCACCCACATGCTTCCTTTGTTAAAAGTTTCCCTACCCTTCTTGATGGCCCTCCAAATCTGAGAACAAGGCGGCCTATCCATATTAACAGCACTTAATCTCCTGTTGCTACAATACTTTCTTTTTAGCACTCTCACCCATAGAGCATCATCTTCCGTATGAAACCTCCAATTCAATTTTGCAAGGAGCGCAGTGTTTCTACCCTTTGCCTCTTGCAAACCCAGCCCACCTTCTTCTTTAGTCTTTGTTACTTTCTGCCAACCAACCCAATGAATTTTCCTAGTGGTCTCCGAAGAGCCCCACAAAAAATTTCTATTAACCCGGTCTATACCATCCAAGATTCTTCCTGGTAAGTAAGTGCCTTGCATGACATACGAAGGGATAGTTGAAGAGGAAGCTTGAATCAAAACAGCCCGGCCAGCCAGAGAGAGCAAATTAGCTTTCCACCCGGCCAATTTTTGCTTGACTCTATCCAAGATAAAATTAAAATCTTGAGTGGTGGAACCCGGATGCTTTATGGGAAACCCAAGGTATCTACCAAGAGAGGGCGTGGAAGCAAAACCAAGAATGTCACAAAGTGATTCTCTTGTATCCCTATCCACATTGGGAGAGAAATACACTCTAGATTTGGTAATGCTCACTGATTGCCCCGACATGCTACAAAATTCATCTAGAACATCTCTTATAACAGCACACCTCCTCCCATCAGCCCTCCCAAATAACACCAAATCATCCGCAAAAAATAAATGCGAAAAGGATGGCCCGCTTTGAGAAGCCTTTACAGGTTGCCATAATTTTGCCTCACATTTTTCTTGGATAAGTTGGCCAAGGAAGTCCATACACAAAATAAACAAGTATGGGGAGAGAGGGTCCCCTTGCCTAATCCCTCTAGATGGATAAATAGGGTCTAAAGCTTCTCCATTCACCAATATCGAGGTCGAAACTGTAGAAACACAGCTCATAATAATATCAATTAGATCAGCGGGCAAATTTGCTCTAATAAGCATGCATCTTATAAAGCTCCACTCAAGCTTGTCATAAGCTTTCTCTAAATCCACTTTAATGGCCATAAACCCTACTTTCCCCTTCTTTTTGCTAAGGGTATGAACAATTTCCTGCACAATGATTGCATTATCAATGCCTTTCCTCCCAGGAACAAAGGCAGCTTGAAGAGGGGATATGATCTTCTCCAAAAAGGGTCTAAGTCTAGCAACAATAATCTTAGTAATCACTTTATAGACTGTATTGCATAAACTAATAGGCCTATAGTTACCCAAAGTCTCCGGACCTTGAATCTTAGGAATAAGGACAATGTGGGTCCTATTCAAGAACTCTGGAACTTTCCTCTCAACAAAAACTTTCTTCACCAAATCAATCACAGAATTACCAACAATTAACCAAAATCTGTGGAAAAACCCCGCATGCAAGCCATCCGGTCCAGGAGCCTTAAAAGCCTTTAGAGACCACAAGGCATTTTTAATCTCCTCCACTGAAGCAACCCCACTAATACTCACTCTTTCCTCATCTGACAACATTCCTTGCCATGTAGTGGTAAAAGGAATCGACCAAGAAGCACTAGAGAGAGAGGAGGAATATAGTTCATTGAAACCACTCCAAATGACATTTTTAATTGCATCTTCTTCATACAGCCACTCCCCTACTGGATTTTTAATAGCCAGAATCTGATTTCTTTTCCTCCTAACCAAAGTAGACACATGGTAGAATGCAGTGTTTCTGTCACCTTGAATCATCCAATTGACTCTAGACTTTAAAGCCCAAATTTCTTCCTCCTGATTCAGCACATTATCCAGCTCTTTAAGCAACTCACTCTCAAGATTTAGGAGGAAATTTGACGGTTTAATCGATACAGCCCGTTGAATACCATTCAAACGAGCCATGATATTGTTTTTTCTAGCAAAGACATTTCCAAACTTCATTTTATTCCACTTCTCGGCCTCTCTAGTGAAAGAAGCTATAGCATCTACAAGCATGGGGTAATGTCTCCACGCTTAAGATACTATGTTGGGAAAAGTTGGGTCAGACAACCAACAAGTTTGAAACTTAAAAGGTTTCTTCCTAATAGCATTAACTCTCGGCTGCATATCTAGCAGCACAGGGCAATGGTCAGAATGGCATCTAGTCAAATGAACCACTTTTGCTTCAGGAAACATAAGGCACCAACTAGGATTAACAAAAAATCTATCAATCCTCTCTTGAATGAGGGCTTGAACATTTCTTTTATTAGTCCACGTGAACCGCAGACCAGCAAACCCAATGTCAATCATACTACATTTATCCAAACATTCCTTAAAAAGTAATGATCTACTGACACTAACAGCCCTACCCCCAAATTTATCGCCCTCCATAAGAGGTTCATTAAAATCACCAGCTAACACCCAAGGCATATCATGCATCTCAGCAACTTTAATTAAATTTTCCCATAAGATATGTCTTTCCGCAATTCTAGGACTAGCATAAATTGCAGTAAACAACCAGCTAAAGTCAGAATTTCGTACCTTTACGACGGTATGAATTTCCTGTTCAGTGTTGGCTAACGTCGTAATCTCTACTCTGTCAGAATTCCACAGCAACCATAAACCACCCGCATAACCAATGGTCTCCGTGTGGATAGCACCGTCAAAGGGAAGTCTATCTGTAATCTCCCTAGCCCTTTCACCTCCAATTTTAGTCTCCATTACTACCAAAATTGCTGGATTATGGCAGCGAATCAACTCCCTAACATGTCTCTGAAAAGAGGGCTTCAGAGCGCCCCTACAATTCCATACTATAATATTCATAATGACTGAGAGCTTTAAAAACCTTCAACAACAGGCAGGATTACCTTCAGCTCCACCCTCAAGCTCCATACGATCCAGATCATTTTCTCTATCTGCTGCCTCTCCTCTAACAGCATCATCCACCACACAGTTCGGCACTCCAATGGTGTTATCCAAGGCACCACAACCCATTCCAGACTGCACATCCCTTCCGCCTTCAACCGTTCCTCCATGGAAGCCCACCACCGATTCCTCACTGCCACCCATACCGGTTTTTGGAGAGACGCGTTGCCCTCCGTCGCACTCATCACCGTAGGCCTGAGGATGAGCTTCCAAACTGCCTTCACTTTCTTGTTGACTCCGCCCATGGTCTAAGATGCGTGCGCCTTGATCGTTGCCGGACCCACCTCCAAATTGATAACCCACAAGATCTTCTGACCCGATTGAAGACTGAAAATGAAACTGAGTGCCAGAGAATTTTCTGCCACAACCATTCTCTTCATCAATCAAGCTAAAACCTTGTGCGTTTAGAGGCAAGGAAGAACCGGTTCTACTCTCTCCCTTGACGGCGCTAGCACTGATAGAGTGAACTGCTCTGTTTCGGGCAACACTCTTCTTGCCCTTAACTGAAGCTAAAGGATTAAAGGTGTTGGGCTTTTCATTGGGCTTAAGTGACTTTTTCCCCTTCCCAGGCCTAGCCGAGCTCTTCTCAACATGCAGCACACTTGGGCCTGCTTCATTACTATCCTTATCTGGCTTCAGCCCCTCCTTAGCCAAACGTTGGACTGCCTTGGCCACTTGAAGCCCATCAACAACTCTCTAGGGTGAGAGCTTCCTCTTGATATCCCTGCTCGGCCCAGCATTCAAATTTTCTGATCCCAATGGCAAATAGGACCGTGTTTCATTCCATTTTCTTGGCTGTCCATGCGCCAACTTCACTGTGGTCCCATCATCCCTCAACTGTTTTGTCCCTTGTTTCTTGCGCACTACCATTATCCACGGACCGTATGTACTCTCAGGTACATCCTCTTGCGCACTACCATGCGCGCTCAAGCTGGGACCCACACTTTGTTTGGCATTTCCAGTTTCATGCAAGCTGCATGCTTGTACCTCAGTCACACCGTCTGGTTGGATAGCCTCCTTACACGGCGGTGCTGGCTGGCGAATGACATGCGGACATAATTCCTTACGATGTCCTATTCTTCCACACTCGAAGCATAACTTATTGATACCTTCATAGCACACCGGCTGCTCACGTTTCCCTATCAGAATGGCCGTAACAAGTGGCTTCTCGACATCGACCTGAACGCATATCCGGGCAAATCTACCTCTAGACTCAGAGGCCGTGTGCGTGTCAACCCTCAACATGTTTCCAATCGCTTTACCTATATGAAGTAAAGCCTCCGCATGGTAATACTCTATCGGGAGTTCGTTCAACCTTATCCATATTGCCACTGACGCCACATTTGCAGTCGCCGGAGCGAAGTCAGGTTCCCAAGGTCTTATGGACAAAAAATGGTCTCCAATAAACCAAGGTCCCCTTTTCAATATAGCTTCATAATCCTCTCTCAAAGAAAATCTTGTAAGGAAGAATCCATGACTTAAATCCACACAATCTAATCTACCAGCCGGCCTCCACATAGATAATAGTCTATTTTGTAGAAAACTTAACCCAACGGACCTCCCATAAACCTTGACAATGAGTGCTTTATACCAAGGGCTACGGATCTTCTGTTTAAGTTCTTTAGAGAATTTCACTGCCACCAAACCTGCCCTCAGTCCTTCGACCTCTTCATCAGAATCAGCATCGTCTTCCATTAGATTACCAAAGTTGAAGGCTTGTGTGAAAGCACCAGGGATTTCACCAACCAGTTTATCTTTAAACGACATGGTTCTGCTCCAGCCATTGCCATCATTCCTCGGAGACGAAGCAGCTGAATCCAGCCCTTCTTGGAACCCCGCATGACTCACATTTTTAACTTTTTTCTTACTACGCACAAGTTCCTCCTGTTCCTCCCTAGAGAGAGCACGAGAGCATTCCATTGTGCCTTTTTGCTTTAACCGACTATAAGTTTGGACATCCTTTCAACCATGTAGAAGGCACATGAAGATATGGTAGTGGAGCCCACATGTTGGAGTACTCCATTCCACTTCCTATAACAGAAACACTAGATCTTTTCCCTAAACATGTCACCTACCCCACACCCAAAAGAAGTCAAGGAGCAACTTCTCTTTACCTAATTGCTGCTGGGACATTACATGTTACGACAATAAACGTATGTTGCAGTTCATTCTTTGTCAAGCAACGGGATAATGCTAAACAACTATCATTAGCAGAAGAAAGAAAGTTTTTTTTTTTCCCTTAAAAGTAGAAATGATTTTCCATGTAAATTTTGTGTTCTTGTGTATGTAATTGCTATTTTAAAAAAAAACCCAATACACTCCAAACAATGAAAAAACCATGGTCCAAATCTACAATAGTGTTACTTATGATTGTTAGAATTAGTTAAAGTCTGTTATGCTAGTGTTGCGTCATGTTACAAATAAGATTATTGGAAGACATTTCCTTTACTTATATTTGCCATATGAACAGGTAAGGTTGGTAAGTTCAAAAGACTGCTAAGAGTAATATTGCCTCTTAATACAAAATAAGACATTGAAAACAAAATTCACCTTTCAACCCAGAATGGAAGCCATGTCCACCAACGTCCCCCTTCTCTCTTTTCACACTTCTCTGCCAATTTTTCTATCAAAACACAGAGAGATAAAGAATCAGGTTTTCAAACCATACATCTCTAGAACCAAAAAATAAATAAATTCCAGATTTCAAGCCCTGTTCCAGGATTCAACCAGAGGTCAAACTGTGGTGAAATCATATTTAGTTTAATAATTAAATAAAATATAAACATATAGATTAAATTTGTAAATATAGCAAAATTGAAAGAAAATAAACAACATAGGAATCAACTTCGTTTCATGGAGTAGAGCCAACTTCCATTTACATTTCAATCCATAATATTAAAACAACACCAATTTTCAAATAAACAGCACATCATTCCAAATTGTTCCAACACTAAAGCAAGATCATGACACAAACTCAATAAAACAGTATAGTGCATACAAATCCAATACAAAACATAACATTCAATAGTTATACTGTATAGTGTATGCAATAATCAAATAACATAATAGAACATTCACAGAAATTTCACAACAACAACGACAACAATTCAGAGGTTCAATCTCATGTGGGTGCATGAGTTCTGCATTTACCTTCCAAGGAATAAAAAAAAAAAAAAAGAATCAACTTTCTTTACAACAACTAAGCAACTAAAGACGCCAGTATGACTACCAAATACAAGAGCAGAGAATCTAATTCTGCTATTGCAAGTCAAAATACATTTCCTCTATTTCTACTAACAATAAATTTTTCCAGCACATGAAATAAAAATTCCCAATTTATATGGTCATGCATCTTCAAAAGCAAAATGAAGGCAAGTATGAAGGACCCTTTTTGGTATGAAATAATAATTGAAATAAAAAGCACTAAGAAAGGTAAGCAACCCCAGTACACTGTAAAAACAAGAGTAACATGAGGATGTATTTAGAAAGAGCAAGCTCCTAAAATTCAGAAGTAATACCAATTAAAAAAAGAAAAATCAGTAAGTAAAAGAAAATCCAGTAAATTGGTAAAGGGCATTTATCAGCATCCATCCATGCATACAAAATCTTAGAAACAGAAACTTTAATGTCAAAGTAGACAATATGTGATCTTAAGTCCAAGCTCCTTCCTCAAAAATGCAGCAGTGCAGGACCTAAAGTTTCCAATGTGGGCAAATAAATGCATTCTATCTATTATATATTTGGGCCTTTAGGCTAGCTTTTTGAAAACCTTGTGTTGTCTCCATCAGTACAATATTAGGAAGAGAGAGAGCTTAGTTCAGCCATTAGCATGAAATTACTTCAAGTCAAACAACCGATATTCATGATAGCAAAATGTAATGGTCCTAACGTAAGTTAGCATTCTTTCGAATAAGTTCTAATAAACTTTTCTCCAACTATAGTCAAATGAAAGGCTGAAGCATGTTCGTCTTTCTAGCATATTAATATTATTGTGTTTGATGAACTTTTTTAAGAGTACTAGTGTTGATGGCACGTTCTTGCTTTATTAGACGACTTCATTTTAATAAGCATACTATAATGTTAATCTGTCAAATATTACTTAATGTTAAAATAGATCAATTTAATAGCAAAAGCTTGAAAGTAAGCACATTTCCACAATATCACTTACATTTATTTTATTATATATATATATATATATATATAGATATATAGATAGATAGATAGATAGATAAATAAGAATAATTTTATTGAAAAAGAATACTTCATATTTTATGATGTGGCTTTTAAGAAAAAACCCTTGCTGTCTGAGCTTCTGGACCTAAATTTGAGAGAAGGGATGCAAACTTTGTCACTGGAAGATAGTGCAAGAAGGGTTGAGATAAAGGCTAATATTGAGTATTTAGCTTCTTTGGAGGAGATTTCTTGGAGGCAGAAATGGAAAGCTTTGTACTTAAAACAAGGGGATAATAATACTAGATTTTTTCATAGGCTTGCTAATTCTCATAGACGTACAAATACTATGAGAGGTGTGGAGGTTGAGGGCATTTTGTATGAGGATGAGTCTGCAATTCAGGATCAAGTGGTGGGTTTTTATAAGGCCTTGTATCAAGAGACCGAATCTTGGAGGCCCACTATTGATGGTTTAGAGTTTGTAAATCTGGATGAAACCAATCAAATTGCTTTAGAAAGGGAGTTTGAGAAGGAGGAGATCCTTGCAGCCCTACAGGAGGCAAAGGGTGATAAGGCTCCCGATCCAGATGGCTTTATTATGGCTTTCTTTCAAAAATGCTGGTGTGTTCTTGAGAAGGAGATTTTGGCTTTTTTTGCAGACTTCCACAAAGAATTTATCTTTGAAAAATCACTCAATGCCACCTTTCTGTGTTTGATACCCAAGAAGCTTAGTGCAGTCAATATTAGAGATTTCCGCCCAATAAGCCTGGTGGGTAGTTTGTACAAGCTACTTTCAAAGGTTTTGGCACATAGACTGCGTTGTGTGTTGGATAAACTTATTTCCAACTCCAAAATTCTTTTGTTGGGGTAAGACAGATACTTGACTCTGTTCTTATTGCAAATGAATGCTTGGATAGTAGATTGAAGAGTGGTATTCCTAGTGTGATTATTAAATTGGATGTTGAGAAAGCTTATGATCATGTGAGTTGGAGTGCCTTATTTTACCTTACCGAGAGGATGGGTTTTGGGGAGAAGTGGGGGAGATGGATGAAGATGTGTATTTCTACTGCTCGTTTTTTAGTCCTTATTAATAGGTCTCCTGTTGGTTTCTTTAGCAGCTCTCGTGGTCTTCGCCAAGGGGATCTTTTATCTCCACTCCTATTCTTATTGGTAATGGAGGTATTGAGTAGGTTGTTGAAAAGGACAAAAGATGGAGGCTTTATCAGTGGTTTCCAAGCAAATCCCAATACACGTGGAGGTTTGCATATCTCTCACCTTTTGTTCGTTGATGATACTATTCTCTTTTGTGATGCATCAAAGGAACAATTATTACATATTCATATGGTTCTAATTTTCTTTGAAGCTATCACAAGACTGAAAGTAAATGTTGGCAAGAGTGAGATTGTGCCGGTTGGTGAGGTTGGGAACTTGGATGCTTTAGCTCGTATCTTATGTTGTAAGGTAGGCTGTTTACCCATGTCTTATTTGGGGATGCCTTTGGGGGCACATTATAAGGATTCCTCAATTTGGAACCCTATCATTGAAAGGATAGAAAAAAAGCTTGCAAGTTGGAAGTAGTTATATTTGTCGAAAGGAGGTAGACTTACTTTATTGAAGAGTACTTTATTGAAGAGTACTTTATCAAGTCTCCCTACTTATTATTTATCTTTGTTCACTATTCCACAACATGTGGCGGACAGATTAGAGAAAATTCAGAGGGATTTCCTTTGGGGGAGATCTAAAGAGGTCTTTAAATTCTCACTTGTTGCTTGGGAGAAAGTTGTGGTCAGTGGAGTCTGGTGGCTTGGGGATCTGGAAAATTGGGCTATTTAACCAAGTTTTGCTTGGGAAGTGGCTCTGGCGATTTGGGAATGAGGTCACAAGTTTATGGAGGCAAGTTATAGCTTCCAAATATGGGGAGGCCAGTAGGGGATGGTGTACTAAAGTTGTTAGAGGGACTCATGGATGTGGTATGTGGAAGAGCATTAGGAAGGGGGCTGAGAGTTTCTTTGGTCATGTGTTGTATGCGGCGGGAGAGGGTTTTCGTATCAGATTCTGGCATGACCCTTGGAGTAGCCTTACTGCCTTGAAAGATTTATATCCGGCATTGTTTGGTATTGCTGTGAACAAGGAAGCTATGATTTCAGAAATGGTTGATTATGCTCCGGATGGGGGTGGTAGGAGTTGGAACTTATGTTTCAGTCATGCATTTCAAGACTGGGAGACAGGGATCTTTTATGATTTCTTTGCATATATCTCTTCCAAGTTACCTAGGAGGGGTGATGATACCATGATATGGCAATTGAATTGTAGTGGTGTTTTCAATGTGCGCTCTTTCTATACTTCATTGCTAGCAGCTCCGGTGGTGTCTTTTCCTTGGAAGAGCATTTGGTGTGTTAAGTTACCTAAAAGGGTGGCTTTCTTCTTATGGACGGCTACTAGGGATGGGCTTCTTACTATAGACAACCTTGTTAAGAAGAAATTACCTCTTGTGAATTGGTGCTACCTTTGTCGATGTGAAAAGGAAACTGTGGATCATTTATTGATCCATTGTAAGTATGCTTATACTTTGTGGAGTGAAGTCCTTCGTTTGTTTGGGGTTTAGTGGGTGATGCTGAAGAATGTTGTTTCTCTGCTTACTGCATGGTGGAATTGGTTGGGGAGTCACACTTCAAAAGTGTGGAATATGGTTCTAGCTTGTATTATGTGGTTAATTTGGAAGGAGCGCAATGCCCGTACTTTTGAGGAAACTGAGAGACTTGTAAACTGTGTGAAGTCTTTACTTCTCAGGACTTTGTTTGAGTGGTCCCGGGTTTGGGGGGTTTACGCATTGTCTCTCTTTGTTTGACTTCCTTAATTTTGTTAGCCTTTCTTTTTGATTGGTTTGTATTCTTTTCAATGCAGTGAGTTTACTATCGTAAATTCATTGTGCTTTCTTTTTATCAATAAAGCTGTTATTACCTATAAAAAAAAAAAATATATATATATATATATATAAATGGACACAAAGAAGCCTAAAGAATTACATCGATATTTTAGTAATAGTAAAATATTTTAGCAAACGATGATTTATGAGAAGACTATTTTATTAAATGATGCAATAATTTGTTTGCTGTCTAAAACTCCAAGCTGCGTCCTTGAAATCACTAGGAAATTCCCAATAATACTTTCCAACAACATCATCACCTGTTACAGCATTTAAATGTCCATTTACAAAGTGCATACCTACACTCTCAACAGATTGCATTTATCACTTATAGGTAAATGATGTCCAAGTAGGGCCTAGAACAAGATTGTTTCATGTAATGATTATGGTTCCAGGATGAAAGACGATTTAGTTAATGAAGCAAATTTTTGGTCTACTGAGTGGGCAAGACATCTCTTTCATTGACTAGATTTGCAAAATAGGAATAGGAGCCATATTTTACTTCCTTTGTCTAGAAAAACTTTCTATGTTAATATTTATAGATAAGTGATAACGACTAACTTCAGCAACTAAGAGATCCTAACAGAGAAAAAGGGACTCAATTATGAAACCTATAAATGAAATTCTGTAGCCTAAGAAAACAATTACATGGTCTACAAATACACTTAAATAACTTCATTCAATGTCAAAAAGAAGGTATAGGTAAATCATCAAATCAATGACTATTATCAACAATGGTGTAGCAATTGGTCAGCCACTCAAAATGTTGTAGATGATCGACAATAAAGAACTCCTAAATTACGTTTCCAAATGATAATAAAATTGGGGGATAATTACATATTAGTCCACATGTGGTTTGCACTGATTTAACTTTGTTCACCTAAACAAAAATTATCACTTTGAATGTGCTAATGAGAGTTAGTGAACGGTCCAAAAATTGCTTACGTAAAGGGGAGACAAAAGAACAAAGAACAAAAGAAAAAGAAAATTGATTTTATGCATTGCAGATGATTAAGTTCAAGAATCAAATGAAGTTTTACAAAGAGAGAACTTAAGACATTAGCAAATGAGCAAAAGAGAGCACCAAAAACAAGAAAATTTGACCATTTTATGATATATCCAACACATATAGTGTGACCATGTCATTATATGCATGATAATTATCACTAAATATTGCATAAATTACTATTTAAAACAAGCAACACAAAATATATAGCAAAAAATAAATAAAGGAATCACACTGCAAACAGGCAAAAAATATGACATGTTACCTGCACAAAATATGATTAAGTTGCCCTTCAATTCTGCACTATCCAATAAAATAATTCAAAATCATTTATGCCATAAATTAATTATAAATTCAATTTGCTATGCTAAAGGTTGGAAATTATGGTCTCAGCTAATGTGGTACCTTTTTTCTGTGAGTGGCCCAAGAAGTGATAGCAGTAACAGAGAACCATAGTACATAGATGAACAAAGTTAAACGGAAATCCAATATATATATATATATATATATATATAACACAAACATAACCAAAATAACCCCTATAAAAGAAAAGGAATAAACCTGTATAGGGAGACATGGATGACTGCTTCAACCAGTATCCCTCAGCCACAACAAAAAATAACAAATATTAAAATAAATAAATTGAATTAAATTAAATCAAAGATAGTAGTATGGAATTAACCATGCAGGCAGTCCAGAGGTGAAGTCTGGTGAGAAGTAAGGATAAGGTTTTTGGGGAAGTATCTGGGGGATCGCTCTAAATGTCACTGAAGCTATCAAACAAAACCAATGTCAAGGTTGTTGCCACTGCTTTGTCTTCTTGTTTTGCTCTTTAGGTTTCAGTTCTTTTGGGTTCTCACCACTCACCAAAATAAGTGCTCAACAAAAGCAATGTTCACACGGTTGCTTCGTTCTCTGCTTTGATGGGATAGTGGCAAAGTGGCAAACTCTCCTTTTATATATATATATATATAGAGAGAGAGAGAGAGAGAGAGTATTGATAATGCACAATTAATTATGAAATGGTGTTCTACAGGGTTGTAACTCATCTCTGTCAGTTGACAAGCAAGTGCTACATTACTCAAGCTTTATCCTACATTCAAGTGGGCCACCATTCTCTTCTCCTAGGTTCAAAGGGATAATTTTCTTTTGCACCCTTTCTAGTCTCCTTTATTCTGTCTATTCTGTTCAAATATCCCCTTTCACCTTTCTCATGCTTTGAGATGAGAAATATATTATTGTTTTATTTTATTTTTTATATATCCTTTACATCAACAGGAAATGGATCATTTTAATGCTCCTGATAGTGATGATTTAGTACAAAGGCTGAGTTACACCCGCAGGCCATGGAGAAATTAATTATCAATTATCCTCTATTTGGTACATGTTTGACAGACTTTTGCAACGCTTTGTTGCTCACAGGCATCACCCTAAGATCAAGAAAACTACAGAATACAAGCAATTTTTCAGATCTACTAAGTTTTCCAATACATAGTAATTATGCAAGTTTACTGAAAAAAGGATGAAAAAGTACAAGGAGAGACCAACTGGTAAACGAAGAGGCTTAACTAAGAATGAGAACAAGAGCCGAATATGCATTATAGATGATATCAAATTCAGAATACAGCGAATAATCACCACTCATGCATTCAGAGGTCACTAAGTCAATGACCCAAGGTGAGGACATGTAAATGGTCATGCAATCAGTAGTAACTAGCAAAAGAATCAACAACCAAAAGCAGATCGAGAGTCTTTTTAAAACATTTTTGTTTAAACTTCCTTAGGAGTATAAATCATAGCACCTTTGTTTAGGATAAAGAACAAAATGGTATGAACAGAAACACGCCATTTAAGCACATAAACATGTTGATCCACATATCCGCTGACATAAACATGTGATTGAATCCAGCTAAGCATGAGATGATAGCATTCCTTATCTAGATATATCTGTTAAAGGACAGAGACAGGAGGACATAGCAACTTCACATATCTTGGAACCGACTCTCTGTTATATAAATTAGCTTCTGATCATTGAAATTACAGTTAAAATGTAGAATAGAAACCAACAAAGAACATGTAGCTTGAAACAAGGAAGCAAGAACAAGAGCATGGAATGGTAAGAGTCTCACTTGACAGGCACTCAGCTTCTCCTTCTCAATAATCACAGTTTTAGAGCTTCTTATATTCTCCTGTTTTTCTAGTAATTTTTTCTTTTAAATTGATGTCAGGAGAGCTCTAATGTGGCTCTTTGTAACACTACCGGAGGGACACACAAGCAAAAAAGGATTATGTTGGCCAAATATTGTTTTTTGTTAATGCTGTCCTACTTTGATATGTGCACAAGAACCATCCATACAAGTATCAAATACTAATATATAGTAGCCACAAAAAGATATGTAAACCTGGGTAAAAATCAAGCTTTTAGCAAGACAAACACGCCTACTACTAAAAGGATAAGGAATAACAAAGGTTTCAATTCGTCCATACCAATAATTACTTCACTTCTTAGATACACTCCGCCATATGCTTAGTAAGATACCACGTTTGCTCCATCAAATAAAACAAGACTCTCCATGAAAGTAGCTACAGATGAATAATGTTGGATATCAGGATCCTTCTTCTCATGTAGAGTTTCAGTGTCAACTAATACAAACTTAAATCCCTGCGCCTCTACTTGATCATTGATGTAGCAAGCCAGAAGCGAACCATACTCGGTAAAGGCAATGCAATGAGCTACTCTTTCAAATGGTACAACAAAGAGTTTATTCCAAGACTCAATCACACCGTACTCCTTCATCACCCATATGGAGTATTGGGTGCCAGGTTGTTCGCTATGTTCCCACACAATTAAAGCCAATTTCCCCTTGAACAATGCAAGAAATGTCTGGAAGGTGTTCTCATCAACAGACCCATCAGGCAGTGCTAGCTCTCTGAATCGCTCGCTATTGACATCAAAAGCCATAATCATCCTACTCCTGTGATTCTCTTCGCCTTCTACGGCATTTGACACCCAGTGCAAAGCTCCATTAACCAATGGGATTGGCAAAGGATGGTTTTTATCATAGAACATAACATTGGTTGCTGTCAAACTGGTGGTTCCAACACTCCTCCACGAATCCGAACTTAACGTGTACACCTCAATCTCATGTGTAAACAAAGACAAACACGAAATCCTCACAACCTTGTAGTCATTATTCTCGGGATGATACGCGAATCCGAGCGTAACATCTTTTAACTGTCCTAAGCAAGTATCAGGCAACCTCTTGAACATTCTAACGCTGGGGTTCCACAAATATACAACATTAGCGGAATTGGCGAAACACAACAAGCCATTGCAGGAACCAACTATTTGGGTATAGATATAATGAAAATCAAAGGGGATTCCAAGCTCGGAAATCCTGTCAAAAGTGCGGTCTAAAGCGACCGTACAAACTGGTCTTTGAAAACCAATGTTGTCAGAGGGCATGTGTATGACAAAACCATTATCATTTTCATTATCATTATCATGGGAATCCTTGATGTTTTTAAGGTGGGTGGAGATGAAATTGGGGTTGGTGATTGAGGAGTTGTAGGATTTAGATATGCACCTGAATCTTATGACTGATTTCACAGGTAGTCTTGCCAGGATGTTCAGTACGATGTCGTACGGAAGATAGCCTTGTCGGAGAATCGGTTGTTGTGGACGTGCTTCTCCCATTTGGGATTGGACCAAAACGGTAACCTAAACAGACTTATTTCAGTTCCACTGCTCTTCTCCTCTGGTAGACTGGCACTACGAAGCCAAGTCAATTTGTTCCCCATATTTTAGTAACAGTTAATTTGGTTTTTATTATTTTGAACTTGTCATTAATTTAGTCCTTACCGTTAACTTATTAACGAAAAATGCTTATGTGGCACACGGCATGCACAATAAGCACACTTAATGCTTACGTGGCTACTAAAATAATAATAAAAAATTGAGAAATAATATATTTACAACATTTTTACAACAAATCCTAAGTGACAAGTTGTTACTAGTTGTTATTATTGGGGCAAAAAAGTAATCTTAGCATTAGTTTAAAATTTGAACCAATAACAACTAACCACTTGTGATTTGTTATAAAAATATTATAGACGTAGCATCTCTCAAAAAAAATTATTTATCATTCAAAAATGCAATGTCAGTATTAAATAAAAAATTATCATCGCACACCTTTGGTGCGATGATCACTACACAAGTATAAGTGCTTGTAAGGTGTGGGGGGTAAGGATCGGGGTTTAAGTCTCTAAGAGAGAATTTCACATATATATATACACATAAATTAGATTATAGTAAAATTTTTATCTTGTATAAAAAAAATTAAAAATTAAAAAAAAAATCCACATTAAGCCAAAAAAAAAAAGTGAGTCCCGTTTGTTCTTGCTCTTTCTTGGCAGCCAAATACAACAATCTAGAAAGACAAAAATCAACTCAGAGAATTCATAATAACCAAATCCACATCAACAAAGGCATTAGTGGAAGTGGTCTTTTTCCTCTTGAGAAACTTCTCGAGAGAGAATGTTGGCGGTGGTGCTATTTGCTAAGGTTGAATCCAATGGCTCAAAAACTCTACAGTTTGATTGGGCCAAGTTGTGTACCTGCTTGGGTTGAATCCAAGAAGGCCAAGGAGCATAAAGCCATCAAGCCTTTTGCTTTTAGAAGACCACCTTCTCACCCTCCTTACAAGGAGGCATTCTTGTGCACTATTGTGTAATTATTTATTTGAATCCAAGTTTTATCAAATTTTGAGACGGATCTATGTGTGTTGTATTGTGTTAATATTGCAGATGGTTAAGGAGGAGAAGATAAGTTCGAGTTAGTACGCGAATGCCAAGTTCATTTTCTTGAAACAAAATTTGGTTATTGTGAATTTTCTGGATTGAGTTCGATTTTTGTGTTTTTGGGTTTCTGTGTTTGGTTGCCAAGAAAAACTAAGGAATTTTATAAAATAATCCATTCAAAATTATTTTTTTTCTGCTTTGGGTTTTTTGTTTAATGCTGACATGGAATTTTCTAAATGATGAATAATTTTATTACAGTTATTTTCAGTGGCCACGTAGGCATTAAGTGTGCCTACTATGCATGTTGTGTGCCATGTAAGCATTTTCCGTTAATGAGTTAACGGTGGGAACCAAATTGATTGTAAGTTCAAAATAATAGGGACCAAATTGATTGTTACTAAAATGTAGGGACCAAATTAACTATGACTCCAAAATATAGGAATCAAAATAGTGTTTTCGCCTTTTTTTTTTTTAATTTTGTCTTTAGATAATGGTATTATTACACAATTTTTTTTTTACTAAGGGCCTGTTTGGATAAACTGTTTCAAAAGGTGCGTTTTTAAAACTAACGTTTTTAAAACGTGCGTTTTGAAAACTCCATTTTAAAAACCACAGATAAGTGTTTGGTAAAAATGTGAAAATATGCATTTTCTATTTTTAAAACCATATTAAGCGTTTGGATAAGCTGTTTTAAAAATAGCTGTTTTGAGTATAAATTCCAAAAAAGGACTTAACTATTTTTGGAAGGTTATATTGTCATTTTTCCTGTGATTGATGTTTTTTTATTATTGAAAATATGTAATTAAGCTTAACAATTACATTAATAATAACAACAATAATGATGTTTTTGTTGTTGAAATTCATGGAGAAAAGTTTATCAAATTTAAAATATTAAAAATAACTCATCAAGAAAAAGATATTAAACTGATTAGGAAAATAATTATATCAAAATGTTAATTGCCAACAATATCAATACTAGAAAATCCATTATAATAATAATAATAAAAAGTTCTTATCCGAAAAATTAAAAACCAAAACAGAAATAATAAAAATATCGTTTACAACCCGCAAATGGATCGAGCTATTTTGTCACGAACAAATTTCATCTCCTCATCTTATATATTTTCAACGTTTGCCTGTCTGCTACTACCTTCTCCACTACTATTGCTTCTTGGTCTGCCCAAGCCATGTTCATCCCAATTGAATCCCTCGTCTTCCCTATCATGTCTTCTAATAAAATTATGCAAAACACAAGTAGCAACTATAATGTTTCTTTGGTGCTTAATGTCATAAGGTGGCATTTACTTCAAAATTTTCCATTTATTCTTCCACACTCCAAAAGTTCGCTCAATTGCACTTTTAAGTGATGAGTGAACATAATTAAATCTCTCTTCTATGTGATTCCCTCGACCAGCTCGTCGAAAATCTGAAAGATGATACCTCTGTCCCTTATAAGGTGGCAAATATCCTTTCCTTAAGGGGTATCCAGCATCAACTAAATAATATTTTCCTAGTAAAAGAAAAAAAATATAAAATGTACATAAATAATATCCTTCATACATATTTAATATATAAAAATTTTATATACCTGGTGGTGGTTTTGGAAAGTTGACAGATTGTTGACGGATAGTATCTAAGAAAATACGTGTATCATGTGTTGCACCCTCCCATCCAGCCATCACAAATGTGAAAAGTAAATCAAAATCGCATGCTGCCATCACATTAAAAGATGTCACGCCCTTTCTATTATAATATGAAGCTTTCTTGTCGTCCGAGACAACAACTTGGATATGTGTACCGTCAATGGCATCAATGCAGTCCTAAAATAGAATATAGAGTTTAGATACTTAGGAAATAAAGTTTAGAAACAAATTAGAATGTATGAAATGAATACCTGAAAGTGTGGCATGTACAATGGATTCTTCTGTATATGTCTTGGAACTACACTAAATGTAGGGTCAGAAGGCTTGAGGATATCCATTGACATTATGTTAAGGTGTTTCAGAACTGTATGAAAATGTCTATGTATAGTCTCACCAGAACATTGGAATCTTTCTTGAACCATCCTATAACAAGCTCCTTGTCCAAGTATCATTAAACATATACCTACTGACTCTTCAAGCCTAATATGCCTTGTGTGTTGAAGCCCATATGTATGTTGTAAAACACTACACAATTGAAGGAAAACATGTGGCTTCATTCTAAACATTTCGTTTCATTACCCATCAAACAATCCATCAACCACATATAGCCAGTTTGTTCAGAATCTCTACAAGGTTGTTTATCAATATATTTAATATAATATGTCACTGCAACATGACATCCAGCAACAACAAGTTCATATAATTCCTCATCATCATATTCATCGTTATCCACATCATAAGAATGATCTTCATCACTATTATCAATATGATCATTGTAATCCATAGGAATATCACCTAAAAAATTATAGCAATAAATTAGATAAATCACAATAAAGAAAATGACCAAACATTTAAAAGAAGAAACAGGTTACACCATTTGTGATGAAATTAATCACATTTTTATGTAAAAATACTAGTTAACATCAGGCCAGGAAGATTGCAAACCATATGGACTTATAACAACCTGAAAACTATGTAACTCAAGGTAACTCTATTCGAACTAGCTCACATCTTAAAATTTGGTAGTCCAAGTGCAGCTGAAGTAACAAAATCTATAATAACTTCATTATGAAGTGTTATTTTCTCTACTTATTTATGAGAAAATGGACTGTATTGATTCAATAAGTTCAAGCAGGTGAGACCTGCACCAATACTACCTCCAACACATGAAAAAATTGAAGAAAGATCAACTAAAAAACCATTAACAAAAACACTATTTGTAACAACCCAAGCAATCTTTATGGTCACTTTGGCTGCTGAATCACATCAATACAAAAGCTAAGACCTTGGCACTTGGCAATAATAATGTTAAAAAGCAAATTATTGGAGTAGGAGAAGCAGCCTAGTCAAAGAAAAGCAATAGTAACTAACATGATATGCATTCACATGTCTATAAGCACAACAATTTGCACAAACATTCATAAGTTTGTCCTCTAATGGATGTTCCAATTTTGATACACGTGCATTGAAAGTTGAAACCACAAAATTCTCTTAAGTCACGAAAACTTGAAATTGAAAAGTAACAGAAGAAATTCATTTTGGAACTTATGCAACATAAGGTTTCTATGTACAAATATGTAATGGGATCGGCTGTTATAAAAAGAAAATATGCAAGAATCTAATAGCTTTTAAATAAAACTGTTTCATCAACTAAATCTTCCAAAGTAAAGTGCAAGCAGTGTTCAATTACACTTCCTTAACACACATAATTTGGCCAAAGATCAAACCAGCAGTAGTGTTAATCAACCCAGATTTGCAGCAAAGTAATCCAAAGGATACAAATTTAAAAGGATAGCAAGGATGCCAAGGAAGGATATTTAGCCAGACCCAAGTACTTGGTAAAAAAAATTCAGTCCTGAAAAGAATTACTCATTACCAATGTAGACAATACTATTTAATAGGCACAGGGTGTACAAAAAATATGTTGTGCTGGTCACAATCAATCACCCCTGTTAAGAACAACTAATTGAAAAAAGAAAAAGAAAAAGAATTAACTTCTAGCTTTATATTCAAAATTTCTAGCTTTATATTCAAAATTAAAACCAGCACCAATTCTAGCAGAAAGTAAAATACATGTAGGCCAAGAATTCACACTTCCAGAAACAATGGCATCAGTCAATTAGAGACTAGAGGTTCAAGTTTAGTACAATAAATTTAAGAGCTACAACTAAAACAAGATATACCAGTAACAATTGGGTCTAACTTAACGCTTTTTTCATAACCTTCTTCTTTCTTGATTTCCAATAGAAACAACCAACTATATCATTTTTTTCAATACTGTCTGCAAAGCTGAAGTTGCTATGTGTTAACAATTATGAGAAAAAAGGTCAATTGGACCACTATAAAGATTTTACCCAAAAAAATGCCATCTAGAATAAAAAATAAATTATTCAAAGGATAAAACAATAAATTATTAAAAACATCTCTCTCTTCCATAAAACATTATTCAAAGGATAAAACATAAAACACCCTAAGTGTCAAAGTAGTGACCTCCCTAACAGCCACATTATTCAAAGGATAAAACAATAAAACATCAAACATCTCTCTTCCATAAAACATTATTCATAGAATAAAACATAAAACACCCTAAGTGCCAAAGTAGTGCCCTCCTAACAATCTTGCCTCCTCTTGAAGAAACTGAAGTTGTAAATATGGTTCTTCCATTACAACAAACATCTCTCTCTTCTCTCGTTTTTGAAAAATACATGCTGCCATGAGGTAGAGTTCGGAACCCTTCTCAATGCCATCTAAGGTGCATATGCGTTCCATGACATTATGAATAGTACTACTTGGCTCCACTGAAAAAGCTGAGTTCCTTAACTCGACAACATCACAAATACGACTAAGTTGTTGTATCAATTGTAATGCCGTTCCTCCTTTCTTCCCTTTACTCTGTGTGGATGATGGTAAAACTCGCTTCTTTCCTTTCTTTTGTGTTGGGTTAGGTGGTTGTGTGAGATTAGGAGTCTCATCTTCATGAATGTCATCATCATCATTTGGAGAAGATGAGTCAGCAGAAGTATCACCTAACCCCTCCTTAGGTGTCTCAAGATCATCAGGTAACACACCTGAGGTGGGGGCCCATGCTAAATCTCTTGTGGCCGCAATGTCCTTAAACACAATGTCTAATAAGTCAACATTCTCCAAACCTTTCTCTCGAAATTTTGCAGCTTCAGGAACCTCCTACAATTTTGAATATTTTCATTAATAACTCAAATAGCATGGTTTATCTACTAATACAAAATATGTACAATGGGTTATACAAAACATACCATTAGTTTCCTCTCCCACCACTCATCAGTTGCAGCTATTGTTCCTTTGGCTGCATCCCATCCCAATCCAGTTTCACTTCCCTTCAACTTATTCCAAAGTACCCAATCTTTCTTCAAACTATCCCATTTATGCTTATACTTCGACCTAGGATATTCCTTTCCAGTTTTCTTTTCAAAAGTTGCTATAATATTTGTCCAACCTTTTTTACTAAAGTGGGTATTAGGTCGATTATCCTTAAATACCTTATCCACACAAGCTTCACAAAAGATAGTTATTACTCTTGATGGCCATTGAGCTCTAACATTTGAGCTATTTTGGGATGGCTTACCCATCTAAAAAAAATATAAGTTTGTTAATATTAATGTTCAACCAAACACAACAAGTTCTATAGCCAAACCCATGAGAAAATTGCATAGTAGGAGTAAGTTTCCTAGGTAAGTTCTACAGCCACAAAGTTACAAATGGTAATACAAATGGTCCATGTGATAAAATTTATAAGCTTGAAAGCTTTGATAAACAGAGAATGGTGACAGTTGAAAATGGAGAGAAATTCTTTGGCTGTGTTTTGTATTTCTGAATCAGACAAATTGATAAGTTGGTCAATGAGTCAAGACTAAGATTATACAAAAATGTGATTTTCGTTTCTAGTATTATTAGCAAGGGAAGAGACATGTGAAGATGATTGCATAAGATTTAATACACACAATGGCAACAGGACACCAAAAACTTTAACTTGTGCTAACAACAGAACCATAAAAATCTAATTGTTATCACAGCCACTCAATGCACAAAACCCAACTAATATATCACTATAGCCACTAAAATTTGAGTTTCTAAGCAGAGTTAAGATCCATGAGCAAAAGACAGCACAACAATTTTAGTTCATTTTATCTTTTCTAAAAGATTACTCTAAGGCAAACATTCAAAAACTAGCAAACCACAGAGGGTAGTGTTCCAACATTTTCTTCTGAGGCAAACATTCATCATAATGTGTAATTGCTATTATCTAATGCTAAGAAGATAGAATCCATATCTCCTTTAAACATCAAATAGAAATTTGTCCCTATCTACTATGATTTTGTAATTGGTGGATCGGAACGACGATAAACGGAGCAGAGCAAAAACAACAACAAATCATCTTTGAATTCTAATATTTTGAGATCAAATAGTGCAAACCAACATGCCAAAAGCCCAAATATTTATCATAAATTCAAAGATGGGTAATGGAGAATAGTTACTTGGAATTGCAATGAAGAACGAGGATACACGGAGCAGAGCAAAAATGTTGAAGAGAGAACCAATCCTTGTGAAGTTGATGCGTTGAGGCAGAGGACTGAGGATATATATGGTGAAGGGAGAGGACTGGAGATGCAACGGTAAAGGGAGAGGACTAAAGGCTATTTTTGGTTTTCAGCAAAAATTTTTGGCGGAATCACGATTTGCAAATCGCGCGATATCAAAATCGCAACGGGAAATTGCCTTTCCTAAAACATGAAAATCTACTGATTCAAAAACGCAATCCCACAAATTTCGCCCAGCCAAACATCTGCTGATTTCTACGATTTGATAAACAGGCATTTAGCTCTCTCAATACACCTAAACAAACGGGCTCTAAATTTTTTTACACACAATTATACACAAACTTTTCCCTCCAGAGAATAAAAAATAAAAAATAAAATTATACATATTTTTTTCACTAAAATTGTTGAATTGTGATTTTGAGTTGAAATTATGACTACAAGTTACAATTTCAATGCAAAAAATGTGTGTATAGTGCAATAATAAGTGTGAAATAAACACTACTCTTTCAATAATTCTAGAACTACATTTGGTTTTTTAATGGTTGTCTGGTTTTGGAAAATGTATGAATTATTTTTCAAAAAGCATTATAGTTTATATCCCAAATTATACTTTATACTTAAACTTTTCGAATGCTGGTTTTGCAATTTAAACTATAATCATTGTTACGCATTACACATTAATGTTAAGTTTGTTGTTAACTTGGACAGAAATCCAAAGTTTATCATTCAAAGTGTAATCGGGGGTATATTTTAGGGTGTTAAAGTGTAATTTCTCCTTAATTTTTGAGATTAAGGAGATGGGCAATTTGGTATTTTAGCGTGATGTCATACTTTTCCGTCCAAGTTAACAACAAGCTTGACGTCAGGATACAAAGTATAACAAGAGTTAGTTTAGGGTGCAAAACCTACATTTGAAAAGTTTAGAGTGTAAAGTGTAATTATGGGTATAGTTCAAGGTGGTAAAGTGTAATTTCCCTTAAAATGATCTCATTTTCCTATGTTTGGTAGAGACCTTAAAATGAGTTAGAAAAACACCTATTAACTTTCCTAGTTTAGCTTGGTGTGAGATTGAGTTGTTTTCCAAGAGGTAACTTGAGTCTCAAAGGCCCAAATTCTGTAGAGAAAAACTTTAAGTTGAGATTTTTTTTTTTCAAGTTTTTAGTAGAACTTGAGTTTCAAAGTGGAGTTCTTTAAATTGGAATTCGACTATCAAATACTTGAGTTCTAAATAAGGCTACTAAGGAAAATAGTTTAATTTGAGGCTACTTAACAAAATTATTGGTAAAAATCAAATAAATAGCAAAAAAAGTTCTTCAAATACACTTATACATCTTAGAGCATTCTCATCAGGTTTGTCAAATGCCAAATATTTGGCATTTGACACACCAAACACTAAAAAACCACTTTCATTAGGCGTTTTAAATGCCATAATATTTGGCATTGATGAACAGTGCAATCTCAAATTTGAGATCGCACTGTTCACGAATTGTAAAACGTAATTATTTTTTTATTCAGGTGGGGCCTGCTTTCTTTTCTTCTTATTTTTTCTATCTTTCTCATTTCCTTGTCTTTCTTCCTTGTCTCTCATTCTTGCTCTGAGCCTCTAACCATTTCTCTGCTCTCTCTCTCCCCTTCTACTCAACGTCTCTACCTCCTTCTCCGACGAAACCCAGGCTAAAGCATTAAGCCAGGCCAATCTTTATCATTTTTTTGTTTTTGTTTTTGTTTTTGTTTTTGTTTTTTGTGATTTGATGGTGGATTCGGCAATGGTTGTGTGGGTTGTGGATTTGGCATTTTGGGTCAGTGTTCAGCGGCGTTGTGTGGGTTATGGGTCGAGGTTTTGGGTCATTGATTGATTGGTTGGATTAGGGTTTCAAACCACTCTCTATTTTATTTTATTTTTATTTTTATTTTTTTAAAAAAAATTTGTGGGAGGATTCCAATGGTAGTAGCTGTGAGTTTGTGGCATTGGTGGCTATGGGTCTGTGCTGGTGGTGGTTATGGGTTTGTGGTGTTGATGGCAATGGGTTTGTGCCAATGGTGGTTGTGGGTTTGTTGTGGGTATGAGTTTGGTAATAGGTTTATGCTGGTGGTGGCTGTTGGTTTCTTAATAGGTTTGTGCCGGTGGTGGTATGGTTGTGGTAGTAGTATGGGTTTGCTGATGGTTGTATGGTTGCGGCTGTGGTTGTTGTTGGTGGCCACAACCCATTGGATGTGTACTTGTATTATGAATTGTGGAATTAGTATATTATTTTAATATATAGAATTGAAGAATAAAACACGTGATATATGGGATATTGTAAAATGATGTACTAAAATAATAAAGTAGGTTTTTTGGTATGTCAAAATGGAATTTTTATAAAACAGTTAATGGGAATGCTCTTAACATCCATTAACTCCATCTTCAGAGCAAATTCAACTTTTGTATCTGTTTTTTTGGAGAATCTGATCAAAGTAAAAAATTGACATAGAAATTTCTTTTAAAATAAATGACTTTTGGAATTTTGCGGATAAAATTTTCAACAAGCTCACTTTTCAAATTTGGCAACAACTTCGCACTCCATTATTTTGATACCCAATATAAAAATTGTTAGAGGATCAAGTTCCGCATGTCAAATGAAATTCAATCGTGTTTATCTCCAAGTTGCTTGTACGGTAAGCTGGATTGGCCAGGCTTTGACAATTGTTGATACCTAAAATTTCACACGTTTTGGGTCAAGAAGTAAACCCCCAGACCCAATTAATTCTGGTCTTAAGGAGTAGAGAATTTAAGCCAAATGTACATAATGGACACACATGGCCAAAGTGGCATACTTACCGTATTCTACTAGTTCTAACTTCTAAGCCTTGAAACCTTTGAAATGATGAAAAATACTCTAAAACCTTAAAAATGAAAAAAAAAAAAAAAAAAAAAAAAAAAAAAAAAAAAAAAAACCTCAAAACCTCTAAAATTACCAAAAATATTCTCTAAACCACTAGAATAACCAAAGTACCCCAATATCTATTGTGGGGGCCGGTCGATTAATGGGCCCGTAGGGTTCGAAATTGATTCAGGGTTGCGGGGCCTGAGGTCCATCCAAGGACGCGTGCCCATCCGAAGATGCCATACTCCTCGGCAGTATGCGTCCGAGGACGATCGCGTCCGAGGAAGGCTGGGACGTGGTCTTACTGCGATCCGATCCCAGAATTAGGTCACCATAAAGGATAAGAGTAACCGACTACGGATGAAAGAGATAAGGCCAACAAATATCTGTAACAACAGCTGCCTCCGCATTAATGACCTCCCAACCAACTCTCTGGCCGCATTAATGTGGAGGTGATACTTGAACAGTAAGGAAGCAGCCTTACAGCTGCCCATAGGAAGTTCCCAGGGGAACGGGATGGGACAGAAAGGGATCCTCCGGGTCCAACCTACACGTGTGCGGTAAGGATGGAACGCAAAGGGGAGTATATAAACTAAAAGAAGAACATGGAAGAAAAGGGGGAGACAGAAAAAAGAAAGAAAAAAAGAACAAGAGACGAAAAGTAGAGAGAAGAAAGGGAGAAGAGAAAAAAGGACTTGTACTAGTCACTAGGGAGAAATATCCAGGGTATTAACTGAAAAACCTTGAACGTTCATGAAAGTGAGTCTTTGGAGGATAGATTACGGTTAGCCTAGTTCTTTACACCCACGCTCTAAAAATCATATTGTCTGGGCCCTTTACGTACGAACCCATTACTGTTTTGGTTCGGTACTAAATTGTGTCCTCACAATTGGCGCCGTCTGTGGGAAGAGCTTGTGTTAGCTTGTATAACCTCTAATACAACGTTTTCGATAGAAGGAGTGGAACTGCCTCACCCCGCAGCAGGGCTGTATCAGGGTGATGTCAGCCCGCATCAGGCGGAGTCAAGGGGCTCTCAGCATGGTGGTCCTCGAAGGAGTCCCGAACAGAGGGAAGTCCAGGAGGGGAGCATACATACTACTCATACCACGAGAACCCGTACACGCGGGAAGAGTCACGTTTCCCACGTGAAGCATGATGGGGATCTGCAACGTGAGATTGCGGACTTGAAGAGAGAGTTACGCCATGCACGAATGGAACGTTCACCACCTCGCTCCGAACCATCATCCGGGGAGTCGGATGGAACTAGTTACAGGCGGAGGTCGAGGACTCCGCAAAGCGAAACTTTCTCCTACGAAGAGGAGCGTCGTCATAGGCGTAGGCGTAAAAGTCCCACTAGCAGGGGCTTGGGAAACGATGCGATGAACAAAGCATTGAGTCAAATTTCCAAATCACCATTTACAAGAAGCATAGATGACCCATCCTCGGCGGTTTAATCAACCTACGTTCTCTCTGTATGATGGCCACTCGGATCCGGTGGAACATGTAAGTTATTACAGCCAGAAGATGGTTATTCATTCCAGGGATGATGCTCTGATGTGTAAGATTTTTCCATCGAGTTTGGGTCCAACGGCGATGAGGTGGTTCAATGGCTTAAGGGCCAATTCTGTTGGATCCTTCAAAGCACTGACCCAGGCTTTTGGCGCTCGCTTTATTATATGCAGCCGAACTCCTTTGCCTCTGGGCTTCTTGTTGACTTTGTCTATGCGAGAGGGTGAGACTCTCAAGAGCTACTCGGATAGGTACTGGGAAATGTTTAACGAGATAGGGGGGAAGAATGACGCTGTGGCTATAACCACTTTCAAAACCGGTCTCCCAGCTGACTACAACTTGAGGAAATCTTTGACGGGCAAACCTGTCACCAGTGTGCGCCAGCTGATGGACAGAATAGAGAAGTACAAGAGAATAGAGGAGGCAGCTGATGGACAGAATAGAGAAGTACAAGAGAATAGAGGAGGATCAACATCAGGGGAAAGGAAAGGCCAAATTGATCCCTCAGGAGAGAAGGGATTTCAGGTCGGATCGTTATAATAATCGACTAAGGAGGGACTTCGCTGGGCAGTCAGCCTCGGCAGATGCCCAGGCCGTTAATGCAGTGTTTCGGGAGCCTGTTCAGCAGGTCTTGGAGAAGATAAAGGATGAGCCATTCTTCAAATGGCCGAACAGGATGGCGGGAGAGCCTACAAAGCGCAACCCGAGTTTGTATTGCCATTACCATCAAGACCATGGTCACACGACAGACAACTGTAGGAATTTATGGGACCATTTGGAGCAGTTGGTCCGAAAAGGGAAATTAAAGTAACTCTTGCACCATTCCAGCGGAAGGGCGAGCCAGGCAGGTTCTGAGGTGCGGGGGGATGCTTCATCAAGGCTACCCCGGGGAACGATCAATGTCATCTTTGCGGCCCCGGGAAGGACTGGTTCTTACCCCACAAGAGTGTCGTCGGTGTCCCGATTCCCCGCCGAGGATCGTTCTCAAGCATCGAAGAGGGCCAAGAGGCGTGTCCCTTTGATTTTGGGTTTTTCAGATGAAGATTTGGTTGGAACTATACAGCCCCATGAGGATGCCCTGGTGGTCACGCTGAGGATTAGTGGGTACGATGTCCGAAGAGTGATGGTTGATCAGGGGAGCGCAGCGGATGTGATGTATCCGGATTTGTACAAGGGGCTAGGTTTGAAACCGGGGGACTTGACAACCTATAATTCCCCTCTAGTCAGTTTTGAGGGAAGGTTGGTCATTCCTATGGGGCTAATCAGGTTGCCCGTACAGTCAGGCACGGAGGTGGTGGAGGTGGATTTTATTATCGTAGATGTTTATTCTCCATATACGGCTATCTTGGGCAGACCTTGGCTTCACACACTTAAAGCGGTTTCGTCCACCCTACATCAGAAGGTGAAGTACCCATCCGGAGACCAAGTACTGGAGATAGTAGGGAACCAAGTGGCTGCTCGGCAATGCCAAGTAGCGGCCATTCAGCATCGGCCAGAGGCAGAAACCTCGGCTACAGCCGATAATGAGTCATAGCAATTAAAGCCCCCAGCGTCGGGTTTAGACATACTAACCAATGGGGTGGAGTGTGAAGATCTGGAAAAGGTGATTGTCGCTGATGATCCAGAAAAATTCTTCCAAGTTGGGGCTAAGCTGCCTCTGCAAGAGAAAGCGAGTTTGCTGGAGTTCCTCCGAGCCAATGTGGACGTCTTTGCATGGGACCTGTATGAAGCCCCAGGAGTAGACCCAAGTTTCATTTGTCACCGGCTCAACGTGAACCCTGCCATTCCCTCTAGAAGACAAATCCCTCGGCGACCATCGAAAGAGCATGCCGAGGCAGTCAGAAGTGAAGTCGCCAAGCTGAAACAGACTGAGGCTATTAAAGAAGTCTTTTATCCCCAATGGCTGGCCAATACGGTTGTAGTAAAGAAGAAAACAGGGAAATGGCGAGTGTGCGTTGATTTCACCGATCTTAATAAGGCCTGCCCTAAAGACCCATTTCCTATGCCCAAGATTGACCAGTTGGTGGATGCACCCTAGGATGAGTTTCTTGGATGCCTTTCAAGGATATCACCAAATACCGCTGGCCGTCGATGATCAGGAAAAAACTACTTTCGTGACCCCGATTGGGAACTACCATTACAAGGTGATGCCTTTCGGCTTGAAAAATGCTGGATCTACCTACCAACGCATGATGACAAAAATGTTTGAGCCACAGCTGGGCAGAAGTATTGAAGTTTATATTGATGATATGGTCGTGAAAAGTAAAGTAGTAGCTGAACATGTGGGGGACCTTACTAACATCTTTGGGATATTGAGAGAGCACAAATTGCGCCTAAACGCTTCGAAGTGCTCCTTTGGTGTAGGCTCCGGGAAATTCTTGGGGTACATGGTGACCCATAGAGGAATTGAGGTGAATCCAGACCAGATTAGGGCTATTAACGATTTGCAGGCGCCCTGGAACCCAAAAGAGGTGCAGAAGTTGACTGGGATGACTGCTGCGTTGAACCGGTTCATCTCCAGGTCAGCTGAGAAGTGTCGTCCTTTTTTCCACCTGCTACATAAGTGGCAAGGATTCGAATGGACCAAAGAGTGCGCTGAGGCGTTCCAACAGTTGAAAGACTATTTATCCAAGCCACCGATCATGTCTAGCCCTGAGGTGGATGAGGTGTTGTATGCCTACTTGGCGGTAGCTCCTCACGCAGTCAATTTCGTCTTGATTCGAGAAGACAATGGCGTTCAGAGGCCAATTTATTATGTAAGTAAGTCCCTCCATGAAGCCGAGGTGAGATATCAATCATTGGAAAAGGCTATACTGGTGGTGGTTCATGCAACACGCAAACTTCCGCACTATTTTCAAGCTCACACTGTAGTTATTTTGACCCAATGGCCTCTTAAATCTATACTTAGAAGTGCCGACTACACTGGCAGAATTGCCAAGTGGGGGACGATTCTGGGTGTTTTTGATATCAAGTACCTGCCCCGCACCTCTGTAAAAGGTCAAGTTCTCGCCGATCTGGTAGCTGAATTCGCTGAGTGCCCTGAGGAAATTAGTAGGAATCAAGATCACATGGATGGAAAATCGGTTAGCGTGATATCCGCCCAAGGAGGGTCTGTGTGGAAAGTGTACGTGGATGGGGCCGCAAACCAGAGGGGGGCCGGATTGGGATTGGTTTTGATGTCCCCTGAAGAAGTCATCATAGAGAAATCGTTAAGGCTAGGGTTCTCGGCCACTAACAATGAATCAGAGTACGAGGCTTTGATAATGGGAATAAGTATGGTCCGTAAAATGGGTGGAAAGGCGGTGAAACTGTTCTCGAACTCAAGGCTGGTCGTCGGCCAGGTTACCGGAGAACTGGAGGCCAGAGACCCAAGGATGCAAGGATACCTAGATCGGGTCAGGCAAATGCAAACTGAGTTCGAATCTTTCGACATATTACATATTCCACGAGGGGAGAATACCCACGCTGACTCCTTGGCGACCCTTGCCACCTCCTCAGTACGAAATTTCCCTCAGATAATTATCGTCGAAGACTTGTGTACTCCCACTTCACCAGAAAAGGAGGTTTGCCAAATCCGTCAAGTTAATTCGTTGCCAAACTGGATGGACCCTATATTAAAATTTCTCGAAAGTGACACATTGCCCGAGGACAGGGTGGAAGCCGAGAAAGTACGAAGAAGAGCACCTCGGTATTGGTTGTCCGAGGATAAAAAGCTGTACAGACGGTCTTTCTCTGGACCATACTTGCTCTGTGTGCCTCCTGAGACAGCAGAATCAATCCTGGAAGAGTTGCATGAGGGCATTTGTGGGAGCCATACAGGAGGGAGGTCTCTATCATATCGAGCACTAACGCAAGGCTATTGGTGGCCGAATATGCATAGAGAAGCGCAGGAGTACGTTAAGAAATGCGACCAGTGTCAAAGATATGCTCCGAATATTCACCAACCAGGAGGAGTTCTCAACCCACTCTCAAGCCCTTGGCCTTTTGCGCAATGGGGGCTGGACATTGTCGGCCCTTTTCCTAAAGCTATAGGAAACAAGAAGTACATGCTGGTCGGCACAGACTACTTCACTAAATGGGTTGAAGCTGAGCCCTTAGCGAATATCAGGGATGTAGATGTGAAGAAGTTTGTCTGGAAGAACATTGTTACGCGATTTGGAATCCCACGAGCTCTTGTTTCGGACAACGGGCTCCAGTTCGATAGCAATGCCTTTAGGAAATATTGTTCAGAACTGGGAATAAGAAACAGATATTCCACTCCAGCTTATCCGCAAGGCAATGGGCAAGCTGAAGTTGTTAACAAAGTTATCGTTAATGGGCTTAAGAAGAGACTGGATGACGCGAAAGGGAAATGGGTGGAAGAACTGCCACATGTGCTTTGGATATATCGGACAACTCCCCGACGTTCGACAGGGGAAACTCCCTTTTCTATGACTTATGGGGCCGAGGCCATTATTCCCTTGGAAACTGGATTCCCAACGTTAAAGACCAGTGCATTCTCTTCAAGTGATAACGATGCGATGCTGGAAAAAAGTTTAGACCTAATTGAAGAACGAAGGGAAAGCGCGATAGTTCGGCTGGCTTACTACCAACACAAACTCAAGCAAGGCTACGACAGCAATGTGAAGATGAGGCCGTTAACCATAGGAGATCTGGTGCTGAGAAAAGTCCTGGGGGCCACTAAGAATCCAAATTGGGGAAAACTGGGACCCAATTGGGAGGGACCATATCGGATTACTTCTGTAGCAGGAATAGGGGCTTACTATCTAGAGGACCTAGATGAAAAATCTATACTCCATCCCTGGAATGTAAATAATCTCAGAAGGTATTATTATTAGTAAGAAGTTTCAATTCAAATATTCTCTTTTAACTTATGTCAAATATGCATCCTGTAAATTTTGCATCCTGTCATATCATATTAAATTGTTAAACAGAAACTAGGTTATGCCAGGTCCTCGGATCGCAAACTTAGTGGAAATTAACATCCTATCATATTGAATTGTTAAACAGAAACTAGGTTATGCCAGGTCCTCGGATCGCAAACTTAGTGGAAATTAACATCCTATCATATTGAATTGTTAAATAGAAACTAAGTTATGCTAGGTCCTCGGATCGCAAGCTTAGTGGAAATTAACATCCTATCATATTGAATTGTTAAACAGAAACTAAGTTATGCTAGGTCCTTGGATCGCAAAACTTAGTGGAAATTAACATCCTATCATATTGAATTGTTAAACAGAAACTAGGTTATGCCAGGTCCTCGGATCGCAAACTTAGTGGAAATTAACATCCTATCATATTGAATTGTTAAACAGAAACTAAGTTATGCTAGGTCCTCGAATCGCAAGCTTAGTGGAAATTAACATCCTATCATATTGAATTGTTAAACAGAAACTAAGTTATGCTAGGTCCTTGGATCGCAAGCTTAGTGGAAATTAACATCATATCATTCATGCTGAATTGTTGAACAGAAACTAAGTTATGCTAGGTCCTCGGATCGCAAAACTTAGTGGAAATTAACATCCTATCATATTGAATTGTTAAACAGAAACTAAGCTATGCCAGGTCCTTGGATCGCAAACTTAGTGGAAGTTAACATTTTATCGTTCATACTGTATTGTTAAACAGAAATTAAATTATGCCAGATCCTCGGACCACAGCTCGGTAGAAATTGATCTTCTAAGTCGTATATTGAAGTACTAAATGATGAATATAATTGTGATGAATTTTTCTAAAATCATAAACTTGATGAAAATAAAGCCCTACGGACACTCGTTATGGAGTCAGAAAGAGAAAGCTTCGAATGCAAGATTGATGTGCAATGAAAAAGGTGGTCAAAATGAGCCCATACAAAATTATAACGACAAAGCAAAAGATTGTGAAAGTAACTTGGATTTGTCAAAACGATAATAAAGTAAGCGATAAAGCCCTCCATTAAGTGTCTATTCAAAATTACAAATATACTTCTCTACTTTCAATCATTAATACCCCCGGTTGATAAAACCGTGGAGTCCAATTCTTGTTGAAAGCCTTGTGAGGTCGTCTCTGCCTTCGAAGCAGTATTGGATTTGTTTGGGGAAGCTCCTGGAGAGGAATTGCGAGGCAAAACCCCCTCATTAGGATTAATAGCTGGTGGAGGAGTGTCAGTCTGGTACGGTTGAGGAGCTAAGGAGCGTATCGCTTCGGGGTAATATATGTTCTCTGGCTTACGTAGCTCAGACGAGGCTTCAACCCCAGCAGCGTTAAGAGCCTCGTTCCAAGTTCTCGTGCAGTAGATACGGCACACCTCCGGAACCTCAGCTCTTAAAGCTTTCTCCGTTTCAGCCACCCCAATTTCGTAGCCCCTCTGCTCGGCTTCATTCGTTGCCTGTTCGAACTTGTTTTTCGCCTGCTCGGCTTGTTCTCTGAGTCTTTCGGCTTGCTCCCTTAGCTTCTGAGTTTCTTCTAAATGCTTCTTAAGAACAAGAACTTGCTCTTGAGTCTTCTTCAGTTCGGCATTCGCCTCGCGAAGAAACTTTGCTTGTTCCTCGGCTTGCTTCTGGTAGCCTACTGATGTCAATTCGGCACTCTTGCGAGCTTCTTCTTCAACCTGTAGTTTCTTCCTTGCGTCGACTAAATCCTGTTCAGATTTGGACAAAGTCTGTACAGCCGTTACCCTTCTTTTCCTTTCGCCATCTAGCTGGTTGGAGCAAGCATTGAGCATCTCGTCTAGCTTGAAAGTATTTTGAATGATCTGTAAAAAATGGAGGGATGGGGCAGCTTCGTGGATTAATAAAAAGTGCACATGAGTAGGTAAAAATTATAGAATGAGGCAGTGTAAAAGACAGCTTCTCACCATGCCCAAGTATCGCTTGTTGTCAAGGATGATTTGATTCTTCCTCATATTCTTCATCTCAGCCATATCCTTTGGGAGCAATAAGGCCTCCTCTATGGCCGAGGCTACATGACACCCAATGCCGCCATTGTAGTCCCTTATAGAGGCATCGTCTCGCAGGGGCTCCCCACCGAGCATGGGAGCTGGCAGCCACGCTTGTGAATCAGGATGTGGGGAATCAGGTTTCTCATGGCCCCGCGTGGCGGGATGCCTAGTTTTCTGCTGCTTTGCAGCTCGTTGGACATCTTCCTCTCGAATGGGATGAGACTTGCTCGCATCTGTCACCTCCTTACCCTTCTGATCCTTGCGTTTTTCCTGCTCAGCAGCGCTGGGCAGCGCTGGTTGCTGAGATGATCGAGGGGGTGGGCGAGGAACGGGAGAGGGAGACCTGGCTGAGAGAGATGAAGCCGGGGATGGTATTGTCTTGGCAGGTACAGACTTTCCCGGTGGACCTTCCATCAGTTCCATCAAGCTTTTCTGAGGTTTCCTTTGTATCCCCATCTCGTCAGGATTTTCCTCGGGGCTTATGGGTTGATCGAAAATCCCGAAATCGTCCGCGGATTCAGATACTGTTACGATGCTTTCCTTGTCTTTTCCCCCTTTCCTTCTCCTATTGGTTCCCTTTTTCTTAAGGGAAAATGAGGGCGAAGAAGGTCCCACCGAGACGCTGGCCACAGAAAGAGGTTCTGTGAGAGGTGTGTGTTCGAGAAGTGGAATACCCTCTGGAACAATAAACCCTTTGTGGGCAACGCTGATACGATGAAGCCGAGGATCGCGTGCCCTAATCACGCACTTCGGCGCCTGAAAGCCAAAAGAAAGGGGGGTATAGCCAAGAATTAAATGTGCTGCCCGTAACTGGCCATCAGCCTCGTTCACGTATATTTCAGCTTTCAATAAACTATCTAGGCTAGCCTTATTGACTAGTCTGAGATTGGGCTTTGTGTAGCGTCTATCTGCAAAACCGTTGATTCTAAAGTTAAAATTGTGATATACAAGAATAATAAAGGAAGGTAAAATGCGCTCGTGAGCTAACGAGCATAGGTCTATAACTTTGCACCCACCTGGTGTTCCCTCTACTGTGGGGCAAGGTAGACCATCATGCCATTCTCCAGAAAAAATAAGGAAATCTTCTTTTAGGTTCTTATTTGAAGTGGGGAGGCACTGAATTAGCCTCACTTCAGGATATCTCGATTTGAGATAATAGTCCTGGTCAGCTAGGCGGTGGAGGCTATACACCCAATTCACGTCGTGATGGGTTAGCTTTAGATCCATTCTCTGATTCAGAGCGTCTACACTTCCCAAAATCCTAAACATATTGGGAGCACATTGAGTAGGGGATAGCCTAAAAAAGTTGAGGTAACCCCTGGTGATACTACCCATGGGAATAGTCATCCCGCCCTCAATAAAGGCAATCATGGGGATAACTACTTCCTCGGTCTGCCTGGCATCAACCCACTCCCCTTGGGCTGCATACCTCAATCCCACCGTTGGAGGAATCTTGTACTTAGAACGGAAATTTCTAATACCCTCCTCGGAGTCAACAAGACGTCGAAAGGGATTCTTCTGTTTCCCCATTTTTCTAAAATACTTAGTAGAAAAGGCTTTTTGGCTATAAACAAAAATGGTAGAAGCTTCAAGGAAACTTACAGGTTCAGGGGAAAGACCTCGGACAACGTACGATTATTTGTAGTCGCCAGGAAAATAACGAAGACTGAAAGAAGGCAGATTCGATGTATAAGCTCTGGAACCACGTAGTCATCAAAGGTAAGGTGTAGGTTTAGTTAGGGAACACCTTTATAGTCATGTAAGGACTGTGAGCGGTAAAATTCCCGCTCACGAGATAAGAGGAATCCCTTGCCGTTCGATTTGGATCTCACCGTCGAACGTGGGAGACAAGGGAGTTGTCAGAATTAAATGCTGCCAAAATCAGGGTACTGAAGCGTCAGGGGCATGCCCCAAAACGCGCTCAGGCGTAGGCTTGTGACGTCAAAATCCACCTTTTCTCCCGAGGAATTGAAAAGTAGGATTTTGAGGGGCTATTGTGGGGGCCGGTCGATTAATGGGCCCGTAGGGTTCGAAATTGATTCAGGGTTGCGGGGCCTAAGGTCCATCCAAGGACGCGTGCCCATCCGAAGACGCCATACTCCTCGGCAGTATGCGTCCGAGGACGATCGCGTCCGAGGAAGGCTGGGACGTGGTCTTACTGCGATCCGATCCCAGAATTAGGTCACCATAAAGGATAAGAGTAACCGACTACGGATGAAAGAGATAAGGCCAACAAATATCTGTAACAACAGCTGCCTCCGCATTAATGACCTCCCAACCAACTCTCTGGCCGCATTAATGTGGAGGTGATACTTGAACAGTAAGGAAGCAGCCTTACAGCTGCCCATAGGAAGTTCCCAGGGGAACGGGATGGGACAGAAAGGGATCCTCCGGGTCCAACCTACACGTGTGCGGTAAGGATGGAACGCAAAGGGGAGTATATAAACTAAAAGAAGAACATGGAAGAAAAGGGGGAGACAGAAAAAAGAAAGAAAAAAAGAACAAGAGACGGAAAGTAGAGAGAAGAAAGGGAGAAGAGAAAAAAGGACTTGTACTAGTCACTAGGGAGAAATATCCAGGGTATCAACTGAAAAACCTTGAACGTTCATGAAAGTGAGTCTTTGGAGGATAGATTACGGTTAGCCTAGTTCTTTACACCCACACTCTAAAAATCATATTGTCTGGGCCCTTTACGTACGAACCCAATGCTGTTTTGGTTCGGTACTAAATTGTGTCCTCACATCTATAAAATGACTAAAAATACCTCAAAACCACTAGAATGACCAGAATACATTTGAAACATCTAAAATGGAAAAAATAACTCTAAAACCTCTAAAATGATGAAAATAATCCTAAAACCACTATAATAACCAAAATACTCCTGAAAATCACTAGAATGTCCAAAATACACCCGAAACCATTAAAATGACCAAAATACCTCAAAAATTTCAAACAACCAAAAATACACCTAAACCTCTTGAATGACCAAAATAACCTTGAAACCTCCAAAATGCCCAAAAATATCTTGAAACATGTAAAATGACCAAAAATACCTCAAAACCATCTGAATGACTAAACTACCTCGAAACTTTTAAACTGGCCTAAAATACTCGAAACCTTTGAAATAAACAAATGTTTCAGGTTATTTTATGTCATTTAATGTTTTCATTGGAATTTTGGTCATTTTTGGGGTTCTAGGATTTTTTTGGCCATTTTAAATATTTTAGGATATTTTGGTGATTTTAGAGATTTCAAGGAAATTTTAGTTATTTTAGAGGTTTCAAGGTAGTTTTGGTCATTTTACAAGTTTTTGGGTATTTTGGTTAGTTTTAGGGGTTTTGTGGGCATTTTCGGTCATTTTGAGGTTATGGGGACATTATGGTCATTTTTTATATTTTGTGGGTATTTGGGTCATTTTAGAGGTTTTAAGTTTTTTGCTCATTCTAGAAGATTTAAGGGCATTTTGGTCATTTTAGCAATTTTAGGGTGTATTTTAATCATTAAGATGTTTTGGGGTATTTTGGTCATTTTTAAGGTTTCGGAGTTTTTTTGGCTCATTCTAGTGGTTTTAAGGGTATTTTGGTCATTTTAGAGATTTTGGATCTATCTTGGTCATTTTAGAGATTTTTGGGGTTATTTTGGTCATTTTAGAGATTTTAAGGACATTTTGGTTGTTTAGAGATTTCGGGGGTATTTTGGTCATTTTAGTGATTTCATGGGTATTTTGGTTATTCTAGTGATTTTTGAGGTATTTCGGTCATTTAAAGATTTCAGTACTATGTTGTCATTTTAAGTTTGCGGGGGTATTTTAGTCATTTTCATTAGATTTGGGGTATTTTTGATAATTTTAGAGGTTACATGAGTATTTTGGTTATTTTTTAGATTTCAAATGGTTCTTTTTTTCTTTTGAGGTTTTATGGGTAATTTGGTCATTTTGGGTCTTCCAATGGTTTTTTTTTTTTGGTTCAAGGGTTATTTTGGCATTTTTTGTTGTTGAGGCTATTTTCAATCAATTTGTTATTATAATAATTATAATTATTTCTAAGAATTTTTATGAATAAATTATATGAATGTTACATTCTTGAATTATGATTGGAATGTGATTTAATAAACCAAATTCCTTAATGTGACATTATGGTAGTGTGATTACAAGAATCTAAGATTATAATAATTTAATTTAATCTACCTTTTTCAGTCAAAAAAATATTACAAAAATGTAACATTACACTTTGATGTAACATGAAGTGAACCAAATGCCCCAAAATGGGATGTCTACAGGTGTGTTTGATGCATTCAATTAGGCAAACTTAATTGCATAATCCCTTCCAAGCTTGTCTATACCCTAACTCCAAACGTTAGACATGGATAAGTTGAACCTCTATGTAAGGGCCAATATTGGTTTTTGAACTTATGACCAAATGACAACTCCTCTCTCCACCCTAAACTCTAAGAGCATCTCCAACAGATGCTGTATCTCTATTTTTTGGAGATAAAATGCTACTGTTTACACTTCAACCAGTTCTCTAAATACAAAACTTTTCCAAATTTAGTTTGAAGTTGCTACAGTGCTTCTCTTAATTTAGAGAACACTGTAGCAACTTTATTCTCTTATTTTATCTTTAAAAATTGAACAGTGGTTTTAGTTTACTATTCTTTCTCTCTCATCCAAACCATCAGCATCTTCCTCAAAATTGCCTAGCTTCTTCCTCAACGCCACACCCCACCACGGCCACACCATTAGATTCTTCCTCAAAATCTTTAGAAAACCACTTCTGGCAAGCTCTACTGGCCTCTTCAAACCTGAAACCCATCAGCACTTCCTTCCTCTCTCTCTCAAATCGGCAAGGAGACAACCCCATCAGATTGGCGTGGTTGTTGCGGTGTGGTTTTTGTGGAGAAGTGGTTGCTGCAGCGGCGAGATCGGTGAAGTCATGGGTGGTGATGGGTTTCTAATCGGTTTTTGATGATGAATTTTGGCTGTGGGTTGTTTTGGTCATTTTTTTGGTTGAATTAATTTGGGTTTGGGTGGTGTTTGTGTTGTTGATGGTGGAGATTGTGTGGTAGTGGCTGATGGGTTGTGGCTTTTGGAAGTTGAGTTATGGCGGTGGCTTTTTTTTTTTTTTTGGTGGTGGGTGGTTAGATGAGTGTGGGTGTGGGTGTGGGAGTGGTTGGGTTTTGTGATTGATGTGGTGGTAGTGGTGGGGGGTTGCCATGTTGGTTGTGGGGGGTAGGGTGATTGATGGTGGTGGTGGTTGATGTGGGTTTGCGGTGCAATGGTAGTGGCGTGGTGGTGGTGGCAGCAGCAGTAGCATTGTTGTGATTGTGTGGGAGTGAATAAAGAAAGATTAAAGAAAGAATAAAAAAAGAATTAAGAAATAATATTTAAATGAGATAGAGAATCTGTTAGAAAGTGGATTTGAAAAAGTGGGTAGCTAAAAGGTAAAAGTCACTGTTCATCCTCCAAACAGTACAAAAATTTGGAGAAGCAGCTGGAGATGCCCTAATAAGTTGGTGATAGTCTTCAAGGTCCAAGTTTAGGATGGACCCACACCAAAACTGTTGCTCTGAAATGGTGTTTGGCTTAGTCCATATATTTTAATAGAACTCAAGTCTCATTTGTTGGCTTACTACTTTTCCCCTTTTCTTCTTATCTTTATTCTTTTAAATTTCAAATAAATATGTGGAGTCCCAGGCTTATGAGCTAATTTCGAAATAATCAAACTTTAAAACATCTTGACTAAAAATTTTTAAGAGTGATATTAGATATATTATAAATTTTACTATATATATACACACTGATGTGTCATTAAAAGTAAGGGAAATGCTAAAATGCTACAAGTTTTACTACAAAGAGTAGTATTACAGGTACTACAAGTTTTATTACATTTAACTTATCAACTGACATGTCACTAATCATAAGGAGACAACTCAACAATCATTAATGAGGTGATTGAAGCTCACCAATCACATCTATTGCCACACTAGTTTTCAAGCATTACGTACTAAAACTTGCAGTACCATTAACAATTTTATTTTTTTTTTTAAGAAAAAACTTACAAACTAATGTGACAATAAATGTGATTGTAAGTTAATGTAAAAAAATTAGTAATATCTCCTGCACTAGTTAAGAGTAATTCAACTCTCATTTATTATTTTATTAAAGTGTGTTCACAATCATTTTCACATTAATATGTGAGTTTTTATAGTAAAATTCATAATTGTTTTGACTTCTTTCTAGGAAGGACAAAGTTTAGTTACAAATCTAGTTGTAGTATAAGGTTATGATATTACTCAATAAAATAAACATTACTATATATTTTGAAAATCTAACTATTGAATTATATGTTCTTTATGCTTTTAATATACATGTCAAATTTTGTGTCAATCAGATATTATTTACTATATGATCTATAAGTTTATGTTTTATGCATAATTTTAAATTACAAAAATTTGTAATTTAAACAATTTATTAATGACATAGCTATTGATTTTTAATTTTCTAAAAATTTTGCAAGTATGAACGATATAAAAAGAAGTTGTAATCCAATTATGAATTTCAAAATTAACTTTCAATAAATAAATAAAAAATTGAATAAGGTTTTATATTTGGATGTACAATTTTAATTAAATGAATATATATTAGATATGAATCTTTCATTTATTTGCGATAAGATTGAATACCTTGGCTTTACATTTTTTAAAAAAAGTCCGAACTGTGACTGCAAGAGCCAACATATCTATTATCACCAAGTTTTTTTATTTTTTTATTTTTTTATTTTTTAATTAATTAATTAATTTTTTATAAATGGGTTATCAGCAAGTTTTATCTCTTTATTAAGGAGCCGTATTTAACGAGACAAGTTTGATGTCTTCCGTAATGAACGCATCATTACTTTCAATATGAATATTACACGAATAGTTACGTTTAATTGGGAATTGTTTGTGTGGAGAAGTCCGGAGATTCTAGCCTTTTGCCCTTAATTTTGAAAAAAATTAGCAATATGCCCCTTTTTCGAAACTATATAGGGATATGTCCCTGTTTCAATACTTGATTACTTTAAAATCGAGTTTCATTAAAATACTCGATTCGTAGAAAATCAAGTTATTTCAAATAAAACTAAAAAAAAAAAAAAAAAGCATAGAACTCGATTTTAGGGAAGACGAGTTCCAAAACGCCGCCATAGGGCTATAAAACGTCACTATAGGGCTTAAAAACGCCACTATAGGGCACCTTGAACTTGGTATGGGGACTAATAAAAATTTTTGCAGGAAAACGCCGCTATAAGGCTCTAAAACGTCACTATAGGGCTTAAAAACGTCACTATAGGGCCTAAAAAAAATCACTATAGGGCACCCAGAACAAAGCGATTACACTTATAAAAAATTTTGCAGAAAAACGCCGCTATAGGGCCTTAAAACGTCACTATAAGGCTTAAAAACGCCACTATAGGGCACCGTGAATATGGGCCAATCACATTTCTAAAAATATTTGTAGAAAAACGCCGCTATAGGACTTTAAAACGTCGCTATAGGGCTTAAAAACGTCACTATAGGGCTTAAAAACGCCACTATAGGGCTCCTTGAATATAGAGCAACCACACTTATAAAAATTTTTTTTGCATGGAACTCGATTTCCTAAAACTCGAGTTCCATGGAAATTTTTTTTTTTATATTTTTTTTTAAGTTTGATCGGGCATAACTCGATTTTCTACAAATCAAGTATTTAATTAAACTCGATTTTAGGATAATCGAGTATTGAAACAGGGGCACGCTCCTATATAGTTTGCAAACAAGGGCATGTTGCTAATTTTTTTCAAAATTAGGGGTAAAATGCCAGAATCCTCGGAGAAGTCCATTTGTAAAACGACTTCTTTAGTGAGAGCAGCTTTACAATTCGGTCTTAGCATCAACTTCTTAAAAGTTGAAGAAGAGTGTAACCTTGCTGAACTTGTTGATCTTTTAAACTTTGATAGAATTTGCTTACTTGAGGTTGCTTGGATCCTTGAAGACATTAATTGGATTAGAGATAGTTTTGACTTTATTTTTAATTTTTCCTTTACGATGTAATTGTGCGGTTCTAGATTTAGTTAGTGTTGCAAAAGAGAGAGAAAGAGAAAATTATTCTTTGGTTAGAAGAATGCCCTTCTTTTCTCTTCCTCATTGTACAAAATGATTCTATATAAATAAAGTCTACTATCGTTTCTACTCAAAAAAAAATTGGGAATTGTTTGTATGACATGAGTAGTTTTTTTTTTTTTTTCTTCTTCTTTTAGTTTTACGGACATACGCATACGTACTATTATTAAAATCATTTGAAAAAAAATTCTGAGCTTATAAAAGTGTTACATAATGACGAATAATGTACATGGTGTAAGTATACACTGTTATTTTAAATATCAAGATAGCCATACTAAGATACACATACAGTGGTGAAGTAATGACATTTGAAGCTGCTTCAAGGTAAGCCCTGATCGGTTATTTTATGCCCATGACTTGTATTAGAGAGTACTCCAATGAGATTCCCCATCAAAAGAAAATACTTCTACACATGGTGGTACTGTAGTACATATCATATAAGGTCTTGTAAGCCGAACAGGAAGCACAAAATCTCAAGTATGAAAATCAAACAAAATAAATAGTTTCACAAATGTATTTTGGCGGAAAAAACATTTTGGTCCCTATATTTTTGAGATCACAGTCAATTTGGTCTCTACATTTTGGTAATAGTTAATTTGGTCCTTGTTATTTTCAACTTGTAGTCAAATTAGTTCCTACCATCAACTCATTGGTCACTGTTATTTGACTGTAAGTTGAAAATAACAATAACCAAATTGACTGTTACCAAAATATAAGACTAAATTGACTGTGACCTCACAATGTAGGAACTAAAATGGTATTTTCACTATATATTTTTGTATTGATGAATTTGTTGGTACAATTCTTTGTATTTAAATTCTAATACAATAGAATAATCATCTAATTTGATCTCCCTAGAAAAGTCTTCAATTCAAGAATTGTCTTGATTTGAACACAAGTTGTTCTTCACTTTGATTGGAAAGTGAATTGAAAAATCCATGAAAATGAATTGTGATGTGTACTTGTTAGAAATTTTTCGTTTTTCAGTATTCTTTGTGTGTTTTTCGAATGTTCTTGATCTTTGAAGATTTGTGGTGAAAGTTCTTCAGGGCTTTAGAGCTTAAATCCAATGGAACTTCGATGGATCAAAGTCTTTGTAGTTTCTAGAGGTTTTAAAGCTTGATTCTAGTAAAGATTTGAAACTTCGAAGAATAATTTAAACGAATGTTTTTCAAATGTTCTGTCTTCGAAGATTTGTAGGGGAAGTTCTTTGGAGTTTTAGAGGCTTGAATTTGTAGAGTTTCACTATTTTATAGTCTCTTGGAGTTTCTAGAGGTTTTTGAGCTTGGTTTAATGAACTTTGAGATCTAGAAGAATTATTTAAATGTGTATGATATTCGAAGGTTGAAGTTATTGAAATTCTTGGTGGCCCCAGAGCTTGATTTCGGCAAAATTTTGAGATTTCTGAATGTGCTTGAACTCCTCCATAAGACTGAGAGGAGTCTCTATTTATAGGAGATTTGAAGACACGTGATTGATTCTCATTGGTAACACGGGACATGATTTGAATGAAGAAACTTTATATCTTGTTTTCCAAGGGGCATATGGCGTTATTTCATTTGCCAAAGTGTTTTACTACTTATGTCATTTTAAATCAAATATCAACATGTGTTAACGTGTGATTGACCCCTAAGTATTCTTTGTAATTTTTATTTAGAAACACTTCAAATATTTCTCTTGGTCTCTAAATTATAATAGTGAGACCAACCACTTAATAGCATGTGGCACTTCGTGATTCGTTGCAAAAAATTTCCACTTCTACGGATCGATGAGTTTCATAAACATAGACACTACTTTTTGTAAATTCAAGACCGAAGGATTTGTATTTCACCCGACAACGATAACCCTAAGGCCTATATGGTGCTGAACCAGAACGACTGTAATGGGACATGAATCTAATTTCCCCTACTGACAATGTTATATGTTATTAATTCTTAATTTAATGTACAGACGTAGGATTCAAATGGCAAAAGTTAGGATTTGAACCATGTCACTATTTTATTGGATAAAACTATAGGTGCAGTACATGATTTTAAACTATATTTACATCAATGTCATTACCTCATTACCTGCTCGTTGTCCAAATATAAAAGCGAATAACATCTTCCAAATGCTTATGCTTTCAAAAAAAACTTAAATAGTCTCGGAGGGCCAGAGCATCTCACGTAGAGAGCAGGCTCACATGTGGGACCCACTATGAGATCTGCATCTTATGTGTGAGTTTGGAATACTACTGTAAGAGCATCTCCAACAGGAGAGATAAACACAAAATCATCTCTACTATAGAGAGTAAACCCACAAAATAGGTCTCCGATGGACTCTATACCCGGAATTTTTTTTGGCTTATGAACAGTAGCTCATCAAGTCTGATGGGCTATTGTTCATTCTTCAAATGTTTTTTTTTTAATTATAATAATCAGGTATTGAATAAAAAATTTTTGGAAGATGTGTAGTTGTTAAAAAAAGAATAAATAATGAATGAATAAATAATATTTAAATGAGATAGAGAATGAGATAAATAATTTGTTGGAAAGTGTATTTGAAAAAGTGGGAAACTAAAAGGTAAAAGTCACCACTGTTCATTCTCCAAATAATACAAAATATTATTTAATTTGCTGGAGATGCCCTAAGACTATGTAAAGATTTCCTCTTTGTTTTATATAAAGGAAAAAAATTAACAATTAAGAAATATTTTTAAAAACTTTTTATGAAAAAAAAATAGTTGACTTTTTTATTATTATTTATATTTCCTATATAGTTATTGTAAGGACACGATTCGTAGCGGACCGTAACAGTGTCGGGTTCGCACGTAAAAAGGGCCCAAACAATATCATTTGTAGAGCGTGGGTTTGAAAGGCTAGGCCTTAGTCACCAGGCGGTGGGTTTTTCGGAGTGTTCGTACATAGTTATGTTTCCTTCACCCTTGGAGTCTTTCTCTTGGAGGTGGGCTGGGAGGCTCTGGTTTTTGGCCATTTTTCCCAACCCCCTCTCTAGGTTACTGATTTTTCCTTTTATATTCGCATGTGTTCACTGTCCTTCGTCCACGTATAGGGTCAACATTTCTAAGGCTGATATTTGTCCCATCAGCCCATACCCAAAGTCGTTAGGGGTGGTTGTAAAAGCCAAAGAATGCGGCTATGTCAGGTTAAGAGTATTGAATGGCAGTAAGGGCAGCTTTCCTTGGATATTTTTAGATCTTTCTTCCAAGTTTCAGTCCTATACCGTTTTTACCCCTCCTTCTGGGGGGACTTTGGGTCTGCTGAGGACTAAACTGCCCTCGGCGGTATCCATAGGCTATCTTGTCGAGCTTGGGCCATAGTCCTCCTCGGCTTGGGCCTTTGGATTCTCCCCGGATAGATGGGCCTGGCCCATAAATCATTTGGGCCCCACAATAGCCCCTCAAAACCCGGTTGTCCTACCTCTTGGTTGGAAAGGGGGGTTTTGGTAATGCCGAGCTTTTATGATGGTTCCTTTAATTCGGCCCTTCATTAATGTTGACGGTTTTCCATCTGTCCAAGAAATATACTGATCTACGAGGCGTTTTTCGATTTTACTCCTGGCGCGTTCTCTTCGTTTGATTATTCAAAACACGCTTTTAATGACTTCCCTTTACGAGACTCATTTACATTCGACGGTTCGTCTGACGGAGCGGGGAAGTGGAACGAACACATCTTCGTTTTCAGATTCTTTTGGAAACCTGAACGAATTTAATGCCTTTCGTTTTGCCCTTCCTATAAGAAGACAAGTAGGAGGCTATCACTTTCGTGCAGAGACCCTTTTATCTTTCCGAGATTTGAAACCCTTTGCCTACCTTAGCATTTACTTAACCCAGTAGTTATACACTAAATCACAGTACATTCACCATAACAAATGATGAAGAAACCATACCCCTCCTCAAATTTTTCATGTTCTAATAAAGCTCGAAATAGCTCGGTCAGGGTAAGGATGGCGGAGGCTTAAGATTCGTCTTACCTTCCTTTCAGCCAAAATCCGAAGCAGGGACTCGTCACGTCAAACTTTCGGTGTGACTGAGTCGAGAACACCCATCATCAGTACCAACCGCTCTCTCATGAACATACCTAATATGGCTCCAGTGTGTTGGGAGTCAAGATCGAGGCAGGGACTAAGTGCCCCTGCTTCTTCCTCTCTTCGTTCACTGGCGCCTCCTTTTACCTCCCTTTCTTAATCTTCCCAGCACCAGTTCCATCCTGGTGCTTTTCTTTCTCCCTCTTTTTTCTTTTCATCTCTTCTCTCTTCTTCCCCTCCTTCTTTACTCATATCCTCCATCTTCTTCATTCACCTCCTCCATCTTCTTCTTCCTTCTCCTTCAAATTCTTCTTCCTTCTCCTTCATCTTTTTCCAAAGAAAGTTCTTCTTTCGATATGAGCAATACTGAGGCAAAGATTGGAGAGACTTTGAAGACGAGTTTAAAAGACACCTAGCTGTTTACTTATCTGTACTGCGAATGTTAGTGTTGCTTCGGCAGCTCACCTTTTGTATAGGCTTGTTTGAGCCCCTCTTTGTACGTTGTAATAATTTTTCATATTAATAAAAATTGTTGTTATTTTACTTCGCATGTTCTGTCTCTATGTTTTTACAAATTTGCAAACGCTGCTCAGCACAATAATATAGCATTTGAATCGATGACAACTAAGGCCAAAATACTTGCTAATAAAAAGAAGTCACCACAACTTTAACAGAATTGCTTGACCTAGCAATGCGTACCTGTGAATAACGATACTTGCCCGAAACAATGCCGAGATTAGAACTGGATGCTCTATGCGGTGTAGGAAGTAATCGTTCGAAGACATATCACCCGCAAAAATGAACAGCCCCCTTAGGCTACCGAATAGTGGAGTGCCCCACCATCATCCTAACACTTTTATTGGCCTTAACATTTTACAGTATCTGAGCCGGGGACTTTTCCCATCCGAGCAGTTATAAAACTTGTAATTTTTCTTTCTTTCTTTTTTTACTTAGTTTCCCCATAGGCTTGAGTCCGAGGACCATGCAAGGCCTTGGTTCTGTCCAAAACTTGTAATTTTTTCTTTTTTGTACTTGGTTTCCCCATAGGCTTGGGTCCGAGGATCATGCAAGGTTTTGGTTCTGTCCAAAACTTAGTTTTCCTCATCCAGGTAGTTGGTTTTCCCATAGGCTTGAGTCCGAGGACTATGCAATGCCTTGGTTCTGCCCCTGGGCCCCCATGCAGAACGGGCTTGGGCCGCAGGTTTACTGGGCCCACAAATTAAGAGGTATTTCCGTAGTCTTTGGTCACGCGGTACTTTCTGGCGTCCCAGTGTTCGAGGTGCGCCTTCACGAGACTCCTTTAATCTCATGGTTGCAGATGGCGTGGGAAATCGAGCCGGAGACATTTTGTCTGTAGCGTTCCTTGGGACGCTGCGTGAATTAAATGCCACCACCTTATCTTTTTAAATAAATAGGAGAGAAAGTTGCCTTACCTGCGCGCAAATCCTTCAGTTTCCTCTCTTAGTATATCATGTTTGAGGCGAGGGTTGGGGAAAAGGAACTCTCTCCGCCACGGAGGCGCCGTGTCCTCCTGAGACTCAAAGTAGTGAGGTACGGGCAAAGGAGGCGTAAATTCAAGGGAACATTCCGTTTCGACAGAGGGGAAAGGGTGTTTCTCCCCCTTTTAGTCAAAATCCGAAGCAGGTTCTGTTCATGCCAGAATTTTGGTGTGTCAGAAGAAAGATTCTCCGCCATCAGCGCCTCTGCCTTGTTGCAGGCAAATTTTTGGTGAAGGCTCCTCAACTTCCGGTTCCCTGCACCCTTCCTTCAGCGGTGTGAGGCTCAAGTTGGGTTCTTTTGCTGCCTGAGTTATGGGCGTGCAAAAGCATTGAGGAGGAATAAGGTCTCGAAGCAGTAGCCAACCTCTCCTCTGTGCTACCTCCTCGGCTTTATCTTCATTCTCTTGTATTTTTCTTTACTTACGTAGTTAGCTTTAATGTAAGCTTGTTTCAGCTTTTCATTGTACACTGTACTGTTCCTTTGTCTTAATAAAAGATGTGTTTATTTCTTTATACATACTTTTCTTCTCTGCAACAACTACTTGGTGCATGAATATTAAATGTAAGCTTGCCCTTAATGATATTCCGGGAAGAAAAATGCCTTAACACAGATTCCTACTGGTTTAAACTCACAAATATTATCAAGTATAACAAGGGTAATCCTCAATAAATTAAACTCTTGGAACTAACCGGGATAACCGCTGAGTGCTGCGCGATGCATGCTAGACCAATGTCCGAGAACGATAAACTCTAAATAATTCGTCCGAGAGGGTAGCCGAGTAGCGAGGGAATTTGATTGTGCTTTTGGGTAATATATTGCACCGTATCGCATCAACCCCTTTAGTACTGGGGATCCGAGGGTAGACCGGGGAATCCGTGCAATTAAGGGATTAACCCAACTGTTACCGAGGAGTTCTCTTCGGATAGATTTTGAGGTTTATGTGCCATAGTTTTTTTTTTTTTTTTTTTTTTTCTAAATAATTGGTTTCCCCATAGGCTTGAGTCCGAGGACTATGCAATGCCTTGGTTCTGTCCAAAACCTAGTTTTCCTCATCCAGGTAATTGGTTTTCCCACAAGCTTGAGTCCGAGGACCATGCAATGCCTTGGTTCTGTCCAAAACCTAGTTTTCCACATCCAAGTAGTTGGTTTTCCCACAGGCTTGAGTCCGAGGACCATGCAATGCCTTGGTTCTGTTCAAAACCTAGTTTTCCACATCCAAGTAGTTGGTTTCCCCATAGGCTTGAGTCCGAGGACCATGCAATGCCTTGGTTCTGTCCAAAACCTAGTTTTCCACCTCATCCAGGTAGTTGGTTTCCCCATAGGCTTGAGTCCGAGGACCATGCAATGCCTTGGTTCTGTCCAAAACCTAGTTTTCCACATCATCCAGGTAGTTGGTTTCCCCATAGGCTTGAGTTCGAGGACCATGCAATGCCTTGGTTCTGTCCAAAACCTAGTTTTCCACATCCAAATAGTTGGTTTCCCCATAGGCTTGAGTCCGAGGACCATGCAATGCCTTGGTTCTGTCCAAAACCTAGTTTTCTCTTTGCGTGGGACCTTGGCTTTGGGGGAGTTAGCTCCTCAGCCAAGCCCCTAGAGTTTATCCATACGATTAACGTTACCAAGCGCCTAGTTTGCTCTTTACGAGGGACTTTGGCTTTAGGGGAGTTAGCTTCTCAGCCAAGCCCCTAGTCAAGAAACGTAGCCCCTAGCAGGACTTTATACTAGAACTCTATAACCAACGGTTAGAAATGACAAAGGAACTCTCTCTACCCACCGCCTATGCCAACACACAAGCCTCCCCACAGACAGCGCCAATTGTAAGGACACGATTCGTGGCGGACCGTAACAGTGTCGGGTTCGCACGTAAAAAGGGCCCAAACAATATCATTTGTAGAGCGTGGGTTTGAAAGGCTAGGCCTTAGTCACCAGGAGGTGGGTTTTTCGGGGTGTTCGTATATAGTTATGTTTCCTTCACCCCTGGAGTCTTTCTCCTGGAGGTGGGCTGGGAGGCTCTGGTTTTTGGCCATTTTTCCCAGCCCCCTCTCTAGGTTACTGATTTTTCCTTTTATATTCGCCTGTGTTCACTGTCCTTCGTCCACGTATAGGGTCAATATTTCCAAGGCTGATATTTGTCCCATCAGCCCATACCCAAAGTCGTTGGGGGTGGTTGTAAAAGCCAAAGAATGCGGCTATGTCAGGTTAAGAGTATTGAATGGCAGTAAGGGCAGCTTTCCCTGGATATTTTAGATCTTTCTTCCAAGTTTCAGTCCTATACCGTTTTTACCCCTCTTTCTGGGGGGACTTTTGGTCTGCCGAGGACTGAACTGCCCTCGACGGTATCCATAGGCTATCTTGTCGAGCTTGGGCCATAGCCCTCCTCGGCTTGGGCCTTTGGATTCTCCCCGGATAGATGGGCCTGGCCCATAAATCATTTGGGCCCCACAGTTATATTAAAACTTTTTAAAAATAATTAATTAACAAATGTTTTAAGGGCATCCCATTAACAAAACCCTTACACAAACTAACCAAGAGTTTGTATAAGAACGAAAACAAAAAATCACAACCTAACAAGAATTGTATATATTCACACTCTAGAGGCAGTGCTTTAGTTTTTATTTTTATTTAACTAATAATGTGAGCCATACGATCCTTTTAAATCGCTACCCAAGTCCATACTACAAAAATATAAGGAGCAGCTATGCAGCCACTTTAGGGCCAGGGGCCTTAAAAATTTTCTAAATAGATATTGATTAAATAAGTGGGTAGTCCAATTTTTTTTTTTTAAATATTATATAAATATATATAATATTTATGGCCTACAAAATTTAAAATGCCAATTAATATTGTAATATATCTATAAATAAAATTATTGTGTTAAATTTAATTTTTAGAAGAAGGTCTTAGATTTCTTATATTCATTTGTATAGAGTCAAAATTCTACTAATTATAAGTTATATATAATAATTACTTAAAATAATTGAGTGTTCATAAAATTTGTAATGAATACATAGTTATCTTAACAATTATGTTGATGTTAAAAGTTGAAGGAAAAAAAGGGCTTTTTTTTTTTCTTTTTTTCTTTTTTTCTTCCCCTCAAAAAAAGATAGCATACTTAACCTGTATCTTAGAGTTATGTTTGTTGTACTATTTTACTAATTTTACTATAGTAGTAGGAGGAATATATATATATATATACACACACCTATTAGGTAGGTCAGATGCTGGCATGCTTCCATCCATGACACCTTACTCTTATTTTAATAGCAACACTTCAAATTTTCCAGCTGAAAGGGATCTCGCATATCAGTTCCTGATGGTGAAGGAGGCTTTTGACTGTCTTGACTAGTGCTGTCTTCTTCTTGATCAGTTACTGAGTCTTGCTTGGCTGTGTAACAAAGGGTACTAACCTGGGAATGGGATTTTACACCTTAGAATTCTGGTCCTAGGTCTCTTCTAGATCTGGGAAAGGGAGCTAGGTTTCTAGATGAACTACAATGGGATGAAGGTCTATCTTTAAGAAAGATAGTTGGCTGCTTAAAAGGTTGGCGTAGATCTAATGAGGATCTAGACCTGGGATCTTGGTATAGATCTATCAAGGATCTGGGCCTGGGTTCAACATATTCTAAGGGTGTCCTAATCTTAGACCGGTCAAAACTGAATCTAACCATTCCATCAGCTAACTGCTGGACGAGATCTAGATCTGGGTTCCTATCTCGGTTTTGGATCTGTAGATGATAATTCTCATTCTCTAAAGTCCATCTTTCTAGGAAGGTTATTTCCGACCATTTCAGGGTTCTAGGTACCTGAACTGTAGATCTAATGTCTGAGGTTTGGATGAGAGTGGTTTCTCCAAACTTTCTTTTGTCTATGGCTTGGATAGACATGTTTGTTCTAATGCACTTATAATATATTCTATATGTAAGGGCTAGCTGTCTGGTTCCATTCAACATAAGAGTTCCATGTGTCTTAATGTTGAGGGTGAAGACCTTCAAGATGTGAGGGTCATCAAGGGCTACAGTAAAATTGGGGAAACAGTTGAAATGAACTGGTCCACCGCTTAAGCTGGATTCCATGGTTCCTAAGAGGCTATCATTAAACCTAAGATGACATAAATATTTATATATTTTATGTCATAGGAGATATAAATATTTGTTTGGTGGACGATGAAAAAAAAAAGTCAAGTGAAATGAATAGTAGTATGATAGTATTAACTATGAAGGGTCCGTTTGAGAACAATTTGTTTAGTTTAAATTGAAAACTTTGTACTGAAAGTACGATAGAAAAAAGTTAAATAGTACAATAGGATCTATGAAAGAAATTTCCAAAAAGTGTAATAGGACCTATGAATAGTAGTAAAAATAAACTAAAAACTCTAATAAACTACAACTTTCATTACTTCCCAAAGGCACTCTAAGTATACAACCAATTATCATTTATGAAATGTGGAATAGAAAATATAGTTATCATTTATAAAGGCAATTATTTTCTCTCCATAATCACATTTGGTTAAAAAATAAATATTGAATATGGAAAGTCTCAAATTTTTCATAATTCTATTTTTTTTTTTTCAAAATTTTCATAATTGGATGACTTCAAGGTATCTTCAGTTACCAAAACATTGAATTGGATGACTTACAAATACATTTTTAAATTACCAAAACATTCAAGGTATCTTCCTCTTCCCCAACCTTTTCCCAACCTTTCCCCTCCCTCAATACTTCTGAATCATAAATACAATTTTCTATTTCCCTACATATTTTCATATTTATATATATGTTCTCTTTGTTTTTCTCTTAAAATTAACAAGCTTTGTATTTGTGATGGAATTTTTTTTTATCACTACATGTTTGTTTTTGATATCTACTATCAAGGGTACCTCTCTCTCTCTCTCTCTCTCTCTCTCATTTTGATTTCTCTATAATCTTAATCTTTGATTTGTTTTAATACATGTGTTTCATAGATTGCTTTATATATATATATATATATATATATATATATGTATATATATATATATGATAACTAACATTGATCGATCATTTTACTATTAAAGATTGATTATTATTTTCTAATGTTCTTAAATTTTGGTGTTTTTATTGTTGTACTTTAGATTAATCTTTTTGGGCATGGTGCAAGTGTTCTATCACCTCAATCTAGATGCTACAAGGAGCAAGAGCCGTAATTTTCTTGATTTTTATGCTTAGTGATTAACCCACAACTAAGCATAATGGCCCAAAGTTCACATGAGAGAAATAAGAAAAGATTTTGACATTGAAAAACTTTTATTTCTTTCTCTTTAAATTTATTTGTTTTTACTTAGCTAAATGGGAGATGGTGGATATATAATTATAAAATATTACCTCTTTTTTTAGAAAAATACAGAATAGTACCTTTATTTTGATTAATAGTTGAAATATTCTTTTTAGTTTTTATTTAACTTGATTCATACATAGTGGATAACTCTCACTATATTTTTTTTAAGAAATTCACATTAAAAAAAGGAAATAGTTATTTAAAGATTAATAATTACAAATTTACAAATAAAATAAAAATTATGCAAAGCACATGTTAACAACTAGTATTAAAAAAAATTAAATTAAATTAAACAATCTAATGTTTTGGCAGTAATAATTCCTATGTTTTCATATTACCACTTTTCTAAATCGGTCTATTAATAAATGCTTTATGGGCATCCTATTAACAGAAACCTTATATAAAAAAGAATAGCTATGGGTTTCTCCAAAAAAAAAAAAAAAAGCTATGGAAGGTAAACAAGAGTTTGTATAGGAAGGAAAACAAAAAATCGCAATCTAACCAAGAATTTTATATTTACACTCTAGAGGCAGTGCTTTAATTTTTATTTATTTTTAACTGATAATGTGAGCCACATGATCCTTTTAAATCACTACTCAAGTCCATACTACATAAAATATAAGGACTAGATATGGAGCCACTTTAGGGCCAGGGGCCTTAAAAGATTTCTAAATAGATATTGATTAAATAAATGGGTAGTCCAATTTTTTTTTAAAATAATATATATATATATATATATATGTATATATTTATATATATAATATTTATGGCCTAAAAAATTACAAATGCCAACTAATTTTATAATATAATATTTATAAATAAAATTATTTTGTTAAATTTAATTTTTAGAAGGTCTTAGGTTTCTTATATTCATTTGTATAGAGTCACAATTCTACTAATTATAAGTGTAAGGACGCGATTCGTGGTGGACCGTAACAGTGTCGGGTTCGCACGTAAAAAGGCCCCTAACAATATCATTTGTAGAGCGTGGATTTGGAAGGCTAGGCCTTGATTGACAGGCGGCGGGTTTTCGCGTTGTTCGTACGAGTTTAAGTTTTCCTTCACCCCTGGAGTCTTTCTCCTGGAGGTGGGCTGGGAGGCTCTGGTTTTTGGCCATTTTTCCCAACCCCCCCCCCCTTTAGGTTACTTGTTTTTTCTTTTTATATTCGCCTGCGTTCATTGTCCTTCGTCCACGTATAGGGTCAACCTTTCCAAGATTGATACTTGTCCCATCAGCCCATATTCAAAGTCGTTGGGGGTGGTTGTAAAAGCCAAAGAATGCGGCTCTGTCAGGTTCAGAGCATTGAATGGCAGTAAAGGCAGCTTTCCCAAGATATTTTAGATCTTTCCTCCAAGTTTCCGTCCTATACCTTCTTTACCCCTTTTCTAGGGGGGAACTTTGGGTCTGCCGAGGACTGAACTGTCCTCGGCGGTATCCATAGGCTATCTTGTCGAGCTTGGGCCATAGCCCTCCTCGGCTTGGGCCTTCGGATTCTCCCCGGGTAGATGGGCCTGGCCCATAAATCATTTGGGCCCCACAATAAGTAATATATATATATATACACTAATTACTTAAAATAATTGAGTATTCATAGAATTTGTAATGAATGTAAAGTTATCCTAACAATTGTGTTGATGTTAAAAGTTGAAGGAAAAAAAAGGCTTTTTTTCTTTTTCTTTTTTTTTCTTCCTCCTAAAAAAAAGATAGCTGATTAAATATGAGTTGAATTGAATAATTTTGTCCATCTTGACTCAAGTTTATTGAACTTAAAGAGAAATATTTTTATGTAATACATATTAGATGATAACATACTTATCTGTAATATATATAGAAGGTCTAATTAACTCTACACTCTGGACTTTGTGTTCCAGTCACAACAAGCAGGACTCCAAATTTTTTATATATAATGAAGAATTGCAATTAAAATAAGAATAAGGTGGCATGGATGGAATCATATCAGCAGCTGACCTACCCAATACTTCAAAAAATTCCATCATATTGCATACAAATTAATGCAATTCAACCGCCATTGTTTTAGAGCAAAATTTTTGTTACATAATAAAATCCCAATTCCTAAATTTATTATTAGTTTAATTGTTACAATTTCATTCCTGAAAAAATTATTTTAATAAATTAGTAAACTTTATTCACAAAGAAAAAGGAATTTAAAATCAATTCAACGAGAACCAAAAATATGAAGCAGCATGCAAGCTACAAACACCAAAACAAAGGCAAAAACTCTGGTGTGTAACAAACAACACTAAAACCAACACTACAAACAGCAAGGATAGGCTCAGGGAAAGTCCTAGCCTTAAAAAAATCTACAAACTGTAAACCAAACTAAGACATCCGGCAACTAACAACGACAATTATATTACTACATATTGATATACCTAATCTTCTTATTTATGACATAATGTTTAAAGCCCCAATTACTGCACAAAACTTTATTCAAGAACAAATTTATGAAGCTGCCCTAATTCCCCACTTGAGCCTTGACCTACCATTTAATGATCTTGATAATGCCCTTATCAGCCTTGATCACCAAAAAAATCCTAACATTTCTGTTCCCATATGCAATACATAGTAATCCTCCAAAAAACTTACAAGGCAAGGGTTTTAAGATCGAGAGAGTTCATATCACGGTTAAGATTTTATTTCCTAAATCTAACCGTGTACAAACTGATATATCATATAAAATTTTAAATGAAACGAAAATATGTACATCTTTTTATAAATTTGTAATATTTTAATCTGAATCGATCATGGATTCCTTTCAATTAAAGAGGGTCATTTTCTCAATATTACATAGCATACCTTCATTAGAACAGTACTGTTGTTTCCCTATGCCAGGGTATAATCAATATTAAAAAAAGAAACACTCTATGAGGGTTTGGTGTTAATAAATAGTTCATGAGATTTGAAATAAACAAACAGTTTATGAATTGATGGGAGCTTTAGGAAGGACCAAGAGGGAGAGAAATACATCAAAAATTTTAAAAATTAATCTGTTTAACACTTTAGAATTAATATATATTTTATGTCATAGAAGACATAAATATTGTTTGGTGAACGATGACAAAAAAAAGAAGTCAGGAGAAATGAATAGTAATATGACAGTATTAACTATTAAGTGTACAAGCAATTATCATTTATAAATTTTGGAATAGAAAATATAGTTATCATTTATAAAGGTAATTATTTTCTCTCTGTAAACATTTTCGGTTAAAAAATAAATAATGAATATGGAAAGTCTCAAATTTTCCATAATTCTATATGATAGCCCAAAAGTTCTCTATTCAATTTCAAGCTTGCTATTATGCTACCACATTGAATTGGATGAGTTACAAATACATTTTTCAACTGCCAAAACGTTCAAGGTATCTTCCTCTTCCCCAATCTTTCCCTTCCCTCAATACTTCTGAATCATAAATACATATTTCTCTTTCCCTACATATTTTAATATTTATATATGTTCTCTTTGTATCTATCTTAAAATTAACAAGCTTAGTATTTGTGATGGAAATATTTTTTATAACTAAATGTTTGTTTTTGATATCTACTATCAAAGGTACCTCGATCTCTCTATGTCATTTCGATTTCTCTATAATCTTAATCTTTGATTTGTTTTAATACATGTGTTTCATAGATTGCTTTTTCTGTATATGATTACTATGGTTGATTGATCATTTTGCTATTAAAGATTGATTATTATTTTCCAATGTTCTTAAATTTTGGTATTTTCATTATAGTACTTTAGATTAATCTTTTTGGGCGTGGTGCATGTGTGCAATCAACTCAATCTACATGCAATGGGGAGCAAGAGCCGTAATTTTCTTGATCTTTATGCTTAATGATTGACCCACCACTATGTATAATGGCCTAAAGTTCAGATGAGAGAAATAAGAAAAGATTTTGACATTGAATTTTTTTTTCTCTTTATATATATTTTTTAATTTGTTAAATGGGAGATGGTGGATATATAATTATAGAATATTACCTTTTTTTTTTTTAGTAAAAGATAGAATATTACCTTTATGTTGATTAACCATTGAAATCTTTTTTATTGTTTTTATTTAACTTGATTCATACATAAAAATTTAATATAAACTTCTATTAAGCAATACATTTCTTGAAATAGACACCATAAGATTTTATAATCATTATCAATAAAACTCATCATAGTTTTTAAGAAATTCACATTAAAAATGTAATATTTATTTAAAGACTAATAATTACAAATTTATAAATAAAATAAAAAAATTTGTGAAGTATGGGTTAACAATTAGTATTAAACAATAATAATAACAATTAAACAGTCTAATGTTTTGGTAGTAACTAGTAATAATTAGTCTATATATTGATGAGCTTTAGAAGAGACCAACAAGGACTTGGGAAAAATCTTATTCTTGAAGTCATGGAGTTTTCTTCAAATTTCTTCCTTCTTTCCTTAATATTCTTCTTCTCATCAGCTCTACTCCTCTTTCTCCACCGTAGAATTAAGCCCAGCCTTAACCACCGGCCTCCAGGACCGCTAGGATGGCCAATACTTGGCAACATGCTCGATCTTGGAACAATGCCACACCGTACCCTATTTGGTCTAAGACCCAAATATGGTGATGTTATATGGTTGAGACTGGGCTCAATGAACTCTATGGCAATCCTCTCAGCTAAAGCAGCCACAGAGTTCTTCAAGAACCATGACCTCTCTTTTGCTGAACGCACCATCACTGAAACCATGCGTGTCCATGACTACCACAAGGGCTCTTTAGCCTTAGCCCCTTATGGTTCCTATTGGCGTGTGCTTAGGCGCTTGGTCACGGTCGACATGTTAGTACACAAGCGCATCAACGACACCGCGATTATACGTAGAGAATGTGTGGACAACATGTTGTTATGGATTGAGGAAGAGGCATGTAAACTGGAAGCTAAATGTGGTCTTCATGTGGCAAGGTTTGTGTTCCTCATGACCTTCAATTTACTTGGAAACCTTATGTTATCACAAGACTTGCTTGATCCTCAGTCGAAGGATGGGTCGGAGTTTTTCACTGCGATGATGGGACTAATGGAGTGGTCCGGGTATGCTAACATGTCAGACTGTTTTCCATGCCTAAGGTGGTTAGACTTGCAGGGCCTTAGGAAGAACATGGAGAGGGATCTTGGGAAAGCTTTGGAGATTGCATCCAAGTTTGTGAAGGAGCGCTTGGTGGATAGGCAACAAGGGGCAGAGAAGAAGGATTTCTTGGATTTGTTGCTTGAATTTGAAGGCAATGGAATTGAGGAGCCTGCCAAAATTTCTGATAGGGACCTAAATATTTTTATTTTGGTAAAACTTTTACTAACTTTTCATAATTATCTCGTACGTTTGATATGCTTCTCTTTTTCAATGTGTCAGACTCACATGACGAATTTGATGTGCCTCTCTTTCTCAATATGTCAAACTCACATGACAAATGAGAAGGAGAAGATATACACTAAATGTGTGACATGCTTTCTTGTATTCGGTAAGATAAGCACAAGTTGAATCTAATTGCTTACATTAGAATACATTATAAATAAAAAAATATAGTACTGTTATATATAGGATTTTACTAATGTGTGTCCTAAGGGCACACAATAATAAACCAATTTTGGAAAAAGTTTATTGGAAATTGAAAAAGTTTTGACAACTTTTTCAATTTCCAATAAAACTTTTCTAAAACTGGATTTGTTAATGTGTGTCCTAAGGGCACACATTAACCGGACCCTTATATATATATATATATATAAAAGAGCAATTTTTTAAGTTATATTTTTTCTAATATGGTAATAAGGATTTGTTGATTTATCTTCAACTGAGGATACTGACAAGATTTGAGAATTTAATATTGGAATAATTTATATATTAATAATATAGTACATTTTTTCAATAACCGATTGAGGAATTTTATAAGTTAGTGCCTTTCATTTATCTTTACCTTGGGATACTGTCAAGATTTGAGAATTTGATACATTTAATGAATAAAAAAATCAAGCAATTGCAAAGTGTAATAAAAGATTAGCAATATTTATTTGTTGAGCTCTATCTCCAAGAGTAGGTCATTGGAACCATCGTTGCAAGAAAAAATAGCTTAGAATTTAATTATTAGAGCATCCACAATATGACTTATGCAATTTTATCCTATTTTACCATCCCAAAAAACTAATTTATCAATTATACAATATCATTTTATAATTCACCAACATTTCAATTTTTATTTTATCATATTATACATTAAAATAATATAAAAATAATTTTTACTTCTCTCTCTAATCTCTGTTTCTCTCTCTCAACCACTCACCAGCATTCCTAATTTTTTGTCTTGTTCCTATTTCCTTTTCTTGTCAACCCCAATAGAATTTAGATTAAAGTTTCCTTTAGCTAAATTGATTTTTTAATCTGAATTATTACTATTTTCTTTTGTACTTCTTTAAGATTTTGGTCGCACGCTTTTGGATGGAAAAAACAATTAGTGGCGTAATGTCTTAGTTTAATGGAGGCCCTGGGTTTTGTAAAATATTAGGCAGTGGGTTTAGACTTTAGAGGGTTTCTTTAGCCACCAAAGGCTAACGTTCTTAAGCAAATTTTATTGATTTCACTAATCAACAATAATTGCAAATATGATGCAGGAACTATTTATGGCTGGTTCAGAAACAACAAGCAGCACTACTGAGTGGGCACTAACTGAGCTCCTACGCAATCCTAATTCCATGATTAAGGCTAAAGCTGAGCTTATGCAAGTAGTAGGAGCAAACCACAAGGTTGAGGAAAGTGACATTGACAACCTTCCATACCTACAAGCTATAATAAAGGAAACACTCCGATTACATCCTCCAATTCCATTCCTAGTTCCTCGAAAAGCAATTAGAGATACCAACTTTATGGGGTTTGACATACCCAAAAATACACAAGTTCTTGTAAATGCTTGGGCTATTGGAAGAGACTCAGATGTGTGGGATGACCCTTTGTGTTTCAAGCCCGAGAGGTTTATAGGCACAAAAATAGATTACAAGGGTCAACATTATGAGCTAATCCCATTTGGAGCTGGGAGGAGAATGTGTGCAGGTGTGCCTTTGGCTCATAGAGTCCTTCACCTTATTTTGGGCTCATTGCTTCACAAATTTGATTGGGAGCTTGATGGCAATGTGACTCGAGAGACGATAGACATGAAGGACAGGTTGGGCATAACAATAAGAAAGAATGAACCATTACTTGTAGTGCCTAAAAAATGTAATGTATAGACTGAGAGAGAGAGAGAGAGAGAGAGAGAGAGAGCCACTTTATTGAGAGGCAACTTCTTGCAATACATTACTTGGTCCTGAATGCTCTCACTCCTGTTACCAACAATCCCTCCCCCAAAAATAAATGCACATGTTTGAGGAAATTGAAGCACTACATAGTTCAAGGTTTATCCGTTTAGTGCAACCATGTCTTTCTTTATTTGGTGCCAAAAAAAAAAAAAAATTAATGTGCGTTTGAATATAGCTTATTTTATTGAAAATTGAAAACTAAAAACAAAAAAAAAAAATTCCGGTTACTGTTCACAATCACAAAACACTAATCATTTGCCTTAATGGACTGGTAATAAAAAAATAAAAAAAAAAAGCCAGACGCAAACATGCAAAATGCAAACCAAACGAACACTTAAAAAATAAAAATAAAATAAAAAAACCTTCCCAGTGAGACAATGTATATATCATGTCTATGTGGTGATTAAATGAAAATTCTCAACTATGGCTCAATTACTTCAAAATTGAAATTTATTGAACACAAAGTTGTTTTATGAAGGAAAAAAAAAAAAAAAAAAAGAAGAAGAAGAAGAAGAAGACAATTGATATATTGGTATGATGATTAAAAGTAATTATCATAAAGCAAACGTCATAGGTTCAAATCTTATGGTATTTATAAAAAATTTTAAAAAATAATTAAAAAGAAGAAGAAGAAGAAGAAGAAGAGAATAATGTCCAACAAGTATTTAGAAACTATTCTTTATGGATAAAACCAAAATTTTATATTTGGATTAAAGTATGAACAAGTTATTTTTTTCTTTTTTTTTTTTTTTGAGAAAACAATCAACAATATATTATTAAGAATAAGAAACATACCAAAGTTTCATACTAATTTAATACATAAAAAATAAAACTTGTGTTAATAAGATATAAAGAAATGAATGTTATCGAAAATTGCTAATTTAAATATAATTAACACCTTAAGTCCTGAGGGCTATATGTAAAGCATCAGGACAACACTTAACCCAACGTTTAACCCTATAAATTTAAGCCTAATTAGATATTTTTAATTACTCTTGAATAACCACATTACCTACTCAAGAATGTTCCATCAAAAATAATATATTCTTCCTCCAAAATCTCCATCTTCCTTTTAAAATGAACAAATTATGTCTAGAATTATGTCTGCCATAAATTATGTCTAAGAACAAATTATAGAGAACTGGTTTTCCATATTTGATAAAATTTTCAGCAATTGAAATTTCATCTTGTTCAGAAATGGTTGATAAGTCTTCTTGTCCAACACCTTTGACTCCTCTGTACAACTCTAGCCCTAGCCCTAGCCCTAGCCCTAGATACCAATACTCTGCATTCTGTGATCTGAGATTCTACATTCCTTAACTATTCAATTTTACCAATATTGTTGTCTATTCAAATGGATATACCTGCAAAATTATCACAATCAAATCAACTAAGACGTAAGAACATTATTCAAAATAGTTATGCTTAAGTCACATAATTACATCATGTTAGTCAGCAAACCTGGATTGTGGAGCGAGAAGCAGCATCGACCAAGTTATATTTTGCCATCTTACCATCATCCCGTGTCCCAAATTCCATGTTGCAATTTAGATAAACTGAATTTCACTTTAATAGTAGTGAAACTTTTTTCTTTTCCTATAAAACAGCCAAAGTTTAAAATGGGGAAAAAAAAATCAGACACATGACATAGTGCAACTAATTGAGCATAAAATAAAATGCTAAAGAGTGGAAAATGATTTTATCCATTAAAAATCATAGTTTCAAAAATAATAAACTAATCCTGGAAGTTTTAAAAAATAACAAATTAAATCCTATAAGTTCAAAAGTGATAAATTAAACCTCAAGTCCTGAAAATGAACAAATTAAACTTCATAGCTTTAAAAGAGATTTTTTTTTTTTAATCAATCTAGCAAATTAAATATTAAGATTTCAATCATTTACAACCTTAAACCCTAAACCTTTCTGGTTTAATTTATGTGGCATATATACTGTGACAATATGTACCTAATGGATTGTGCTAGTAACATGGAGTTGGTCCAAGTAAAATAGGATCCAAAAGATCTCCAATTGAGCCAGGATAGTGAATGACACCAAGACCAATAAGTTTTTTTTTAGTAAAGTAAAAAGATGCAATCATATACCAAGATTGACCGACATGGATGTCAAAACTATCGTATTCTAATCTTCTTGAGTGGTATAACATCCTTCTGTCTTAACCAGTTGACCAGTCGTATCAAATAGGTCTGAATTCTAAGTTCAATGATGTTTTCTAGCCAGCGTTTGAAACCCTAAGCTTGTATGTAGCCCTGCACTTTCAGTTTAGGAATGTTTAGACCTGTTCAAATAAATATTGAAAAAACTTTCATTGAACTAAAACTTAACTATTCCGTTTAATTCAACACCCTTCAACACCAGCTTTAGATTATCATTATAAAAAGAAATCTAGTCCACTCCTATATAATCCTACAAATTTATAATTTTCTTAATGATTAATTTTTTCTAATATCTCAACAAGTTTTGATAAAACATTGAATCATAATGATTTTGGAATTATAATATTTTGAGTCATTAGTTAAAATCTCATTTTGATTACATTTATCAAATCATTTTAAGGGAATGATCCATAACTTCAATCAAGATATATTGTATACAATTTTTTTGTGAATGAAATGTAGGTGATAGGGCATTTATTTTATTTTGCTTTGATAGTTATATTGGGGCAAATTAGACAAACCAAATTTTCATTTACCTTTTCTTTCCAACTATTGTTTGTTTGGGAGATTGCAATACATGGATGACCTATTGTGTGGTTGATTTTTTTTTTTTTTTTTTTTTTTTGATTAAATGCATGTGGTTGAATTTCTTGGCGCTTGCGTAAATCATATTTTATCTATTGCTTGGGGTTATATTTAATTTAATTTAATTATTCCCAACAAGTCGTGGGATAGAGTCCATGCGTGCTGGGCTTCATCAACTTAAGCAAAGACGCAAGATTCGGCAAGGCTTCAAACAGATTTGCAACGGTTACCACTATAAGGGCACAAATTGAGACAATCAAACAGAAATTGCAACCTGAGAATGTTGCTATATTCTCATTGAGTTGGTTTGGTTCAAATGATGTAAGATAGTGACAATTAAAAAAGAAATGCAAATCACTCTTCACTGAACTGATTTATTGAGTTGTTAGTGTTGATTAGTGATTAAGCGTTCAATTTAGCTCATGCCCCACTGTTCGGATGTGATAAAAATAAATTGCTCTATCTTCTGTAGAATAAAAATAGTTCCTTGCAATGATGGTAGGAGTCAGAAAAATAGTTCATTTTTCATGCAATGATGGTAGAGGAATAGTTGATGATGCGTATGTAACACATGTAATACAATGCATTTTTATGTTATCATGAGTCTTTAGGAGACAAAGGGCGAGGAGAAAATAAGTCCCTACTAAAAGAGGGAAAATATTGTAATATCATGTTTTAGAGAGGAAATTTCATTTTTCTTGTTTGTTCCCCAATCAAAAAGAAGAATACCTCTCTTTCTCAACATATGTGAAATATTTTGAATCCTACAAGATTACAACAATGCCATCCTTATGAGACTCCATTCACTATTTATCATGATTCAAGGATCTCTTGAAATTATGAGGCCAATGAATATGTTAAGTTAAAATCTTTTTTCCTTCACCAACATGCCTTGGGACTATTATTTTAAGTTAGCTTGTTTTGATGTGGTATTGACCCGAGTTATCAACAAAGAAAATAAGGAATATATATAACCAATCACGTCAGGGAATGGGTTGATATTATTTCCATCAATATGCAATAGAAAAGAAAACGAAATTAAAAAGAATATCAACTTGACATAGCCTAGACTAATTCAAAAGCAACCTTTTTTTTTTCTTTTGAACAAAACTCAAAATAGATTATATATCACGAAAATGATAGTAAAGCAAACATTCTGCACAAATGCTTTCCACATAGATTTTGAAATTACAAAACAAAACAAATTTTCATACATCTAACTCCAGGGCCTTATCTTTTTCTTTTTCTTTTTTGATAAGTAACATAAAAATTTTATTAAAAACACACAGCCCAGTACATAGGAAATGTACAAAAAGGCAAAAACATCAAGAAACCAAATTACAATGATCTAGCAATGCAGGAAGGGAAATACAAGAAAAAGATGGTAAAACAAGACACCATTTGAGAAGAGTAAAAAGGAAGAGAGACTTAAGCTCAATAATGACTTCAAATCCAATTACTCACTTACAATCATGACTTCACAGGCATTTAACAAGAAATATAAACATTACCTCTAGTAATCGTGCAACACAAGTACCAACTCAAATCCACTTCTTTCAAGTCACTTCTTCACATTAAACAAATTATCCCACTCCAATTCATAGTTTTCTTGACGGGCAAGGCTTGTGTCCAGTGAAAATTTTCACTGGACACGGCAAGATTTGGACACGTGTCTAAGATCCAACGTGTCTAGTGAAAACTTTCACTGGACACAAGCCGGACCCTTTCTTGACATATATCAAACCATTGTTCAACATTCAGTCTTTCAAAGTTCCACAATTTTACCCACCCAAGATATTAACATAGCATTTTATTATAGGTACAACGTACACAAGAACATTTTTGTTGACATCATGCAGTTTGTCATTAAATCCCTCAGTTCAGAGGGTAACAAGCCAAAGAAAGGTATTATTGATAGGCACCCTAGTGGACTTGATAAAGGATCTTTGAAAGAAAGTGACTTATTGAAATCAAAGGCAACAAAGAAGAAAATCCCTGAGTCTAAAGTGCTCAGATAGGCATCAAAGCTTACATTTAACTAATACATTTTCTTAGCAGAGGGGCCCATTGGCACCAACCTTCAAGAAGCTGAGTGATTTTAGAGACTTACAACCCCTCAAAGTTTGTCATTTTCACTGTAGCCCCTTGAAATATTCAGGCTAAAAGAACACCCAAAAGTTTCAAAGAGTGGCACTTCACCTCTCTGTCAATTAACCACTATGAAAATTAACAGTTAATAGTTACAAGTCACACAACTATTCAATGTTTTTTGGTCATATAGTGTCCCTAATATCTACTAATGGACAACTTTGCCCTCCCAGATGTACCATAGAAACTAGAAAGATGATTCTATACAATTCCTAAAAGAGTTTTAGGCCCTCCAATAGAAGTTTGATCCCACCAACCCCACCTGGAGGCTTTCCATAATTATCCATGATTCTTGTTAGATGGGTAGCATTTTTTTTTTTTTTGGGGGGGGGGAAGAGGTTAACAGTGTTACTAAAAGAATAGAACTAAATATAACCTGTAAAGGGTAACTACACCTTAGTAATTACAGTGCCAAACTTAATAAATAGTAAGTTAAGAATAGTGTGCAGTCTGTCACATAAGCATTTAGTATATTACCTATATTGAATGGAAAACTCCAAATTGATTCTAACCAAATAATATCTCATAACAAGATGAAAGTCTAACTTAACAAATAGACAACCATAAATATCAAGTATTAAGAGAGATGCCTAACTAAAATCACAGTGCCAATCAGTGACAAAAGGCTCTATATATATGCTGATCTAACTTTTGTTGTCTAAGCCAAAGCCTGAACACAAACAAACTAACAGTTGATCTGCTCTTCTAGAGAGTGGGTCTTGCAGTAAGTGCCTTGTGTCTATAGAATCACAAAATGCATACACTGAAAGGCAACCTGCCAGCAACTTCTATTGGAAAGCTTAAGCACAATCTACCGTGCATAGGGATGGTAACGACTACTGCCACCATAACCTGCCCTACTACCATACAATCCTCCTGGCCCCCCATAACTAGCACCAGGGGAGCCTGAACCACCATAACTTCCATAGCCCCCACTTCCACGTCCATATCCACTTAATCCACTCCCACCATATCCCCCACCAAGGCCTCCCATATAGGAATCATAGCGACTAGAATAGCCAAATGATGACTCTCCCTGATAAGCACCGAAACCAGCACCACCAAAATCTCCATAACCACCACCAAAATCATTACCACCACCATACCCTCCATAATTGCCAAGCCTACCACCAAAACCGCCAAGTGATCTATAAGAAGTAGGGCCATAACCACCACTTCCAAAGCTACTATAAGAGTCGCCAAATCCACCAAAATCTTCATTGTATGAACGTGCCCTAGAGTCTCTACCAAATGCAGGAGGAACATGTGCTGGGTTTGAGGCTTTCTTTGGTTCAGCCTTCTTGATCTCAACCTACAACAAAGAAGTGAGTTAACCTATCTTTTGCCAACATTAAATGAATTTTGAGAGCCTGGCTTGAGAAAAGAAGAAAGCTGTACTGAACTGCATTTAAATTGAAAACCCCAAAAAAAAAAAAAAAAAAACCCTAAAACCCCACAGGATCTCTAAAAAATGCATTATATCAGAAATTGGTAAACAACAATCATAGTAATTTCCACTAAGAAAACTTTTTGAATTACAACATTTTGTGGCTGCTTTATAGATAGCCGAAATATGACTGTATGCATCCCTTAACACGTAGAACCATTGCACAAAACTCACCTGTGTACCTTCCATATCAATCATATTGCCGTTTGACAGAATATTATCAACAACTTTTTCACTGTCAAATATAATAAATCCAAATCCACGAGAGCGTTTAGTCACATGATCGCATATAATCTCATGTTCCACCACCTTTCCATACTTTGAGAAGAAACTCTTGAACTCATCTAATGTCAAAAAAATATGAAATAGAAGGAATGAGAGAAGAACAAACCCATCAGTCTAGTTACAACAACAAAAAATTTTAATCAAATGCTAAAAGTTCAATCATCAGACCTTCACTGACTGTAGTTGGAATCCCACCAACAAAAATTTTCTTTGTTTTGATATCATTAGCTTGTGCAGAACCAGAACCTTTAGGAATGGTTCTTTTGATCTCAACCTGGTCCAAAATTCAAATTCATTACACATATCACAATCAAACACCTCAACAATTATCCACCCAAAAAACAAAATTATCACTGCAATAGAGAAACTACAATGCAGCAAACTTCTAAGAGGATCTCAAACACGCACATACATGTAAAATTTAATAATTTGTTATAGACAAGAAAACAAGTGGAATCGAACTATTTAAGAGAACATAGAATAACCTGCTTGCCATTGATGACATGGGTCTCTTGGATCATCTGGTCAACAACAGAAGGATCCTCATAGGTTATGAAACCGAATCCCCTTGGTCGATGTGTATGCCGGTCTTTCATGATAACAGAATCTGTTATCTTTCCATACTTCTCAAAGTAACTCACAAAGGTTTCTGAACTCAGTCAAATACCAACAAGAACTACATCATATATATAATATATCACACATTCAAATAAAACCCATCAACAGAAACAACACGCAAAAAACATAAATTTTTCACACACAAAAACTATAGCAAACCCCCCATTACAGATTCAAAAACACCCATCAAGAGAATCATAGAAAAGAATAGAATGCTCTCTCTTACCGTAGGTGGTGTCCTTGGCTAAGCCTCCAATGAAGATTTTACTGCACAAAAATAAAACAAAAAAGAGAAAGAAAAAAAAAATCAAAACCCAGAAAAACCCATTAACCATAGGCCTAGCTCATAGACATTTGTAGCACAAAGAGAGAGAGAGAGAGAGAGAGAGAGAGAGAGAACGAACCCAGGACTGGCACCATCGCCATAGTGTGGGTTGTCGTTCCTCCTGGAACCCATGGGGGTGGTGGTGTTAAGGTTCGAGATTGGATGTGCGTGCGCGTATGCGTGTGCGTGAGAGAGAGAGAGAGAGAGAGAGAGAGAGAAGTATGAGATCGAGATTTGAGAAATCAGAAAGAGGGTCTTAAACCATGGTCTTGAATGAACCGGCCCTATTTTGGAAGAATCTCTAGTTCAGTTAGAAAAAAGCAGAAAAGGGAGGCCCAACTACCACTAGGCCTTTTCCATCATTCCATATGTGAAGGAATAGTTATATTTCCATGTGGGCTTGGGTCACGTACCCATCAAGGCCCACAATATTACAACCAAAGATTGTGATTTGACCAATCTCAATCAACCCATGTCAACGCAAAGGTAAAGATTGGGTTCAGCGTTCAGTTGCATTAAATTTATCTAGATGATGACATGTATTTATTTTTGGACATGTATTATATTATCATCTAAATGGATCTAGTTCAAATCCAAGTCTGCCAACAAGCCCCACAAGTTCTTGTCACAATTTTTTTTTTTTGAAGATAATTATCATTCATATGGTGATGTGGAAAAGCAACCATACTTGATGATCATACAACCATAAATCTTCATCAATTGCTTATATAAGATAGACCAATTCTTTGAATGAGTCGGTTATTAAATGCAAAAAAAAGGTTAGGTTTAATAAGATGAAACCCATAGACAAGGGTGACTCAACCCTTAGCCATTTAGCATCAAGCCCATTCCTCAATCTAATACAAGAATGGAGGTTAATGGTACATTGTGGAAAAAAAAAATGCTTACAGTTCATTTGGTTGAGTCAAAAACTAAGAGAGGGAAAAAATGGGAGAGAGGAGTGTTCAGATGAGAAGGGAAAAAGGGGGGAGAAAATAGTGAGGCTTAGCGATTTTCTCTTTGGGCCCACCAAATTTCAACCCCCAAAAAATAGGAGAGAAGATTAAGGGCCAAATGTAAATACTAAATACCATTCTGCCCTACATTCCTTTCCCCACTGTTTTCCACATTTTTTTTTCTTTTTTTCCCCACTTTTAAGTTATCATTTGGCATGCATTTTTTTTATACATAAACTCCAATTTTTTTCCTAGTAATATATATAAATATATATATATATTTGTGGGGCCCAGCAATTCGTGGATCATGCCCATTTGCAAGAAAGTCCGAGGGCCCAATCCGAGGAGAACTGTGGCCCAAGCTCCATGACGCCGAGCACGGACCAATTTTTGGGAGGCAGCCGAGGACAGTCTAGTCCTCGGCAGGCCCATAATCCGCCCAGAATAAAGGGATAAATTCGTAAGGAAATCCAAAATACCTTGGGGCGATTACCCTAAATACCCTTCTGGATAAGGCCCAATGCCTGGCAGAACCGTACTCTACAGCTTTATCAAGTCATCCCCAACAATTTCAGGATTAGACTGATGGGACCAATGTCAGTATTTGTAAAGACTGACCCTACACGTGGACGAAGGACATCGAACGCACACGAGTATAAAAGGAGAAGTAAGTGAATCTAGCAAGGGGGGAGGAAAAAAGGAGACTTCATGAGGAAGATCGCCGGAACGATCCATGCATAGAACAGAGAAAGTCCTCCGTTGGACAGCCGGAAAGGACCACAAGGGTCCTCGGATCAAGTCCGAGGATCCCATTCTCAGAGGTGGCAGTATGGCGGGGCTTTAAACGTTTAGGCCCAGTCCATTTTCCACAGGGATCTTTCTGAAATCCAGACCGGACCATCCCCCCGTGACCAAGCCCAAGCTTTTCAAGCCCACTCTCTACAAATCGTATTGTGAGGGATCTCTCCCGCGTGAACCCAAAAATGTCACTGGGCCGCGCAGGAATCGTGTCCTTACAATTGGCGCCATCTGTGGGGAAGCATGCGCGCTTAGCGCAGGTGGCGGTGGAGTCAACTCTCTACTAAGCAAAAATCCACGGAGCTTCCTCCGTCTCCTTTGACGTGCAGCTGTTGTTCCGACATAAACTTCTGCTAGGGGCTACTCCTTGCAGCGCCCATGGCGTGGGCAGCCCTAGGGGCTCTTGGCCTCAAGCCGGCTCTCCCCGCCCTGATCTAGGGGCTTACATCCGAAAAACAAATCAAAAGTTTTGGACAGAACCAAGGCCTTGCATGGTCCACGGACTCAAGCCTGTGGGGAAACCAAACACAAAAAAAATAAATCTCGTAAGTTTTGGACAGAACCAAGGTCTTGCATGGTCCTCGGACTCAAACCTATGGGGAAACCAAGTACAAGAGATGAAAATCAAAAGTTTTGGACAGAACCAAGGCCTTGCATGGTCCACGGACTCAAGCCTGTGGGGAAACCAAACACAAAAAAAAAAAATCTCGAAGTTTTGGACAGAACCAAGGTCTTGCATGGTCCTCGGACTCAAACCTATGGGGAAACCAAGTACAAGAGATGAAAATCAAAAGTTTTGGACAGAACCAAGGCCTGCATGGTTTCAAGCCGACTCAAGCCTGTGGGGAAACCAAACACAAAAAAAAAAAAAATCTCGTAAGTTTTGGACAGAACCAAGGTCTTGCATGGTCCTCGGACTCAAACCTATGGGGAAACCAAGTACAAGAGATGAAAAACAAAAGTTTTGGACAGAACCAAGGCCTTGCGTGGTCCACGGACTCAAGCCTGTGGGGAAACCAAACACAAAAAAAAAAAAAAAAATCTCGTATTTTGGACAGAACCAAGTCTTCATGGTCTCGGAACTCAAACTATGGGAAACAAGTACAAGAGATGAAAATCAAAAGTTTTGGACAGCACCAAGGCCTTGCATGGTCACGACTTCAAGCCTGTGGGAAAAAACACAAAAAAAATAAATCTCGTAAGTTTTGGACAGAACCAAGGTCTTGCATGGTCCTCGGACTTCAAACCTATTTGGGGAAACCAAGTACAAGAGATGAAAATCAAAAGTTTTGGACAGAACCAAGGCCTTGCATGGTCCACGGACTCAAGCCTGTGGGGAAACCAAACACAAAAAAAATAAATCTCGTAAGTTTTGGACAGAACCAAGGTCTTGCATGGTCCTCGGACTCAAACCTATGGGGAAACCAAGTACAAGAGATGAAAATCAAAAGTTTTGGACAGAACCAAGGCCTTGCATGGTCCACGGACTCAAGCCTGTGGGGAAACCAAACACAAAAAAAAAAATAAATCTTGTAAGTTTTGGACAGAACCAAGGTCTTGCATGGTCCTCGGACTCAAACCTATGGGGAAACCAAGTACAAGAGATGAAAATCAAAAGTTTTGGACAGAACCAAGGCCTTGCATGGTCCACGGACTCAAGCCTGTGGGGAAACCAAACACAAAAAAAAAATAATAAATCTCGTAAGCTTTGGACAGAACCAAGGTCTTGCATGGTCCTCGGACTCAAACCTATGGGGAAACCAAGTACAAGAGATAAACATCACAAGTTTCGGACGGAACCAAGGTCTTGTATGGTCCTCGGACTCAAACCTATGATAAAACCAACTACTCGTAAGGAAAAACTACATTACGTAGAATTTGGATTCATCTGAGGAAAGCTCCCCACTCGCCATTGGGTCAGTTCCCAAACTGCGGGGATTCGCAAGTCTGCTCTTAGATCTGCAGCACCAAGGGAATCGATGCGACGTAGGGCAATACGTCACCTGAGAAACAATTTGAGTTCTTTACCCTCCGTCAACTCCTTGGACGGTACTCTCATACTTATCACAGAATATTCAATTGTTATTTTTGCTAGTTTCCTGAGTTAAACCTGCTATGAGTTATCGCCGTAAGGTTTGGTAGTGTTGGTACATTAGAACTGATTGGATTATGTTTCAAAACTTCCTGCTCTAAGTATCATTGAAGAAACAGACACAGGGAGCACACCCTTCCACAAAATAATGTTGCAAAAAGAGTAGTATTCAAAATAAGTAGGCTAAATTTCCTTTCTTATTAAAACAAAGAAACAGTACAGCATACAACAAAAAGCTGAAATCAACTTGTGATAAAACTTGCTACATGATAGAAAGGAAAGTTACAAGGAAGCAAGAGAAGGCCGAGGAGGTAGCACAGACGAGACGTGGGCTACTGCTTCGAGGCCTTGTCCCTTCCCCCATGCTTTCACATGCCCATAGCTCCGGCAGCAAAGGAGCCCAACTTGAGCCTCACGCCACAGTGGGGAGGATGCAGGTAGCACAGAGGAGAGGTTGGCTACTGCCTCAAGACCTCGTTTCATCCTCAACGCTTTCACGTGCCCGAAACTCAGGCAGCAAAAGAACCTGACCTCAGGCTAACACCATCTACAAAGAAGATGTAGGGAGCCGAAAGTTGGGAAGCCCCCGCAGAAATTTGCCGGCTGCAAGGTAGACAGTGCTGATGGTGGAAATTCCTTCTTCGGACATACCAAAAATCTGGCATGACCAGAACCTGCTTCGGATTTTGACTAAAAGCGTGGGAAACACCCTCTCCCCTCTGTCATAAGGGAATATTTCTTTGAATCTATGCCTTCGTTGCCCGTATATCACTCTTCTGAGCTTGAGGAGAACGTGGCGCCTTTGCGGCGGAGAGAGTTTTTCTTCCCCGACCCTCGTCTCAAACATGACTTGCTGCGGGAGGAAGCTGAAGGAGGAGACTAAGGAGCTGGTGCCTAGGCAAAGAAACTTGCTCTCTTATTTATTTGAGGAGATAGGGTGGTGGCATTTAATTAGCGCAGCTTCCCGAGGAACGCTACAGACAACACGTCTCCAGCTCGACTTCCAACAAACCTCTGCAACGACAAGACTAAAGGAGCCTCGTCGAGGTGCACCTCGAACATCGGGACACCCAGAAGTACCACGTGGCCAAAGATTATGGAAATATCTCATAATCCGTGGGCCTAGTAAATTCGCGGCCCATGCCCTTGCTACATGATGGCCCACGGACTACGGCCCACGCCGGGTAATAACTAATGCCGAGGACAACCTCCTGCCCGGCCGCGTATGGGATACCTAAGGAGAGGGAATAAAACAGAACCAAGGCCTTGCATGGTCCTCGGACTCAAGCCTATGGGGAAACCAAGTATAAAAATTATTATTATTACAAGTCATGGACTGAACCAAGGCCTTGCATGGTCCTCGGACTCAAGCCTATGGGGAAACCAAGTATAAAAATTATTATTATTACAAGTCATGGACTGAACCAAGGCCTTGCATGGTCCTCGGACTCAAGCCTATGGGGAAACCGAGTATAAAAATTATTATTATTACGAGTTTTGTATAGAATCAAGGCCTTGTATGGTCCTCGGACCCAAACACGGCATCAAGCCTCCAGTTCTCTCCTCGGCCAGCATGGGTAATCATTACTTTTCACTGGTCGGCCTTATTGGGCCAAACACTTATATTAGAGTTATGGCAACATCTTTTTATTATCAAGTATTTTGGTCTTAGTTGTCATCGGTTTAGATACTTTCTCATTGAGCCGAGCAGCATTTACCAATATACAAAAACATAAACGGAATATGCAAAATGAAATAATAAACACTTTTATTAATATAAGAGATTATTACAATGTATGAAAAAGGGCTCAAACAAGCCTATACAAAAGGAGAACTGCTGAAGCAACGGTAACACTCGCAGTACAGAGAAGTAAACAGTCAGGCTTCTTCTAAAACTCATCTTCAAGGTCTCTTCAGTCTCTGCCTCAACATTGCTCATATCATGACAAGAACCTTCTTCGGAAAAGAATGGAGGACATGAGTAAAGAAGGAGGAGAAGAAGAAAGAAGGGACGAAAAGAAAGAAAAGGAGTAAAAGAGGGAAAAGGGAAGGCACCAGGACGGAACTGGTGCTGGGAAGACTATAAGAGGAAAGCGGAGGAGGGCACCAAGGAGCAAAAGAGGGAGAAGCAGAAGCACTTAGCCCCTGCCTCAGCCCTGACTCCTAACACGTTGGTGCCATATTAGGTATGCTCATGGGAAGCCGGGTGGTGCTGGTCTTGGTTGTTCTCGACTCAGTCGCGCCGAGAGTTCGACACGACGAGTCCCTGCTTCGGATTTTGGCTGAAAGAGAGGCGAGACAGATCTTAAGTCTGCGCCACCCTTGCCCTGATCGAGCCATTTCAAGCTTTATCAGAATATGGTGTCTAGAGGAGGGGCATGATTTCTTCATCATTTGGTGCGATCTCAGAAGAATAGAAGGGAGTTAGTACGAAAGTGATGGCCTCCTGCTTGCCTTCTTATAGGAAGAGCAGAACGGATGGCATTAAATGCATTCAACCTTCCCAAAGAATCTGAAGAAAAAAGAGGCGTCCGTTCCACTTCTCCACCTTATCAAATGAGCCGCTGGATATAAATGAGCCTCATTAAGGGGAATTCATTAAGGGCGCGTCTGGGACATCCAAGCGGAAGGAGCAGATTCCGAGCGGATTAAAAGGAATCCCTCAAAAACCGCCTGACTTCCTGAGAAACCGCTCACATAAATGCGGGATCAAGCTAAATGGGCCATATTAAGGGCCCGGGTTTGCCAAAACCCTCCTTTCCAATCCGGAATTCGGATAGAAGGGTTTTGAGGGGCTATTGTGGGGTCCAGTAATTCGTGGACTAGGCCCATTTGCAAGAAAGTCCGAGGGCCCAATCCGAGGAGAACTGTGGCCCAAGCTCCATGACGCCGAGCACGGACCAATTTTTGGGAGGCAGCCGAGGACAGTCTAGTCCTCGGCAGGCCCATAATCCGCCCAGAATAAAGGGATAAATTCGTAAGGAAATCCAAAATACCTTGGGGCGATTACCCTAAATACCCTTCTGGATAAGGCCCAATGCCTGGCAGAACCGTACTCTACAGCTTTATCAAGTCATCCCCAACAATTCCGGGATTAGACTGATGGGACCAATGTCAGTATTTGTAAAGACTGACCCTACACGTGGACGAAGGACATCGAACGCACACGAGTATAAAAGGAGAAGTAAGTGAATCTAGCAAAAGGGGGGGGAAAAAAGGAGACTTCATGAGGAAGATCGCCGGAACGACCCATGCACAGAACAGAGAAAGTCCTCCGTTGGACAGCCGGAAAGGACCACAAGGGTTCTCGGATCAAGTCCGAGGATCCCATTCTCAGAGGTGGCAGTATGGCGGGGCTTTAAACGTTTAGGCCCAGTCCATTTTCCACAGGGATCTTTCTGAAATCCAGACCGGACCATCCCCCCGTGACCAAGCCCAAGCTTTTCAAGCCCACTCTCTACAAATCGTATTGTGAGGGATCTCTCCCGCGTGAACCTGAAAATGTCACTGGGCCGCGCTAGAATCGTGTCCTTACACAAGTTATTATTGGTTTTAAACTGATAACATTGTTATTGTTATTCTCAAAATATTTATTTTCAGTTGTGATTAGTTACAGTCTCATATTTTATTATTTTATTTCGACTTGTAAGAAATTGACACTTCAATATTTATAAAAATATTGTGAAATTTGTTGTGTCGGTATCGCAATATATATGCTAGCTTACATAAATATTTAAAAGAAAGAAAAAAAAACACAAACTGATTACTGAGAAAAAAAAAACTTTAGGCACGGTAGAAATTAATGTTAAAATGTTGTGGATTTAGCATTTTTTTTATTTGATTTATAAGAAATTGAGATCTCAACAATTGTGAAAATATTGTGATAATAATAAGTATCGTAACACTTTCTCAAAACATTTATTTTCAGTTATGGTTAATCACAGTCTCATATTTTATTATTTTATTTCGACTTGTAAGAAATTGGCACGTCAATAATTGTGAAAATATTGTGAAATTTATTGTGTCAGTATAACAATATATATGCTACTTACATAAATATTTTAGAGAAAAAAAAAAAACACAAACCGATTACTGAAAAAAAAAAAAAAAAAAAAAAAAAAAAAAAAAAAAAAAAAAAAAAAACTTTAGTTCTATCCATCAATAATAGTTTACCTATGATTTGTTGTGAAATTAATGTTAAAATGTTGTGGATTTAGAATTTTTTTTTATTTGATATATAAAAAACTGAGATTTCAACAATTGTGAAAATATTGTGATAACAATAAGTGTTGTAACATTTTTTTTAAAACATTTATTTTCAGTTATGGTTGGCTACAATCTCATATTTTATTATTTTATTTTGACTTGTAAGAAATTGACACGTTAATAATTGTGAAATTTGTTATGTCAGTATAACAATATAAATGTCAGCTTATATCAATATTTTTTTTAAAAAAAAAAAAAAAAAAAAAAACTTTCTACAGTGCCGATTGAGTAAACAAAAGGGTTGAAAAAAAAAAAGGACTCACGAAATCAAAGCACTATTGCAGCTACAATACTGCATGGTGCCGACACTCTGGATGCACAGTACTGAAGCATTGTAGCGGCACAGTCGCTTTTATTATAAAACATTTATTATCAGTTGTGGTTGGCTACATACTCATATTTTATTATTTTATTTCGACTTGTAAGAAATTGGCACATCAATAATTGTGAAATTTATTATATCAGTATAATAATATAAATGTCAACTTACATCAATATTTAAAGGAAAAAAAAAAAACACAAACCAATTACTAAAGAAAAAAAAAATAGGCACGGTAGCTACAGTGCCAGTTGAATAAACAAGAGGGTTGAATAAACGAAGAAAAAAAAAAGATTCACAAAACCCAAGTACTATTGTAGCTACAGTGCATTCACAGTGCAAAAACACTGGATGTACAGTGATATATTTATAAAAGGGAAAAAAAGTACAAACAGAAGACTATTAAAAAAAAAAGTATCTACTGTAGCTACAATGTCGCTTGGTACTGTACCTACTATTCAAAACTTAAAAAAAAAAAAAAAAAAAAAAAGACAGTGGCTAATCAAAATGAAACTATAGATGAACATTGAAAAACGCTGTATAAACAGTGCAAAAATACTGTAGAAAAAAGAGCACAAATTGATAACTGAGAAAAAATAAAAATAAAAAATAAAAAAAAGCAATGAACATTACATATTGAACAAACCAAAAGTACTGTAGTTTTTACATATTCACTCAACAAGTGTCACAATATTTTCATAAAACATTTATTTTTAATTATAGTTAGTCATAGTTTCATATTTTATTTTTTTTTTTAACTTATAAGAAATTAACACCTTAATAATTGTGAAAATATTATGAAATTTATTGTGTCAGTATAACAATATATATGCAGGCTCTTATTAAATTTTTTCACTTGAACAAATCAAAAGTATGGTAACTTTTACACGTTTACCTACAGTATTATACAGTGAAATACGTTAGATGTACAGTACTAAAATACTGTAGCAAATATTGGTGCTTTTTATATGTAAGATAAGATATATATATATATATAGTTGAGGGTGTAAAATAAAAAAAAAGTTTTGTGAAGAGGACCACATATACCCGACAACACTAATAAATGAGCCACGTTCTACATTAATGTATTGATGATCTGTTACAGCGTTAGCTGGAGTTTGGATCGATACAAAATCACATCACATTCGATTGGAAAGAAAAACAGGGGCACTGACCACTGAGTAGAGGTTTGTTATGTCATGGTCATTCATTTGTATTTCCTCAGACTGGTTACTTCCAACATTAAAGCCTGTGGCTCTCACTAACATTAAACCAGCAACCCTGCTCAATTCTTGATAAAGGAAAATGGATTTGTTTAGGTAGCATGGTATGGCACGCATATCTCCAAGCCTCAAAGTATATATATTTTTGAAAAATTTTAATTTATTGGGTCTTAATTCAAAATTAATCCTAATTTAATTTAATTTAACTTTGCTTTACTATAAATTTTATTGGGCAAATCTCACTTCCTCTGGTACTACGTTGTTGTTGGTAAAACATTTTGCCAAACACTATTCCACAAACAGTTTCGTTTTATTAGTCGTATAGGTAGTTAAGAGGGTCGGTGTGACATGAAAAGAGAAATAAAAATGAAAGGTACATGCCAAGCCACGTTCGGAAAACAAGATTGACGTATTGATATCACATCGCAATTCAATTGGAAAGATAAATGTAGGGCGTAAGGCATGTCAGTCTTTCTTCTGTATTTACTCAAGACTGGTTCAACCCAACCCAAGTCTTCCTTTACAGCCACTTCGATCAATTTTTTCTTGTCGTATACTGTTGATTATGTACAGTACACCTTGTTTATTTTTTTTTTTTGCTGTTTCTCTGTAGTAATTGTATTTAAATAATATAGTTGAGTAGAACATGCCTATATTTGGCGTGGATGTTGATTTCTATAATCATGCATTTTGGATATGGATGGTAACATGAGTGTGATAGTAACATTATTTTTTTAAATGAATTCCTTCTTTATTTTTATTTTTAACAACCGCATGTTAGTTCGGCCATGGATTTACGAGGCAAAAGCGAGGTTTTGAGCGGACTAACCTTCTTCAGCCTTTCTATGTAGTAAGTTAGACACGGTTTGAAACAATTTTAGAAAATAGTATCTCGAGTTTCAGAAACTCGAGATCCACATTATAACTCGAGTTGCGATTGTGAAAATGCCACATAGATCTCGAATCTTTAAAACTCGATTTCCATGAAAAAAATTTCACTTATAGTGGCGTTTTTAAACCTTACAGTGACGTTTTAAAGCCCTATAGCGGCGTTTTTCTGTAAAAATTTTTTATAAGTACAGGTTTAGGGGGTCCTATAGTGGCGTTTTTAAGACCTATAGTGACGTTTTACAGACCTATAGCAGCGTTTTTTCTCAATTAATGGAAATCGAGTTTTTAAAACTCGATTTTCAGCCTGATTTTTTTTCCGCTTTAACTTAATTCACTTACAAATCGAGACTTAAAAACTCGAGTTTTATCTTGGAACTCGAGTTTTAGACACTCGAGATGCTAGTTTTCAAAATTGTTTTGAAATGTGACAATTAACTAAATTTTTTAATATTTATTGTTATTTACAAAAAAAATTCGGCAAAAGCCGCAAGACCTCATACTCCTTTCAAACAGTCCTGAACTTTTGGCAAGGACACGGTCCTATATGTACCAAAGTGGTATCAACACCTGAGGATGGACCAAATAGTGGTGCAGTTCAAGCAAAATGTCAATTCTCTCGTGACTAGTCAGCAACAAATGCTTCAGATAATCAGAGAGGTCTATTTATGCCAAGCTTAAATAAACACCAAGTTAGAAAGCCAGAGGATTTGAATCATGGTGGCCTACGGATAAAAGCTTTTACTAGCTAGTAAAGGTTAATTCCCCATTGGCTTATGGTGTGTTTATGTCTTCCCCATTGGCTTCGCACGTTAGAAAGCCAAAATAAAAATTTTTCAAATAATTTCCCTTTAAAAAAAAAATAAATAAACCCATGCAACCCATGAGTCGACTTGCCCTAGTCATTGCAGAATGTCAGGTATTGGTTGATCTGTTTTCATGCATGGGTTCAAAAATTTCTACCCATACCCATAATTTTCTCTTTGATTTGGGCTGGTTTAGGCTTGTCAACGGGTCAGGGCGGATTGGGTTTGTGCTTAACCAGCATCCGACTCGATTAGCAAAAATCCGACATGAAACGGCGAAAATCCGGCATGAAAACGAAGAAAAAATGGCCAAAATCTTTGAGGTCTCTCCAAATCCAGCCTAACCTAGGCCATTTTCAACAAGAGGCTAGATTCGGTGAAATCTCATTGAGATCTTGACAAAAATGGTCTAGATCTCGCCGGATCTACCAAATATCGTCAAAAATCTTATGGGTCAGTCAGATCAGTTTGATCGGATTTTGGAGAAGTAAAACCGACATCCGACCTGCCAACTCAAGTTTTGGAGGAACAAAACCGTGGCCGATCGCCGAAGAAGCCGGTTTGATCGGCGGTAGGTGGGTCGGGTTGGCTGGGTCTCTGGACAGCCCTAGGTTGGTTAATGAGTTCCAGTCTAAAATTGTTAAGTCAACAACATATTATCCCAAGACTGGGCAGTAATGATTCGAGACAAAGAACGCTAAAAATCCCTTGGTTCTCTCAAATATGTCTAGAATGCTTTAATTAGATTTTCTTATTATTTTTTATATAAGATAGAATTCTACTTTAACATAATTTAAGTGTATGTGTGTGAATTTTCCTCCTGAAAACTTGAACCCCAACTCTTGCTTTCCCACACTCCACAAGCACTTATACTTATGGAGTGACCATTACTCTAAGAGTGCATAGTGGTTAATTAGAATTTTGGATCCTTATTTTAAAAAATATATTTTGTGTTTATCAATAATTTTTGTCATTTTCTAATCATCTCTGATGAATGCAATGTTTGAGTTTGTTAGTCAGAGATTCCCTCTCATTTTAATCCTCAAATGTTTTTCAATTTTTGGTCAAATGTAAGACACATGACATTTATTTAAATTTGTATATTGTTTACATGAGTATTTTTTTCCTAAGAATATTGAATTTATTAAATTTCATGTGTCTTACAATTATTTTTATCTATACATATCTAAAAGTTAAAACGTAAGCTTAAGCTTAAGCTCTTGATAAAATCGGTAATTTAATTTTTCTATCGTTGATCTCAAAAAAAAAGAAATTAAAATGTAGTATTTATTATTGCTATTCTTCTATTGTGCCACCTAATCCATCACATCATTGGCCACATAATCATTCTTTTTATTATTTATTTCTAGTTTTTTTTTTTACAATATTAAATATATAAATAAAATGACTTTACATATTCATCTATTTTAATTTAGATGTTTGTAACAAAAAAAATGAAATCAATGAAGAATCAAAAACCAAAAAAAAAAAAAAAAAAAATCTACACATATCTATAATCTATATATTTATATCTATATAATAACTAATAGCCGAAATATTTGACTTTTTGTTGACCGCTCCACATTGTGCTACATGATTACATAAATTGCAGCCACATTTACATTTTAAAACACTAAATTGTTGTACCTTTTCAATATGTCTATTCACAATTACACCTATTTCAAACCAATGCCAGTGTGCCTATAAATAGGCATCCCTCATTTTGCTTTAAAAAATTCGTTTTTTCATTCATTCATAAGAGTCTTCAGAGAGAGAGAGAGAGAGAGAGAGAGTTCTATTCATTGTGCATAGAGATTATAGTGCTTCTTCTATGTGTTGTTCATCATTTTATCTTGGTCAGTTTTATATCAACTATTCTGTATTCATTTGGTTTGTAAGTTTTACTTTATTTCTCTTATACATTCACACACAAATTTGTACATATATTGTTTATTGGCTACATAAATTAATGTCGCATGTATGCTTTAAAACTCCAAACAGTCGTGATTTTTCTTTTTTCCATTAAGTTTCAGTACTGTGCCTTTTTATTTTTCCATTAAGTTTCAGTATCTACTCACTGCTTCACCTAAGATGCATATATTAAAATAAAAAACTGTCATTGAGAAGAAAAATAAAAGAAAAATACGTGAAAATTGTAAAAGAAAACTGAAGTAAAAAGAAAGAAGTGAATGATATATCAATATCACGCTTGAATAGGAAATTGCAGTTATAGTGGCAGGTTCCAGGGGTTACGTGAATGGTATATGGGCATGTGGCTTGATTTTTTTTAATAAAAAAAATGCTTTTCTGTCGATTATGGAATACAAAGAAGTAATTTTCATAATTCTTTTTCAGTAGGTACTGATTACGTTTATCTTTGATGCTATCTGTTGACCTTGATTCCTGGACCTTTTCACTTTTTTTAATCCAAAAAAAAAAAAAACCCGACTTACAAATAGCAATTTTGGAATACCCACAAGTTTCTTGTTTTTCTAAGAAAAATGAAAGAGAATAAATTGAGAAGTTACCACATAGTTCTCCACTAAAATACATTGGTTCTTTGTCAACATTGAAACAATCATGGAGCAGTGGCCTTCTTTCACGCAAGACCACACTGTAAGCTTCATTAAGGTTGCGTTTGGTTCAACGGAAAGTCAATTCCGAGCGTAAAATGATTTCAGGGGAAATTGTTTTTCCGTAAGGAAAATAAGATCCGGGTGTTTGGTTCTGCAATGGAAAATAGTCTAGAAAATGATCTCTAGTGTTTGGTAATATTTTGAAAATGCTATTTTCCTACAAAATTTTCACATTTTCTCAGCTCCCAAATCCGACACCATCATCCACCTCATAACCAATTAATCTGAAAAATCATAATCAAAATCAAAACCCATTAATCTCAAAATCAATATCAAAACCATCTACCAAAACCCATAATCCACCACCATTGAAACCCACAAATCACCATAGCCAACGATCCACCACCCCCAATTGACCACCATCAACACTTAAACTCACCCCCAACCCACCACCACTGAAACCCATGAATCACCCCAACCACCAATCCTCCAAAACCCAAGCAAAAATGTTATTTTACAATTAAAAATAAATAAATAAAATTTAAGGCAACGACGACGTGGATGGAAGAAGGATGGGTCTAATGAGTGAGAGAGAGGACGAAGCTGAAGTAGATGAGAAACTACCTTCACCGGTAGAGGGGCTTGCAGGCACGATGGTGAGGCCGTGGGTCGAGGACTAGGATGTGGTGAAATTCGGGTGGGTTTAGCTGGGTTCATCGGAGATGGGTTTGAGCACAACGGAGAAGCTGAGGCGGCGTGATTAGATCGGCGATGGGTTTGAGTGATGCGATCAGACTGACTGGGTCGTGGGTCAAGGACTAGATCTGGGCTTCACCAGCTATAGCTCTCTTCATCCTTCGGCTTAGGCTTGGCGTGAGTGATGAGAGTGAGTGAGGAGAGAAATTTTTTGAGGACAGTGGAAATGGTTTGAAGGTAAAATGAAAGTGTAAAATGATTTACAGGTGTGGGGTGGGTATTTTACAGTCAACGGAAATGATTTTCGGTTTGACCAAATTTTCCATACGCAACCAAACACACGACAGGATGTAAATTGTTTTACCGAATCCATTTTCAGCTGAAACAAATGCAGCCTAAATTTGCAATTTTGTCCTTGAATCTCTCCTAACAATGAGAGAAATGTTATTGTGGGGCCGGGGAGCTTATGATCTGGCCCACGCTCTATCCGGGCTCAGGGCCCATGCCGAGGAGGTTGTGTGCCGAGGACAAATGATCAAAGGCCGAGGTGTCGAGGGGAACAGCTGATGACGACCCTATTCTCGGCACTCCAGGAATTCAATGGGAAGAGCAACGTCTCGATGAAGGCTATCCCCAAACAGCCCCTTGAAGGGGATGTGAGTGGAATGGGGCCCATGTGGAGGTACGGTGCAAAATTGGTTCAAGGAAAATACGTCCCCTCCGTATTAAATGCACCCGCCAGCGTCCTGATCATGTTAATAAGAAAAGACGCTTGGACAGTATAATTTCGATCATTGCAACTAACAGAAAGTAAGAGGGGACAGCTGATGGGACGGGTACAGAAGTAAGCACCTGCCTGACCAACAAGTGGAGGGCTAAGATCAACCAAGAAGGACTATATAATGTAAAAGTTAGTGCACCAAGAAGGGGGCTGGGAAAAATGGCCAAAAACCAGAGCCTCCCAGCCTGCCTCCAGGAGAAAGACTCCTAGGGCAAACACGACTTAACCATGTATGAACACCACGAAAAATCCACCGTCTGGTGGCTGAGGCCTAACCTTTCAAACCTACTCTCTATAAATGATATTGTTTGGGCCTTTTTACGTGCGAACCCAACATTGTTACGGGTCGTTACGAATCGTGTCCTTACAATTGACGCCGTCTGTGGGAAAGGCTTGTGTTTTGGCACAGGTAGCGGGTTGAGACAATCCCCCACATCATTTCCAACAGCCGGATGTAGTGTTCTAGCTTAAAGTTCCACTAGGGGCTATGTTTCCTTACTAGGGGCTGCGCTTCGTAGCGTCAGCAACACGAATGGTTCTAGGGGCTTGGCCGAGAAACTAATTCCCCTTAAACTAAGGTCCCATGCCGTAGTCGAGCGGGTAATTCCCCCAACTACTTATCAATATCTATCAAGTTTTGGACAGAACCAAGGTATTGCATAGTCCTCGGACTCAAACCTATGGGGAAACCAATTACTTATCAATATATATCAAGTTTTGGACAGAACCAAGGTATTGCATAGTACTTGGACTCAAACCTATGGAGAAACCAACTACTTATCAATATCTATCAAGTTTTGGACAGAACCAAGGTATTGCATAGTCCTCGGACTCAAACCTATGGGGAAACCAATTACTTATCAATATATATCAAGTTTTGGACAGAACCAAGGTATTGCATGGTACTTGGACTCAAACCTATGGAGAAACCAACTACTTATCAATATCTATCAAGTTTTGGACAGAACCAAGGTATTGCATGGTCCTCGGACTCAAACCTATGGGGAAACCAACTACTCATCAATATATATCAAGTTTTGGATAGAACCAAGGTATTGCATGGTCCTCGGACTCAAACCTATAGGGAAACCAACTACTTATCAATATCTATCAAGTTTTGGACAGAACAAAGGTATTGTATGGTCCTCGGACTCAAACCTATGGGGAAACCAACTACTTATCAATATATATCAAGTTTTGGACAAAATCAAGGTATTGCATGGTCCTCGGACTCAAACCTATGGGGAAACCAACTACTCATCAATATATATCAAGTTTTGGACAGAACCAAGGTGTATGGTCCTCAGACTCAAACTTATGAGGAAACCAACTACTTATCAATATCTATCAAGTTTTGGACAGAACCAAGGTATTGCATGGTCCTCGGACTCAAACTTATGGGGAAACCAACTACTTATCAATATCTATCAAGTTTTGGACAGAACCAAGGTATTGCATGGTCCTCGGACTCAAACTTATGGGGAAACCAACTACTTATCAATATATATCAAGTTTTGGACAGAACCAAGGTATTGCATGGTCCTCGGATTCAAACCTATGGGGAAACCAACTACTTATCAATATCTATCAAGTTTTGGACAGAACCAAGGTATTGCATGGTCCTCGGACTCAAACCTATGGGGAAACCAACTACTTATCAATATCTATCAAGTTTTGGACAGAACCAAGGTATTGCATGGTCCTCGGACTCAAACCTATAGGGAAACCAACTACTTAAAAATCAAGTTTTGGACAGAACCAAGGTATTGCATGGTCCTCGGACTCAAAACTGTGGGGATCCAACTACTTTAAAGAAACCTGGGTACTAAGTTGGACCTTACACTACACGTGACATCTTGGATGATGCCTATATCTCCATTGAATGAGGGTCAGACATGAGTTCAAGGCTCTACAGGTACAGGTAAGCTAACGTTCTGAAACATGATTCTAAGTATATTGCATGCCCAATTATTCATACGTGTTAAGATAATTAGTTCAAAACTCATAAACAATAGTAAGCATCGGCAAGGGCAACTAACAAGTAACCAAAAGGAAAAAAGAAGAAAAGAATTTCATATACGCGTTCAACAAGTTCAATCTACTAGCAGATTACAAAGTTTTCAGAATAAAAAAGAAACAAGTTAATCGCTAAACTAAAAACAAGTACGAAGCCTGGCCGGGATTTCTACTTCTTTAATTTTGCATCGGCCACGTCCTGGGAAGGAGGAACGGGATCAGCCTCAGTGCCTTGGAGGGCAATCCCTTCTGGGGAAGGTTGAGCAGGATCGGCGTGGTGCTCTATGGGACCACAACAAGGGGAATTGCCTGTAGGGGCTGGGCAGGTATGGCTGGCTCTTCGACATTAGGCATCTGAGTGCCAATCACGGGCTCAGCAACCTCTTTGGGTACCTCGGAATCCGTACGTTGAGATGCTTCAATCACATCCTGAGGCTCTCCCTCTTTAAGCGGCTCGCCAGGAGAGGCGCCGACCTGTACGGTTTCCGACTGAGTGACCTCTTCCTTGTGTTGGTCGCTCACAGCCGCGGAGCTGGTGGAGGTGGCCTCACGAATGGCTGTAGGGTAAAATATGTTCTCCGCTTTCCACAAATCGGATGAAGCATTCACCCCAGTTCGCTTCAAGGCCTCTTCCAAACTTGGGAGCAGTAAAGCCTGCATACTCCAGGAATCTGGGCTTTAAGGATGACTTGGGTTTCAGCTACACCCGCATTATAACCATCATCCTCAGCCGTTTCCTTGGCAGCCTCAGCCTCGTTTCTGGCAAACCCGGCCTCCCGCTTGGCCCTTATGGCTTCGTCACGGGCATACTCCGCCACACCTTTATCATGTTCTGCTGCGACCAGTCTTTTATTTAAATCCTCGATCAGCTCCTTGGCTATTCGCAACTAATCCTCGGCTTCTAGCAGACGTTTTGTTTGATCCTCGGCCTATTTTTGAGCGCTAACCAAACCCGCTGAGGCGTTGTCCCTCTCTCGGATAGCGTCTATTAGGGCAGCCTTGGCCTTGGCGAGGTCCTCCTCAGAAGCCTGGAGAGTCTGCGCGGCCATTAAGCGTTTGGAGCGTTCATCCTCGGCCACCTTACTCTTATTGTTCACTTCTTTCTCCATCCTATAGGTGGCCTGGAGAGCCTGTCAAGGGAAATAAATACACCGTGAATGACAGACCGGGAGTGAGAGTTAATAAAGTTTTAAGTTTCGAGAGCCTTACCATGCCCAAGTACCTCTTAGTACTGAGGAAAACCTCCTGCATCCTCATTTTCCTCAGTCCATCCACGCCAGTGGGAAGTAGCATGGTTCTCCCTAGTGCGTCTGCCACGTAGCCACCCTCGCCATCTCCAAGGTCCCTCATGGATGCAGTTTCCAACAGTGGACCCCCGTGAAGCATTGGGGCAGGAAGCCAGGCGCTTGGCGAGAACTGGTCCTCGATCCTTTTTCCCTTGCCTTAGGAAGATTGGACTTCAGTCTCTTTACCCTTACTTTGGTGCCCAATCTTTAGTTGTTTTGCACGTGGGGCCTCCTCCCTCTCCTTAGAAGGTTGGGATTTTCCCCTATCCATGGTTTCCTTGCCCTTGGGGCTCCTCTTTCTCTTTGAATCAGTGCCTTCCGACCGAGGAGGCAGAGTTGGTTGGGGAGGAACAGGAAGTTTGGGGTGGGGGGATTGTGGCTGTGACTTGGTGGAAGATGACCTAGTCTGGACAGTCTGGGGCTGAGGTGGTGGGGAAGGAGCATTGGGTTGTGGCGTTCCCTGCGCATCCTTCCCTGTTTGACCCTCAAGGAGTTCGAGCAGGGTGGTCGGGGGCTTTCTCTTGAGTCCCATCTCGGGCTTGGGAAGATGTGCCTACTGAGACAATTCCACCTCGGACAAGGCTGGGTCTCCTATATCACCTGAAGAATTCTCGGGTTGGTTGGCTAGGTCAAACACCCCAAACCCTTCCTCGGGTTGGTCTAACTAACCTTCGTCCTCCGCTACTTGATGAGACGAGGAGGGGCCCACCAGTGGGATGCTCTCTGGGACGGATGGTACTTCGGAGATTAGAAATCCTGTCTCGACCATGGTAATTATTGGAAGCCGAGGGCGGCTCTTGCTGATCACGTGCTTAGGGTCGGCAAAGACTTCTGAACGGGAGCGTACCCTAATATCTTATGAGCGGCTCGAACTTGACTATCTCCATCATTTACGAAAATTGCCGCTTGTAAAACAGTCTCCAAGTCCACCCAGTTGACTAAGTGAAAATGCCATTGATAAGCGTGTGGATCTACAAAAGAAAAACACATACGCATGGTTAGTTACCGAACCACATCAGACCAGAATGGCATAAAGGGTCAACGCCCTTCCATTCCCTATATCCCACCTGGTTTTCCTTCTACTATGGGGCATGGATTGCCATCATGCCATTCATCGGAGACGATAAGGAAATCCTTGTTTAACCCCTTGTTGGAATCAGGGAGGCATTGAATTAGTCGAACCCTTTCATCTCTCATCTTCATGTAGTAGGATTTCCCCTTCAAATCTTGGAGATTATAGCACCAATTCATGTCATGGTGGGTCAGTCTTAACCCCATCTTTTCGTTTAAAGCATCCACGCAACCCAGAATCCTAAACATGTTGCCGGTGTACTGGGTGGGGGCTAATCGGAAGTGCCTGAGGTAACCCCTCGTTATCGACCCCATAGGGATTCTCATACCCCCCTCTACAAAGGCAAGGACGGGAATTACTGCCTCGCCCGTTCCCCTCTTATAGTGCCACTCCCCCATCTTACAATGCTTTAGACTTACGTTGGGAGGAATCCTGTAATTGGCGATGAACTTATTCATCGCCTCTTCAGTCTTGACTAATTTCCTTAGTCTCGATTTAACCATCTCTATGATTTATTAAACAAACCCAACCAGTGACGGGAGTAGAAGGGGAACCAGAGAAAAATAAACCCAGAAAAGAAAAAGTACGAGTTAATAGAGGTAGGGAACTTACATAAAAGAGGAAAGACGCTTCGGACAGGCTTTTTTGTGCTGAAGATAGACTTGAGTTTGGGTGAAAGTTCAGATGAACCCAGGGTGTGCGCGCTAGAACTCTTAAGTGCAAAACTGAAGAGACAGATCCATTCCAAAAAATCTTTTATACTTTCTAGGGTAACTGCACAAATTTTCCCGCCCATAAAGACCAAGGGATCACCACCGTTCGATCTTCATCATGCTGTAGAACGTGGGAAGCACAAAGCCGCCCGTATTTAATGAGGCCACGTTTCGCCTTCCAAGGGCTCTAGGAACGTGTCTCGGGCAGATGAAAAGTCTCGGGAATCGATAGGTGACAAGGATTGACAGGCATTGGCAGATATCTGATGTCATCAAAACCCTCCTATCCATCCGAGGAGTCGGATAGCAGGATTTTGAGGGGCTATTGTGGGGCCGGGGAGCTTATGATCTGGCCCACGCTTTATCCAAGCTCAGGGCCCATGCCGAGGAGTTTGTGTGCCGAAGACGAATGATCAAAGGCCGAGGTGTCGAGGGGAACAGCTGAGGACGACCCTATCCTCGGCACTCCAGGACTTCAATGGGAAGAGCAACGTCTCGATGAAGGCTATCCCCAAACAGCCCCCTGAAGGGGATGTGAGTGGAATGGGGCCTATGTGGAGGTACAGTGCAAAATTGGTTCAAGGAAAATACGTCCCCTCCACATTAAATGCACCCGCCAGCATCCTGATCATATTAATGAGAAAAGACGCTTGGACAGTGGAACTTTGACCATCGCAACTAACAGAAAGTAAGAGGGGACAGCTGATAGGACGGGTACAGAAGTAAGCACCTGCCTGACCAACAAGTGGAGGAATAAGATCAACCAAGAAGGACTATATAATGTAAAAGTTAGTGCACCAAGAAAGGGGTTGGGAAAAATGACCAAAAACCAGAGCCTCCCAACCCGCCTCCAGGAGAAAGACTCCTAGGGCGAACACGACTTAACCATGTATGAACACCACGAAAAACCCACCGTCTGGTGACTGAGACCTAGCCTTTCAAACCCACGCTCTATAAATGATATTGTTTGGGCATTTTTACGTGCGAACCCAACACTGTTACGAGTCGTTACGAATCCTGTCCTTACAGTTATATTTATAATATTTTCACAACATTTTTACAATAAATTTTAAGTGACAAAGTGGGCAAAAAAGTAATTTTAATGGTAGGTTCAAATTAAAATCCATAACAACTTATTACTTATAATTTATTATGAAAATATTATGTATATAATACTTCTCTTGCTAATAAAAATTTTGGCAAATATTATTCCACAAACTGTTTCCTTTTACTGGCCGCATATGTAATTGGGAGTGTAAAAAAGAAAGAGAAAAATAAAAAAAGAATATATGGTATGAGAAGAGGACCATATACCCCTGACAACACTTATAAATGAGCCACGTTATACATTAATGTATGTGTAGGGACACGATTCCTGCGCGGCCCAGTGACATCTTAGGGTTCACGCGGGAGAGATCCCTCACAATACGATTTGTAGAGAGTGGGCTTGAAAAGCTTGGGCTTGGTCACGGGGGGATGGTCCGGTCTGGATTTCAGAAAGATCCCTGTGGAAAATGGACTGGGCCTAAACGTTTAAAGCCCCGCCATACTGCCACCTCTGAGAATGGGATCCTCGGACTTGATCCGAGGGCCCTTGTGGTCCTTTCCGGCTGTCCAACGGAGGACTTTCTCTATTCTGTGCATGGATCGTTCCGGCGATCTTCCTCATGAAGTCTCCCTTCCTTTTCCTCCCCCTGCTAGATTCACTTACTTCTCCTTTTATACTAGTGTGCGTTCGATGTCCTTCGTCCACGTGTAGGGTCAGTCTTTACAAATACTGACATTGGTCCCATCAGTCTAATCCCGGAATTGTTGGGGATGACTTGATAAAGCTGTAGAGTACGGTTCTGCCAGGCATTGGGCCTTATCCAGAAGGGTATTTAGGGTAATCGCCCCAAGGTATTTTGGATTTCCTTACGAATTTATCCCTTTATTCTGGGCGGATTATGGGCCTGCCGAGGACTAGACTGTCCTCGGCTGCCTCCCAAAAATTGGTCCGTGCTCGGCGTCATGGAGCTTGGGCCACAGTTCTCCTCGGATTGGGCCCTCGGACTTTCTAAGGGCAAATGGGCCTGGTCCACGAATTGCTGGGCCCCACAATAGCCCCTCAAAACCCTTCTATCCGAATTCCGGATTGGAAAGGAGGGTTTTGGCAAACCCGGGCCCTTAATATGGCCCATTTAGCTTGATCCCGCATTTATGTGAGCGGTTTCTCAGGAAGTCAGGCGGTTTTTGAGGGATTCCTTTTAATCCGCTCGGGATCTGCTCCTTCCGCTTGGATGTCCCAGACGCGCCCTTAATGAATTCCCCTTAATGAGGCTCATTTATATCCAGCGGCTCATTTGATAAGGTGGAGAAGTGGAACGGACGCCTCTTTTTTCTTCAGATTCTTTGGGAAGGTTGAATGCATTTAATGCCATCCGTTCTGCTCTTCCTATAAGAAGGCAAGCAGGAGGCCATCACTTTCGTACTAACTCCCTTCTATTCTTCTGAGATCGCACCAAATGATGAAGAAATCATGCCCCTCTTCTAGACACCATATTCTGATAAAACTTGAAATGGCTCGATCAGGGCAAGGGTGGCGCAGACTTAAGATCTGTCTCGCCTTTCTTTCAGCCAAAATCCGAAGCAGGGACTCGTCGTGTCGAACTTTCGGCGCGACTGAGTCGAGAACAACCAAGACCAGCACCACCCGGCTCCTCATGCGCATACCTAATATGGCACCAACGTGTTAGGAGTCAGGGCTGAGGCAGGGGCTAAGTGCTTCTGCTTCTCCCTCTTTTGCTCCTTGGTGCCCTCCTCCGCTCTCCTCTTATAGTCTTCCCAGCACCAGTTCCGTCCTGGTGCCTTCCCTTTTCCCTCTTTTGCTCCTTTTCTTTCTTTTCGTCCCTTCTCTCTTCTTCTCCTCCTTCTTTACTCATGTCCTCCATCTTCCTCCTTCATCTCCTCCATCTTCTTCATTGATTTCTTCCTTACTATTTCCTTCTCCTTCAATTCTTCTTCCTTCTCCTTCATCCTTTTCCGAAGAAGGTTCTTGTCATGATATGAGCAATGTTGAGGCAGAGACTGAAGAGACCTTGAAGATGAGTTTTAGAAGAAGCCTGACTGTTTACTTCTCTGTACTACGAGTGTTATCGTTGCTTCAGCAGTTCTCCTTTTGTATAGGCTTGTTTGAGCCCTTTTTCGTACATTGTAATAATCTCTTATATTAATAAAAGTGTTTATTATTTCATTTTGCATATTCCGTTTATGTTTTGGTATATTGGTAAATGCTGCTCGGCTCAATGAGAAAGTCTCTAAACCGATGACAACTAAGACCAAAATACTTGATAATAAAAAGATGTTGCCATAACTCTAATATAAGTGTTTGGCCCACTAAGGCCGACCAGTGAAAAGTAATGATTACCCATGCTGGCCGAGGAGAGAACTGGAGGCTTGATGCCGTGTTTGGGTCCGAGGACCATACAAGGCCTTGATTCTATACAAAACTCGTAATAATAATAATTTTTATACTTGGTTTCCCCATAGGCTTGAGTCCGAGGACCATGCAAGGCCTTGGTTCAGTCCATGACTTGTAATAATAATAATTTTTATACTTGGTTTCCCCATAGGCTTGAGTCCGAGGACCATGCAAGGCCTTGGTTCTGTTTTATTCCCTCTCCTCAGGTATCCCGTACGCGGCCGGGCAGGAGGTTGTCCTCGGCATTAGTTATTACCCGGCGGGGCCCGTAGTCCGTGGGCCATCATGTAGCAAGGGCATGGGCCGCGGATTTACTAGGCCCACGGGTCATGAGATATTTCCATAATCTTTGGCCACGCGGTACTTCTGGGTGTCCCGATGTTCGAGGTGCACCTCGACGAGGCTCCTTTAGTCTTGTCGTTGCAGAGGTTTGTTGGAAGTCGAGCTGGAGACGTTTTGTCTGTAGCGTTCCTCGGGAAGCTGCGCTAATTAAATGCTACCACCCTATCTCCTCAAATAAATAAGAGAGCAAGTTTCTTTGCCTAGGCACCAGCTCCTTAGTCTCCTCCTTCAGCTTCCTCCCGCAGCAAGTCATGTTTGAGACAAGGGTCGGGGAAGAAAAACTCTCTTCGCCGCAAGGGCGCCACGTTCTCCTCAAGCTCAGAAGAGTGATATACGGGCAACGAAGGCATAGATTCAAAGAAATATTCCCTTATGACAGAGGGGAGAGGATGTTTCCCACGCTTTTAGTCAAAATCCGAAGCAGGTTCTGGTCATGCCAGATTTTTGGTATGTCCGAAGAAGGAATTTCCACCATCAGCACTGTCTACCTTGCAGCCGGAAAATTTCTGCGGGGGCTTCCCAACTTTCGGCTCCCTGCATCTTCTTTGTAGATGGTGTTAGCCTGAGGTCAGGTTCTTTTGCTGCCTGAGTTTCGGGCACGTGAAAGCGTTGAGGATGAAACGAGGTCTTGAGGCAGTAGCCAACCTCTCCTCTGTGCTACCTGCGTCCTCCCCACTGCGGCGTGAGGCTCAAGTTGGGCTCCTTTGCTGCCGGAGCTATGGGCATGCGAAAGCATGGGGGAAGGGACAAGGCCTCGAAGCAGTAGCCCACGTCTCGTCTGTGCTACCTCCTCGGCCTTCTCTTGCTTCCTTGTAACCTTCCTTTCTATCATGTAGCAAGTTTTATCACAAGTTGATTTCAGCTTTTTGTTGTATGCTGTACTGTTTCTTTGTTCTAATAAGAAAGAAATTTTGCCTACTTATTTTGAATACTACTCTTTTTGCAACATTATTTTGTGGAAGGGTGTGCTCCCTGTGTCTGTTTCTTCAATGATACTTAGAGCAGGAAGTTTTGAAACATAATCCAATCAGTTCTAATGTACCAACACTACCAAACCTTACGGCGATAACTCATAGCAGGTTTAGCTCAGGAAACTAGCAAAAATAACAATTGAATATTCTGTGATAAGTATGAGAGTACCGTCCAAGGAGTTGACGGAGGGTAAAGAACTCAAATTGTTTCTCAGGTGACGTATTGCCCTACGTCGCATCGATTCCCCTGGTGCTGCAGATCTAAGAGCAGACTTGCGAATCCCCGCAGTTTGGGAACTGACCCAATGGCGAGTGGGGAGCTTTCCTCAGATGAATCCAAATTCTACGTAATGTAGTTTTTCCTTACGAGTAGTTGGTTTTATCATAGGTTTGAGTCTGAGGACCATACAAGACCTTGGTTCTGTCCAAAACTTTTGATTTTCATCTCTTGTACTTGGTTTCCCCATAGGTTTGAGTCCGAGGACCATGCAAGACCTTGGTTCTGTCCAAAACTTTCGAGACTTATTTTTTTTTTGTGTTTGGTTTCCCCACAGGCTTGAGTCCGTGGACCATGCAAGGCCTTGGTTCTGTCCAAAACTTTTGATTTTCATCTCTTGTACTTGGTTTCCCCATAGGTTTGAGTCCGAGGACCATGCAAGACCTTGGTTCTGTCCAAAACTTTCGAGACTTATTTTTTTTGTGTTTGGTTTCCCCACAGGCTTGAGTCCGTGGACCATGCAAGGCCTTGGTTCTGTCCAAAACTTTTGATTTTCATCTCTTGTACTTGGTTTCCCCATAGGTTTGAGTCCGAGGACCATGCAAGACCTTGGTTCTGTCCAAAACTTTCGAGACTTATTTTTTTTGTGTTTGGTTTCCCCACAGGCTTGAGTCCGTGGACCATGCAAGGCCTTGGTTCTGTCCAAAACTTTTGATTTTCATCTCTTGTACTTGGTTTCCCCATAGGTTTGAGTCCGAGGACCATGCAAGACCTTGGTTCTGTCCAAAACTTACGAGATTTATTTTTTTGTGTTTGGTTTCCCCACAGGCTTGAGTCCGTGGACCATGCAAGGCCTTGGTTCTGTCCAAAACTTTTGATTTTCATCTCTTGTACTTGGTTTCCCCATAGGTTTGAGTCCGAGGACCATGCAAGACCTTGGTTCTGTCCAAAACTTTCGAGACTTATTTTTTTTGTTTGGTTTCCCCACAGGCTTGAGTCCGTGGACCATGCAAGGCCTTGGTTCTGTCCAAAACTTTTGATTTTCATCTCTTGTACTTGGTTTCCCCATAGGTTTGAGTCCGAGGACCATGCAAGACCTTGGTTCTGTCCAAAACTTTCGAGACTTATTTTTTTTGTGTTTGGTTTCCCCACAGGCTTGAGTCCGTGGACCATGCAAGGCCTTGGTTCTGTCCAAAACTTTTGATTTTCATCTCTTGTACTTGGTTTCCCCATAGGTTTGAGTCCGAGGACCATGCAAGACCTTGGTTCTGTCCAAAACTTTCGAGACTTATTTTTTTTTGTGTTTGGTTTCCCCACAGGCTTGAGTCCGTGGACCATGCAAGGCCTTGGTTCTGTCCAAAACTTTTGATTTTCATCTCTTGTACTTGGTTTCCCCATAGGTTTGAGTCCGAGGACCATGCAAGACCTTGGTTCTGTCCAAAACTTTCGAGACTTATTTTTTTTTTGTTTGGTTTCCCCACAGGCTTGAGTCCGTGGACCATGCAAGGCCTTGGTTCTGTCCAAAACTTTTGGTTTGTTTTTCGGATGTAAGCCCCTAGATCAGGGCGGGGAGAGCCGGCTTGAGGCCAAGAGCCCCTAGGGCTGCCCACGCCATGGGCGCTGCCAGAAGTAGCCCCTAGCAGAAGTTTATGTCGGAACAACAGCTGCACGTCAAAGGAGACGGAGGAAGCTCCGTGGATTTTTGCTTAGTAGAGAGTTAACTCCACCGCCACCTGCGCCAAGCGCGCATGCTTCCCACAGACGGCGCCAATTGTAGGGACACAATTCCTGCGCGGCCCAGTGACATCTTAGGGTTCACGCGGGAGAGATCCCTCACAATACGATTTGTAGAGAGTGGGCTTGAAAAGCTTGGGCTTGGTCACGGGGGGATGGTCCGGTCTGGATTTCAGAAAGATCCCTGTGGAAAATGGACTGGGCCTAAACGTTTAAAGCCCCGCCATACTGCCACCTCTGAGAATGGGATCCTCGGACTTGATCCGAGGGCCCTTGTGGTCCTTTCCGGCTGTCCAACGGAGGACTTTCTCTATTCTGTGCATGGATCGTTCCGGCGATCTTCCTCATGAAGTCTCCCTTCCTTTTCCTCCCCCTGCTAGATTCACTTACTTCTCCTTTTATACTAGTGTGCGTTCGATGTCCTTCGTCCACGTGTAGGGTCAGTCTTTACAAATACTGACATTGGTCCCATCAGTCTAATCCCGGAATTGTTGGGGATGACTTGATAAAGCTGTAGAGTACGGTTCTGCCAGGCATTGGGCCTTATCCAGAAGGGTATTTAGGGTAATCGCCCCAAGGTATTTTGGATTTCCTTACGAATTTATCCCTTTATTCTGGGCGGATTATGGGCCTGCCGAGGACTAGACTGTCCTCGGCTGCCTCCCAAAAATTGGTCCGTGCTCGGCGTCATGGAGCTTGGGCCACAGTTCTCCTCGGATTGGGCCCTCGGACTTTCTAAGGGCAAATGGGCCTGGTCCACGAATTGCTGGGCCCCACAGTATGAGAAATGCTATATTCATAACATTTTCATAATCAATCCTATATGTTAGGTTGTTACGGATTGTTATTGGTGGGGTAGGAAAATGATTTCAGTGGTAGGTTCAAATTAGAACCAATAACAACTAACTATCTATGATTTGTTGTTCTTAACTCTTTATCTTAGCCACAAAGAATAATTACAATCTCCAAAAAAAAAAAAAAAAAGGCTTTGAATTTATTTGGCATAAACAATTTCTTTTTTAAATAAATAGTTTTATTTTTATTAGATGGGAGGATTGCGGAATGGCCCATGCCTTGGATTATTCAAAACCCTTCATTTCCTTTTATTTTATTAACAAATTAATCAAGTTAGGAGCAAATTTTACTTAAATGGCCCCTCATAATTTTTCAAAATCCCCCAACTCTCCTTTTTTTTTTTTTTTTTAATTAACAAAACATTTTTTTAATAGATATGATATAATTTCAACCTATAATGACAAGAGATTTTATCAATTAAGTTAACTAGAACTGATAAAAACTTTTTAAAATTAATCTAAATTTTATTTAATATATATATTAAAAATGTACAAATAATCATTTTTCATTGACTAAGAACTTTGCCCTATTTAAGAAAGGAAAGAAAAGAAAAGAAAAAAAAAGTAATATCCATGAAAGAATTTTTTTTTTTTTTTTAATAGGGAGTTTCAACCTATGACATCCCTCTGATGATAAAGAGCTATTATTAGATCTTTTATTCAACTATAAAAAAATTTACGAATTGAATTAACTAGAACTCACTAATATACATGAAGGAAAGATATAATGAAAGAGAACTCTTACAGTCTTCCCTACTTCTTTTTGATAATAAAAAGCTTTTACCTATTTCTAGTATTCCAAACCTAATAATCAGTCCATGGCATGCTTCTGCGAAATCTCACATGCTTTCCTTTTTTATAATAAAAAGCTTTTACCTATTTCTAATATCCAAACCTAATAATTAGTCCGGAGTAAGCTTTTGCGAAATCTTACATGCTTTTTAGTCATTGCCAAAAAAATAAGATAGAGAATGAAGGTTAAGAAAACACACGCACACAGATTTGTGCTTTTTTTTAGTAGAATATATTTTATGCATTAATCATAAAGAACTAAGCAAAAAAAAAAAAATGCATTAAAGTCAACTATGCACATAAATTGAACAGGAAAAAAAGGGCATCTACTTACATGACAAAGGTCATGAAGGCACATATATTCCCTGATTTTCTTCCAGTATGCCACCAATTCCTCACTTTCTTAAGATAATAAAGGCGAAAATACATTTTTGGTCCCTATATTTTGGGTCTATTCACAATTTGGCTCCTAAATTGATTTCACTCTTAGATCAGTCCCTAATTTCAAAAAATCGTTTTTATTTTGGTCCTTGCCGTCAACCCAGTAACAGAAAAATCTGAGGTGGCAGACGGAATGCACTATGTGCACAGTAAATGCTGACGTGGCTAATAAAATATTTTATTTGACATTTTCTAAATGCCTTGTCAGCATTTTCTAAATTAAAAAAATAAAATAATTTTTATTTTTCAAATTTAGTTTAATTCAAAAAAATAAAAATGAAAATAATAGAAAAACTGAAACCGTAGCTATAGTTCGAATTCTTAGATTGAAAGGAATTAGGGTTTGGAGCGGGAGAGGGGGGAGAGAGAGATGGACCAGATCGGACTCGGGATTCGAGTTCCTTGTGCTAGAGGAGTTTCTTGCGGTACTCCACCACCGCATTACAGCGTCGTGTTGGCTCTTCCGCTTTGCTCATCTTTGCACTTTTGAAAATTGAGAATGCCAACTCTGAAGAAATCGAACCAAGGTGGTTTTTAACTTGAGAAAGAAGTATCCTCTTCAAGTTGTTGAGGTGGAGATCGGTGGTTGTGGGTTTAATATGGGCTCAGATCGGTGGGGTGTGGCCATGGGTCTTCACTGTTTAGCCATGGGTCGGTAGGGAAGATGGGTTTTCAGCCATGGGTCTTAGGGAAGAACAAGAAAGATATGGAGATTCGGCCATGGCAGCACACCTATTCCCTATCTGCCATGGACGAGCCACCCCAAGCCTTATCTCCTCCGCCTACGGCTTCGTCTGTGGTCCAATTTTCCTCTTCTTTCTCATATTACAAAACTTTGTTCCTCTTGTTCTGGGTTTTTTTGTTTTTGTTCTTACGAGAGGATGTGGAGTTGTTTGATTTTATGGGTTTTTTGTGTTTGTTTCCCAAGAAAATTTTTGGGTTTGTGGGTTTGCTAGAGATTGGGTTATTTACTGTGTTTATGGGTTTGTTTCTTGGATTTATTTTTTGTTTTTCTGGATTTGATGGAGATTGGGTTTGGTTGCTGGATTTGGATTTGGGGTTTTGCTAGAGATTGGTTTGGTTGCTTCTTGGATTTGGGAAGAACATGAAGAAAATTTCCTGTTAGTATTTAATTTAATTTTTTTCTTCTTGTTTTCGTTTGTGTTCTTCTGATATGGGTTTGAGTTATAGGTTGTTGGATTTGGTCTGTGAAGAACACGAAGAACAAGTTGAAGAACATGAATATTAAGATTAGAAAATTTTAATCAAAATTTTAAATTAATTAGATTTAAGGTTTTTCTTTAAATTTAATTTTTTTAAAATTTCTGATGTGACTTTTAAAAAAATTAAAATGCTGACATGGCATTTAGAAAATGCCAAATAAAATATTTTATTAGCCACGTCAGCATTTACTGTGCACATAATGCATTCCGTCTGTCACCTCAGATTTTTTTGTTACTGGGTTGACGGCAAGAACCAAAATAAAAACGATTTTCTAAAATTAGGGACTGACCTAGGAGTGAAATCAATTTAGAGACCAAATTGTGAATCGGCCTAAAATGTAAGGACCAAAAGTGCATTTTCGTTGATAATAAATTAATAATGAGTTTAGTATCAACAATTTGTGAATTCATTTTGATCGGTCATAAAACAAACACTAATACTTTGATTATTGATATAATAATAGTAGGGATGGAGCTGTAACTTAGAGTTAGGGAGGTGGCTTTACAGCTGGTTGAGTGTAGTGACTTTGGCCTCCAACTCTGCTGCTATTTAGCCGTTGACGGTTTTTTTGTTTTTTTTTGTCTTTGATGTGTGCAATGTTGCATAAGAAAAATAATATTTTTCTTAAAATTTTTTAAAAGGTTAGGTTGTTTGTCTTTGGGTAAAATTGGTTGATTAGTTTTTTTTTTTTTTTTTTTTTTTAATTTTGGTTGTTGGAATTTTTTTTTAGACTTGTATATTTTGTTTTAGATTTTGGATCTATAAATTTTTTAATTGTCTTTAAAATGAGAAAAATGCTAGTGTTACAAATTTTTTTTACAAATTGCTAATGTAATGAGTGGTTATTAGTAAGTGAAAAAATAATATAAGTGGTGGGCCCAAATGTGAACCAATAAAAATTTGTTACTTTAACAATTTGTAAAATTATTGTAGAAAAATTTGTGACTATAACTATAAGGACACGATTCTTTTGCGGCCCAATAATGATGTTGGGCTCGCACATGAAAGATCCCTCACAATATGATTTGTAGAGAGTGGGCTTGAAAAGCTAGCCGTTGGGCACGGGGCGACGTTCCAGTCTTGATTTTAGAGGAATTCATATAGAAAGAGGAGTTGGGTTTGAACATTTAAGCCCTACAGTGTCGCATCCTATGGGGTTGGACTCCTCGGACTTGATCCGAGGATCATTAAGGTCTTACCCCGATTACCCGACGGTGGGTTTTTCTGTGATGTGCAGGTGTTCTCCTGATGTTTTCCCCCATGGAGTCCCTTTTTTTGGAGGTGGAATGGGCTCCCCTCTTGATTTACTTACTTTTTTCCTTTATACTCGCCTGCGTTAGCTGTCCTTCGTCCACGTGTAGGGTCAATCTTTACAAGACTGATATTTGTCCCATCAGTCTAATCCTAGAATTGTTGGGGATGATTGATAAAGCTGATGAATACGGCTCTGCTAGGTGCAAAGTCTTATCTGGAAAGGGTCATAAGGGTAACTTTCCCAAGATATTTTAGATCTCTTTTCAAGTTTAGTCCTATACCAGTTTTACCCCTTTTTTCCGGTGGGATTTTGGATCTGCCGAGGACTGAACTGTCCTCGGCTGTATTCCAAAACTGTCTTGTGCTCTGTGTTATCGGGCTTGGGCCATAGCTCTCCTTGGCTTGGGCCTTCGGACTCTCCACGAGCAAATGTGCCTGACCCATAAATTATTGGGCCCCACAATAGCCCCTCAAAACCCGGCTGTCCAACCTCCCGGTTGGAAAGGGGGGTTTTGGCAATGCCGAGCCTTTATTACAGCTCCTTTAATTTAGCCCTCCATTAATGCTGACGGTTTCTCCACCTGCCCAGAAAATATATCGGCTTACAAGGCGCTCCCTTTAATTTGCTCGTGACCCGCTCCTGCCGTTTGGCTGTCCAAGACGCGCCTTTAATGGCTTCCCTTTACGAGACTCATTTACGTCCGACGGCCCATCTGATGAGGTGGGGAAGTGGAACGGACGCACCTTTTGTTTTTCAGATTCTTTTGGAAACCAGAACGAATTTAATACCTTCCATTTTGCCCTCCCTATAAGAAGGCAAGTAGGAGGTCATCACTTTCGTACAGAGACCCTTTTGTCTCTCCGAGATCCGAAATCCTCAGCCCCTCTTCCTTAGCGTTTACTTAACCCAATTGTTATACACCCAATAAGAATACGTTTACCACAACGAGTGATGAAGGAACCATACCCCTCCTCAAAGCACCATGTTCTAATAAAGCTCGAAATGGCTCGGTTAGGGTAAGGGTAGCGGAGACTTAAGATTTGCCTCACCTTCCCTTCAGCCAAAATCCGAAGCAGGGGCTCATCACGTCCAACTTTCGGCGTGACAGAGTCGAGAACTCCCATCATCATAACCAACTGCTCTCTTATGAGCTCACCTAATATGGCCCCAGCGTGTTAAGAGTCAGGACCGAGGCAGGGACTAAGTGTCTCTGCTTCTTCCTCTCTTCGTTCACTGGTGGCCCCCTCCGCCTCCCTTTCTTAGTCTTCCCAGCACCAGATCCCTCCTGGTGCTTTCACTTCTCCCTCTTTTGCTCCTTTTTCTTTCTTTTCATCTCTTCTCTCATTTTCTCCTCCTTCTTTACTCATGTCCTCCATCTTCCTCATTCATCTCCTCCATCCTCTTCTTCCTTCTCCTTCAAATTCTTCTTCCTTCTCCTTCAAATTCTTCTCCCTTCTCCTTCATCTTTTTCCAAAGAAGGTTCTTCTTTCGATATGAGCAATACTGAGGTAGAGATTGCAGAGACTTTGAAGACGGGTTTAAAAGACATCTGACTGTTTACTTATCTGTATTGCGGATGTTAGTGTTGTTTCGGCAGCTCACCTTTTGTATAGGCTTGTTTGAGCCCCTCTTTGTACGTTGTAATAATTTTTCATATTAATAAAAATTGTTGTTATTTTACTTCGCATGTTCTGTCTCTATGTTTTTACAAATTTGCAAACGCTGCTCGGCACAATAATATAGCATTTGAATCGATGACAACTAAGGCCAAAATACTTGCTAATAAAAAGATGTCACCACAACTTTAACAGAATTATTTGACATAGCAGTGCGTACCTATGAATAACGATACTTGCCCGAAACAATGCCGAGATTAGAATTGGATGCTCTATTCGGTGTAGGAAGTAATCATTCGAAGACATATCACCCGCAAAAATGAACAGCCCCCTTAGGCTACCGAATAGTGGAGTGCCCCACCATCATCCTAACACTTTTATTGGCCTTAACATTTTACAGTATTTGAGCCGGGAACTTTCCCCATCCGAGCAATTATAAAACTTGTAATTTTTCTCCTCTTTTTTTTTTTTACTTGGTTTCCCCATAGGCTTGAGTCCGAGGACCATGCAAGGCTTTGGTTCTGTCCAAAACTTGTAAGATTTCTTTTTTGTACTTGGTTTCCCCATAGGCTTGAGTCCGAGGACCATGCAAGGCCTTGGTTCTGTCCAAAACTTGTAATTTTTCTTCCTCTTTTTTTTTTTACTTGGTTTCCCCATAGGCTTGAGTCCGAGGACCATGCAAGGCCTTGGTTCTGTCCAAAACTTGTAATTTTTCTTCCTCTTTTTTTTTTACTTGGTTTCCCCATAGGCTCGAGTCCGAGGACCATGCAAGGCCTTGGTTCTGTCCAAAACTTGTAAGATTTTTTTTTTTTTACTTGGTTTCCCCATAGGCTTGAGTCCGAGGACCATGCAAGGCCTTGGTTCTGTCCCTGGGCCCCCATGCAGAACGGGCCTGGGCCGCGAATTTACTGGGCCCACAAATTAAGAGGTATTTCCGTAGTCTTAGGTCACGCGGTACTTTTTGGCGTCCCAGTGTTCGAGGTGCGCCTTCACGAGACTCCTTTAATCCCAGGGTTGCAGACGGTGTTGGAAATTGAGCCGGAGACATTTTGTCTGTAGCGTTCCTTGGGACGCTGCGTGAATTAAATGCCACCACCTTATCTTTTTAAATAAATAGGAGAGAAAGTTGCTTTACCTACGCACAAATCCTTCAGTTTCCTCCCTTAGTACATCATGTTTGAGGCGAGGGTTGGGGAAAAGGAACTCTCTCCGCCACAAAGGCGTCGTATCCTCCTGAGACTCAAAATAGCGAGGTACGGGCAAAGGAGGCATAAATTCAAGGGAATATTCCGTTTCGACAGAGGGGAAAGGGCGTTTCTCCCCCTTTTAATCAAAATCCGAAGCAGGTTCTGTTCATGCCAGAATTTTGGTGTGTCAGAAGAAAGATTCTCCACCACCAGCACCTCTGCCTTGTTGCAGGCAAATTTTTGGTGAAGGCTACTCAACTTCCGGCTCCCCGCACCTTTCCTTCAGCGGTGTGAGGCTCAAGTTGGGTTCTTTGGTTGCCTGAGTTATGGGCATGCAAAAGCATTGAGGAAGAATAAGGTCTTGAAGCAGTAGCCAACCTCTCCTCCGTGCTACCTCCTCGGCTTTATCTTCACTCT